>NC_056748.1:75718267-76318267 GCF_019279795.1 Protopterus annectens | reverse complement strand
AAGCCATAAATTAATAGCAAGTTGTTGCACACAGTGATGTGGGTCTCAGCCAATAACCTGAGGTCATGTCTAGTTATGTTTCTATGAATATGATGCAATAATGTGCAGAGAAAAGGGACTTTATCATATCCCATAATATAACACTTGCTATGTATAGAAAGTATACTTCCTACTATGTAGTCAGCAGTTCATGAACACATTATTGCTTAGTAATCTGTTTTGTGCAGTAACCAGCCCCTGTTACTGGAAAAACATCAGTGTGTTACACATGCACATTCACACACACACACACACACACACACACACACACACACACACACACACACACACACACACACACACACACACACACAACTGATCGATATGCAAAAATATTGAAAGACAATTCACTGATGCTTGCAAGTCAAAAAACAAAGTTACTGAAGCTCAAACCTAACAAATATAAAAAGAGTGTGAAAGGAAAAACTTTCTTTTCCAATCTTAAAAGAAAAAAAAAAACTATCATCATCAGACTAAATCTGTCAGAATATTGATAGTGTTAAAGAAGGGGGTTTTCTAAGGCAAAGTGTAGAATTAGGGTTAGGGTTAGGAGTAGTTAGGATTAAGGTTAGCATAACCCTTAACTCCATCCCTTTTCCTGTCCCACTCCCTACACCTTACCTTAGAAAATCCTGTGTAAATCACTATCATTACACAAGACAAACTCAGAGACACTTCACACGCACCAGCATATAACCACAGCATTCAGAATATCTCCTTAGTTGACTCTTACTGTAACCCTAACCTGCAGCTGATTGCACACACACTCCTAACCTAAATACACCAACACTCAATCTATGCTTTTACCTAATTCTTACCCTAACCCCCTTATGATCCACACACACACACACACACACACACACACACACACACACACACACACACACACACACGCACACACATGCACACACACACACACACACACACACACACACACACACACACACACACACACACACACACACACACACACACACACACACACACACACACACACACTCTCCTACCTGCTGCTAATGGTGAAGCTTTCAATAGTTTTGAAAGTTTTGGCATTAAAACAAGTAATCCCATGTATCTCATTACCTATTACCTGCCATACCATATTCCTACATTCAGTAACAGCACAGGACAACAAACACTACATTCAATATACTTAACCATCAGAAACCACTTTAAAAAAAGTGTCATTCAATCACATAGCACAGAGCCACATAAATATCTAAAAGTGTATATGTATATATATTTATATATATATATATATATATATATATATATATATATATATATATTATAAATTTAATTATGGGCCTTAAAGTATTTCCTTCATCAAAGACAGAATTGCAATTCTTTGTCTGTAGAGAGTTAATACTGTTCATTTTATTCAGATGGGGATAGTAACTTCTGTTTATGGGGAGAGCTGGCATTCTAGACATGCAGTGCTAGCATTACCTGTTTACCCCTTTACACTAAAATTGTGCACTCTGTATAGGTTATTCATATGATTGTATTGCTGTTAGACTGTCAGCGATGTTTTAGTCACTGGTACGTTTTAATCATTGTGTTGCACATGTTCTGCCTCTGGGCCAGGTTTTATTTTTCTGTATTGTATGTGTTCTGCCTCTGGCTTGGGTTGTGGCAGAAAATGCCCATATACCTGGTTAACAAAAAAGATAGACAACCAGATAGATGGATGACAGATAGATAGATAGATAGATAGATAGATAGATAGATAGATAGATAGATAGATAGATAGATGGACAGTCGGCACATTTATGTCAAGTGCAGATAACTTTTCAAGTCCATGGTTAACAATCAGCTCAATCAGTTAATAAAACATCTTCTAGGTGAACAACACTGGACAAAGACACCTGGATAGGAAGGCAAGGCAGAAAACACAGCATACACGGATATGGTTCACCAGTTACAGTCTTAGTTTACTAGTACTTCCATCATGTTAAGTACACATTTGTTCATCATGTACTCAACTAAACCCTACAGCCACTGACATACTAAATTCAGGCTCTGTAATGTGCAAATGTTAACAAACCGATATACTTTCATACCCGTACATTTAGTCTGAGTCACCTTTAAACAGCCTAATGTTTTCTGAAACATAACAATTAGTTACCACATTACTACAACTGGTTTATAAATAATCTTGTAGACCCCAACTATATCAGGAATGACAAAAATTAAAGAAAGCACACTGGAGAGCATAGCAGGAACACAAAACATTAGGTCTGGCAGTCATGGCATTCATTTTATAAGTTGTAGTTTAAACTACTTTATTTTGTAAGTACTTTTGTTTCATTAGTCAGTGTATAAACATGTGAATTTAGAGACCCAGAACATAGAAAGTTATAGCTTATGAACAGTAATTGTCAAAGACTGCATCTGAAGACAGAATCTGACATGGCTATCTGGAGGAGCGTACTTCATACAACAGCAGCTACTGTACCTGGTAGTAACATTTCTAAGCCATAAATTAATAGCAAGTTGTTGCACACAGTGATGTGGGTCTCAGCCAATAACCTGAGGTCACGTCTAGTTATGTTTCTATGAATATGATGCAATAATGTGCAGAGAAAAGGGACTTTATCATATCCCATAATATAACACTTGCTATGTATAGAAAGTATACTTCCTACTATGTAGTCAGCAGTTCATGAACACATTATTGCTTAGGAATCTGTTTTGTGCAGTAACCTGCCCCTGTTACTGGAAAAACATCAGTGTGTTACACATGCACATTCATACACACACACACACACACACACACACACACACACACACACACACACACACACACACACCACAACTGATCGATATGCAAAAATATTGAAAGACAATTCACTGATGCTTGCAAGTCAAAAAACAAAGTTACTGAAGCTCAAACCTAACAAATATAAAAAGAGTGTGAAAGGAAAAACTTTCTTTTCCAATCTTAAAAGAAAAAAAAAACTATCATCATCAGACTAAATCTGTCAGAATATTGATAGTGTTAAAGAAGGGGGTTTTCTAAGGCAAAGTGTAGAATTAGGGTTAGGGTTAGGAGTAGAGTTAGGATTAAGGTTAGCATAACCCTTAACTCCATCCCTTTTCCTGTCCCACTCCCTACACCTTACCTTAGAAAATCCTGTGTAAATCACTATCATTACACAAGACAAACTCAGAGACACTTCACACGCACCAGCATATAACCACAGCATTCAGAATATCTCCTTAGTTGACTCTTACTGTAACCCTAACCTGCAGCTGATTGCACACACACTCCTAACCTAAATACACCAACACTCAATCTATGCTTTTACCTAATTCTTACCCTAACCCCCTTATGATCCACACACACACACACACACACACACACACACACACACACACACACACACACACACATGCACACACGCGCACACACACACACACACACACACACACACACACACACACACACACACACACACACACACACACACACACACACACTCTCCTACCTGCTGCTAATGGTGAAGCTTTCAATAGTTTTGAAAGTTTTGGCATTAAAACAAGTAATCCCATGTATCTCATTACCTATTACCTGCCATACCATATTCCTACATTCAGTAACAGCACAGGACAACAAACACTACATTCAATATACTTAACCATCAGAAACCACTTTAAAAAAAGCGTCATTCAATCACATAGCACAGAGCCACATAAATATCTAAATGTGTATATGTATATATATATATATATATATATATATATATATATATATATATATATGGTTCCCCTTTATAATCTTGAAATACTGAAAGCTCGAATTTCAGTATCTCGAAACTATAAATTCGAACGGCCCTCAATCCCGAAACATACAAACACAAAAAATACAATCCCGAACATACACAAAACATACACCACACAACACGCACACCATTCAACCCACAACACACAAACTACACAATCCTACACTACATCTACGCAGGGGGGCAAGCCCTCCTGCACCCCTACACACCCCCCACCTATATATACCAACTCCGAGATCGCACTAACAGTAAAGAAATGCATTACTCACACACAGACATTCCACACTCCCTCGCACATACACATACACACACATCACACATACACAAACACAAACACATCCGACACTCATACTTTCACCTCCCTACCCTAGCCCACATGCACAACTTACAATAACACTCACATACACTCACTTACCTTCACTTCCTTAAAACATCCCAGCCAAACACTTACCATCCCGTTGCTGTACTGCATAAGCATGGATTCGAGATATTCAAATTCACGCTAGTGCACTTTCGACATTTTTCATTTTTGCCTTTACGGTCCTGAGATACTGAATTTTGAGCTTTCTGTATTTTGGGATTGTAAAGGGGAACCATATATGGTTCCCCTTTATAATCTCGAAATACTGAAAGCTCGAATTTCAGTATCTCGAAACTATAAAGTCGAACGGCACACAATCCCGAAACACACAAACACAAAAAATACAATCCCGAACATACACAAAACATACAACACACAACACGCACACCATTCAACCCACAACACACAAACTACACAATCCTGCACCACATGTATGCAGGAGGGCAAGCCTCCCTGCATCTCCACACCCCCCCTACTTATATATATATACCAACTCCGTGATCTCACTAACAGTAAAGAAATGCATTACTCACATGCAGACATTCCACACTCCCTCGCACACACACACATACACACACACACACACACACACACACACACACACACACACACACACACACACACACACACACACACACACACACACACACACACACACACACACACACACACACACACACATCACACTTACAAAAACACATCCAACACTCACACTCATACTTTCATCACCCTACCCTAACCCATACGCACAACTTACAATAACACTCACATACACTCACTTACCTTCACTTCCATAAAACATTCCGGCCAAACACTTCACATCCTGTTGCTGCACTGCATAAGCACAGATTTGAGATATTCAAATAAGTGCTTATGCACTTTTGACGGTTTTCATTTTCACCTTTACGGCCCCGAGATACTGAATTTCGAGCTTTCAGTATTTCGGGATTGTAAAGGGGAACCATATACATACATACATACATATATATATATATATATATATATATATATATATATATATATATATATATATATATATAGATATGTGTGTGTGTGTGTGTGTGTGTGTGTGGGTGTATGTGTCCTGGCATGGGTCAAATTTTACTTTGCTCATCATATATACAAAGTGTTGACAGATTTTCAAGAGCAAAGGTCCTCAGGGTAAGGGGAATATCCTCTTTCCCTGGGGATTTTGCAGTCCTGGAGTTAGTATATGTAATTAGCAGAGAGTGTGGATGCAGGGAGGCTTGCCCCTTGCAAAAATCACTTTAAATCATCTTGCACATTCTGATGATAAATCATCTTGCATGTTCTGAGGATTAGCCTCAGAGCAAGCACTGTAGCATGTTGACATGTTTTTTGTTGACATAAGCATGTTGAAATTAAGCATGTTGATATTTTCATGAATTGGCTATTGGTAGGAGATCAATATACATACACGCATACATGCATACATATACACACACACACAAATATATATATATATATATATATATATATATATATATATATATATATATATATATATACACAAAACCACATGCATGCACACATATGTGGGAGCAAAGCAATACTCCAACACACACAAGTGTTTGATATTGAAAAGTGTGAATGATAATTTATGGGTATCATTGTCTATATACTGATTCCAAAATTGTATTTCAGAGAATTCCTCTTACCCTGAGGTAAAGTGAATTCAGAAATATGATATATACTTAGAGATTTTGGGGACACAGCTATTCATATTAGTGGTGTGAGGGGTTAAAGTCTCCTTGGAAGAAATGCTGTAATAGTGCTAAAAAGATTTTCAAGGCTTGCTGTTTCCTTAGAAATCCCAAAATAGTGTTTATACTTTTCAGTACCAAACACTTGTATCAAACTTCATCCTGGAGCCCACATATGTACAGGTATGCAGTCAGACCTGGACACATCTATGCACATACATACACATATAGACTTGCATACATATACAGATATAAACAGATACACATACCACCATGCATACTTAGGCTGGCAGAAGACAGATGGCCTACCGGGTTTGATTGAGTGCTGCTGTGATTACACCTACACCCCCAGCCATTTTCCACTTATTCTGTGTTCTTTCAAAGATACTGAGTTATTTTCCTCTGCAGTGCCCAGCCCAACACCCGTTCCATTCCATTTGTCACTATCACCACAGTGTAACAATGCTTTCTCAAGTCCAAGCTGAAGGTTGATATTTCAATTTGAAATACATGCCGTCTTCTAACTATCTCATAATTTCTCTTCAGCAGAATTCCTTCACAAGTATCATTGATTTTGTGAACCATATAATATCCCCCTCCCCCTTTCATCTGTTTGGAAGAATAGCTCCAGTCTCTCTGATATGTCCTCATACAGCTAAGGTGCTGCAAGTTACATTCCATCCCAGGATTGTTGCTGGCCAGTTACAGCACATCGAATTTCTTAGCACTGAACCTCATTCACACACCTTGCTTTCCATTTAACTTCTCACCCACTGAAGGAGTTTAATGCTAGAATGAATAATAACTCCATTCTTATACCTGGGCATATGTTTACTTCAACACCCAATTACAGTGCCACACTGAGGTTTGGTACTAGTGATGTCTGGGACTAGTGATGAAATAATTTAGTGGAAATATCTCAGCCTGTTAATATTTGCAACCTTGTATCTGATGAAGAGAAATTAATCATATCAGATGGAAAACACCTGCAGCTTTTAATGGAGATAAAAATTATTTTAATTCCGTCGTGTTGTGCCTATAACATTTAATCACAGGTAACAGTTAACAAAACAGGTAGAAGGATTCTTATGGGACAGTATATGTTTTCTGAGATACCTTTTGGTCGGTCTCTTAAGGGCCACATAGGTGTATGTCTTCCCTACAAACTGCCTGACACTACAAAGCTGTAACTGTGTACATAACATGGCATCTGAATGTCACCTGTTTTTGTACAGTACTTGAATTTATCTGTCTGTCTATCTCTCTATCTATCTGTCTACCTGTCAGTCTATCTATCTATTGATCTATCTATCTAAAATAAGTAGACATGATCCAGGACTATTTATTAGCTATGACCTGTTATAATAATAGTAACGATAACACAGTATGATAACAGTAAATCAAACTAAGAAACGAACAGCAGTATGCAGTTTGTATAACAGCTGGTAACACAATCTGTAACAAGCAGAAAACAAGTATCGGCCTAGATTTGTGCGCTTCAAATAGGCTTTCAACACAAAGCTGTTGTCTGGGACAACACATACTTTCTTGGGGAGAAGGGTATAGTTATGCCAAATAACGTTTTAGACTGTATCTACCTTGGATTAAGAAACTAGATGTATCTAGGTATAAATCCAATAAACTGAATATAAGGGAAAATAAAAACAAATAACTCTGGAACCATGAGTAGCTATGCTTAATCATGTAAGTGCAACTTTCACAGTATGCACACTGCTTCATCAGACATCAAATTACACATGCTACAACTCTATTTAAATACTTAAAGACACTGAATCAATGAAACAATTAATCAGTAACATAATTAATTAAAGCATATAAGTATACCTACATAACCTTTGTGTATCAAAAACTTATAACGTTTTTTATATATTAAAAAAAAATTGTTGTGTAATTCTTTTAAAATAAGTTTGATGGTGAAAGCATCATTTAGCCCTGATGGAAATCGGGCTCTAAGGTGCAAAATCCACTTAATTTTCATTCTTTCAGTTAAATTTCTCTTATGTCCACCCCTTATATAGGTTGGAGTTATATATAAAATTAAGAATTTAAAATTATGTTCTTCATCTTTACTCAAAATATGTCTGTACAATGCATTAGTTGTCTTCTGCCTTCTCACTTCAGAAGTATGATTACATATCCTGCCTTTCAGTCTGTGGTTAGTTTTACCTTGGATTAAGATTTAGAGATATTATTTGCACCACAAGTCACTTTTAAATGGAGACTGATCTTATGTCAAGGTGTGCATGGCATAGAAAAAATGACAGATGAAGTACAAAGTGATTTGTGGGTCTACTTCAGCAGACCAAAATCCTACTTACCCAGACTTTACTAATGCCAAGGCGACAACGCCAACAATCCATAACACCGATGACCCAGAACACTGACTTTCCACTCCAGGTAAGTAACTGACCGTCATGGACTATGACTGAGTCATACTGGCACTTGTGGTCCAATAACCTGAGTGCATGCATAATGTGGCAGATACTGACCCCTGGTAAGCAACTGACAGTGAATTCCTCCTTACTTAGTTTGCTGAAAGGGACATCAATGTGAATGTTGGATTGTGTGATGGCTTGCCTTATGGGCTTAGGGGTAGAGGCTCCATGAGATGTGGCTCTATGTGTTGATGTGGGTGTTGTTTCAAAAAGTGCATTTCAGGCTGCTGAGGGTAGTATTTGTTATGTGTACTTCATCTAGGAGGTCTCTGGGGTTTAGCAAGGTTACATTTAAGTGCCTCAGCATATGTGAGTCTATGTGTCTGCTTTGAATTGTGTGTGATGGGTGCAGCATACGTACTACTGATAACCTGATTGACATTAGGAGTGCTTTTATGTGAGAGTTTTGCCTTCAGTGACATTTCGTAACTACATCTCTCACATACCATATCAGTTTGTTTGAGAATTAGCTGGTTGTCAGTAAACATGAATCAATTTCTACCTTACCTCAGGATGTCCATAACTACCAAGATGGTAAAGGAGATAGTGGGAAAGTTCACATTCATGGCAACAAGCCCTTTTTTTTATTAGACAGACAGTGGCAGTGAGAATATAAAGTAACATCAAGAGCCCCTATCTAGTTTACAACTCTGGGGGCAGTGCTTGTCACTGCAAACTAGTTGTCCTGTGTGCAACTAGGTATTGGTGACATTTCAATGGTGCTTTCACAGAAAAAATGTCAACTCAAGGCATTTGTGTCTATACAGAGCATGCCAAACACTTTAGGGGAACTAATATGTAGACCCTGATGATTTATGAATGAAGTATGCTGAAGTTAGGTTAGACTGAAGAGAAAGAATTAGCTTGTCAAGAATGATGAAAAGAGGGGATTTGGCTAACTGACTATTGCATGGCTACTACTAGTGCTGGTCTCTCCACAGCTTCGCTCTGTTAGGATACAATGCTCCTTTGCTTCTTCTTTCACCAGAAGCAAAACAGTGGCACCAATCCCAAGATGAAAAGCAGGCCACATGCTCTTTGGTGATCAACAGTTTTGTCCTAGATGAAGCAAGGGTCTGTAAGTTTGTTGCAACCTTTTCCTGGTAGTTGCTTTGAACAGCAACCAGACCAAATAGGAAGGTCCAACACAGACACTCACTGCCCAATCAGAAACAGTCAGGAATCAATGCACTCTGCTCCTTCTCTCACTAGGAGCTAAACAGAAGCACTAATCCCACGATGACTAATAAGAGGCAGAATGTGGCTCTCCAATAATTGGTGGCCTTCGGCTAAATGTTGCAGATTTTAAAGGTAAGATGGAAAAATGGGTTAATATCCTAAGAGTTACGGTCTGCACTAAGCAGTTAGGTATGAAAAAGGGGGTAACTTAAGCTTTAGCAATCTAAGTGGAGATCCACTAATTTTAAAAGAGCAAGATAGATTGGAGGGGGGTGGGCTCTTTGTATTCTGGCTCTATAGAATACAATTCAATTATTGCTAATGTTTTAATGTTTCAAGGACTTGCAAACACCAACACTTTACCAAACACTAAAAATGTAACGCCAGATAACCAATGACACACAGCCTCTAATGGCCAGACGTGGAAGACCATTAAAATGCAGCTGACAGGCTGACTGCACATTTTGAAGCCAGTGATATATCACAGAGTAACAAATATAGGACATAATACTTTTTCTATACTGAAAAATCTAGAAATTACAAGTTAAGGGAAAAACCCAAACATGTTTTTTTTAGTTTCTTACCTTTGCCTTTGGCCTTCAGTCTCTCCTTATATGACTCTCTCAGAGTTAGGACAGGGGCATCTTAGTAGTAAGAAGCCATGGACAATACTGTTGCCTTTATGCAAAGAAACAACAGCATAAAAGGATGAAAACTGTCCTATAAACATGATGACAAGAATGCAGTGATACTCTCTGCATATCCTAGTGACAATCTTTCAATCCATCCTAACACCTTTAGAACAAATGTCAAAGACATCACCTCAGCAACTTCTGCAAGTGGACACCCTAAAAAAGACAAAACCCCACACCTGTCCCTCAGTGAAGGAAAGCTGACATCAGCCACTTGACTCCACCCCCTCTGCTTTCTTAAGTGACTGGGAACAGTACTCAGAGCTGTGTCATCTGACTCATGGTCAGAATTTGTGTCTTTGCTGTATGCAGATGGATAACAGTCACCCATTCTGAAAGAGTCTTTTTAATTTAAATTCTAATACATCTTGTTCCACAAAACAAACTATTTTAAAAGTGTACACCATGGTGTGTATGCTGTATGCCTGGCTACATCCCAGTGATAACAGATGCCATGGATAATATACATTACAACTGTGTCTTGGTTTGGGGAACAGTGTTCCCAGGTACACTTATGTCTTTCAATTATGCAGATGTAGCAGACAATAGGCAACATTAAAATTGGCAGCAACAGATTGTAAGTTGCCAAAGTAATGTGATGATCGGTTCCATAGTCAGGTATCATCTTTTGTATGAGTCTCAGAGCCAGCTCTACAAACAGTACAGAGTCATGCGCACTCACAAATGTTAGAGAACACAGCATCATGAACAGCACTGCAGCACAACAGTCATTATATTTCACAATGCCCACAGACACCAGCATCTTTTCCTGTACTATTTCTATTTACGGTATTTATTGACTGACTATGTAGTTTCGGCTGTTATCTTAAGTTTTCTTGCTGTGCCTTTCTTAAATCGTTTTTGAAGTCTGTAGCTGTCTATGCAGTATAGACAGAATAAAACTGCTTTGTTTTCTGTACCAGGCAATGAATACTACTGCACTACTTCTTTCTTCTGGAAACTTCTTTTCCCTGGGTCCCCTCAATAAATGCATTTGCACAGCAGGGCTAATCCAGTTAATAAAATAAAAACAAATTAATTAGCAGACTGACTGACTGATTAACCAACTAAATAACTAAACAAAACAAAAAAAATATTTAATTTTAGGCTTGTCTGAAACTACTTTCTCACTAGGTTCTATCTGGCAGTAATCCCTTCTCTTGCATCTAGTTATATATTGAAAATCAGGTAATATATGTTCTTTGTCTGACTTCACTAGACACCATGTTATTCATCCATTCATTTGGTTTAATTTGCTTAATAATTATACCAAGAGGCACAATTATTTTAGTTCCACTTCAGTATTTTCTTTAAGTCTACATGAATGTATGATAAGGACTGTGTCTGAGAAATGTAATCCAATATTTAAGTTGATAAACAATCCATGCCATGAAACAAATCAGCACACTTCTGTAACATATCAGTGCCTGCCTCAGGCTAATCCAGATGATGATACAATCATGTAGGAAACTTACCTTAATAGTAGATGTTTGAATGGTCACCACTGCAGTACTCCTCACAAATGGGACTTATCAGCTAGGATACCCATCCATCTGACCAGTTTACAAAATTTAGGCTCTTTCCTCAATCACTATTTGCCCAACCTTAGGGCAAGCTGACATGCTAGTATAAGAAAAAAATACTGATGTGCCAACTCTCAGGTCTTTCTTCCCTCCTAGATTGGAGGCTGAAGCCTAGAGCTCTTATGCTAATGAGAAAGTGTACTCTGTCCTAGCCAAGAGGATGGAGGGAAGGCATATGTACTGAGCAAGGATTCATTTGAACATCTCTCATTGTAGTACACTACCTACAGAACTTACTATGTTCTACAAGCATTATTTCTCATAAATGAGATGATTCCCAAATCTCAGGTAGAATGAGTGGAGGGAGTCAAACCAGAGTCCAGGATGTCTGGTAAAGCAGCTTTTGGCAAATCCATTTATAGCTCATGTGAAAGCATTTAATTTATAATGCTTGATAAATGTGTAAACACAGGACCAAACAGCAGCTTCTAAGATGGTTCTAGAGTCCACACCTTCTAAAAATGCTCCTGATGTAACATCTGCCCTGGTAGAATGTGCTTTACATTGTTTTGTAGGTCATTGCAATAACTAGAGTAACAGAAGAGTACAGAAAGAGAAAGTCATCTACAAAAAGTTTGTTTAGAAACTGGCAGATCCTTTTCTTGCCATCATTAAAAAAAAAAAGTTGATTTGTTTTTCTTAAGTCTTTAGTTCTGTCCAAATCAAGTCTGAATTGTCTGTGGATATCTAAGCAATGAAGAATTCTTTCTCCATTTTTGGGGGGTTTACAGTAAAAAGAAGGGAACTAAATATTTTGGTTAAGGATAAATTCAGAGACTACATTTGGCATAAAGGAAGGGTTGGTTCTGAGACTCACCTTGTCCTTGTGAAAGACCAAGAAAGGTTGAATATACATAAGGGCCTGCAACTCATATATCATTCTAGCAGTGGTTAAGGCTATCAACAAAACTGTCTTCCAGGTTAAGAATTTTAAAGATGAATTCATTACAGGTTCAAAGGGAGCTTGGGTTAATTTTTTTCTAAGACATAATTTAAATCCCATAGAGGGGCCACATTTATTAGTGCAATATATAGTACTCCTGTAGTAAACTGTTTGACCAGAAAAAAAGAGTAAATAAAGGGGAATCCATTGGCAAGTAGGCAGAAATGGCTGAGAGGTGTACCTTTATTAAAATGTACACAAAGTCAGAATTAAGCAGTTCATGCAGTTTAGGCAAGGCTCAAAAGACAAACCCACCTCCTTAGAAACCAAAAATGGAAAAAAAATTAAGGGTAATGCTGCTCAACGCCAGAAGTCTAAATCTCAAGATGCAGGCACTCGATGCACTCCTCAGTATGGAGAACATCGACGTCTGTGCAGTGACTGAAACCTGGTTCAAGGCTCCTGAGAGCACCCTAATGCTACCAGGCTATACCTCATATCATGCTTTTCGGCCCCAAAACCCGGGCCGAACCACAAAGGGAGGGGGAGTGTCCGTATTCATCAAGGACACCCACACCTCCAGGTTAGTAGCAGCACATGAAGCATAAGAGACCATACAGGTGCAACTAACCATAGGCAAAACTGCTATACAACTAGTAGCATGTTACAGACCACCCTCCCAATCTCAGGAACCCCACTCAGCCTTCCTGAAGACATTGGAGGATATGAATGTATCCCAAAATACCATCATACTGGGAGAGTTCAACTACCCAAACATAGATTAGGTACATTATTCCAGCCCTAACACCCTAGCCCAAAGGTTCCTGGAATTCATAAATTCAAATGTACTGGAACAACTAGTCACCTCTCCTACTAGGGGAGATAATATACTAGACCTGATCATCACAAACATGGGGACAAAATGCTCCACACCAGAGGTATACCCCTCACTAGTGAGATCTGACCACAAACTAATCACCCTGGATATACATATCCCACCTCCACCCCCAGCACAAAAGACGACAGTGAAAAACTTCTCAAAAGCAGACTTCACTCTTCTTAAGACTGAGATGGTATCCTTTAAGCCCACTGGGATACCACATCCCACAATGCCGAATCCTTCACAAATGCTTTCTATGGACATCTCCAAGAATGCATGGATCATGCAATCCCAAATAAATCCAAGTCCCTCTCCACCAAAGGCAAGCGTCCTGTCTGGTGGACCTAAGCCATTAACAAATTGTATAACAAAAGAAGGAAGCTACTGCATGACAGAGCAAAATCCCATAAAGGGAAGACATCTCTGATCAACATTAGCAGAAAACTACATTCTCTCATAAAAACATCCAAGGCCAACTTTGAGAGAAAAATCGCTAAGGACACTAAAGATAACCACAAAGCCTTCTTCAGCTATGTTAGAAACCTAGGTGGAAACCCTCAGATATGCTCAGAGTTAGTTCACAACAACAAAAAATACACTGAACCCACAGATATTGCCAACATTCTGGCTGACAGGTTCAGTGCAAATTTCTCCCCTCCCTCACCCCCAAAAGAAAAAATACTTATCCCAGCTGAATGTAATCTCCCTGTCATCTCAGATGTCCAAGTGAGAACCGCCCTCAACAAAGCTAAAAACACAGCATCAATGGGACCTGACGGTATCCAGGGTTGCGTGCTATGTGAACTCCAAGAGGAGCTAAACCCGCACATAAAAATGCTATTTAACCTTAGCCTTACTACAGGATATGTACCTGAACACTGACGTACAGCAACAGTGGTCCCACTCCACAAAGGGGGTACCTCTACAGACCCTGGGAACTACCGCCCCATAAGCTTAACCAGCCTGGTCTGCAAAGCTATGAAAAGAATCATTATGGAACTCATAAACAGAGACATAGGGGACCTACAGACACTTGACCCACCCAGTTCGGCTTTGTAAAGGGCAGATCCTGCCTTTTGAACCTGGTTGACTTTTTCAAAACAGTCACTAGAGCCATTGATGAGGGCAAAGCAGTCCATACAGCCTACCTGGACTTGGCTAAGGCCTTCGACACAATACCCCACTCAGGCATCATAGATAAGCTCAACAGCTTAAACGTAAACCCTTATGTCACTAGATGGGTTGCAAACTGGCTAAAGGACAGAACCCATAAAGTTAAAATCACTGGAGCAATGTCAAACTCAAAGCCAGTCACAAGTGGTGTCCTACAGGGATCTGTCCTGGGACCCCTCTTGTTCGGCATTTATTTCTCAGATGTTAAAGCAAACATGGGAGGGTTGTGGCTGACAAAGTTCGCAGATGACTGCAAACTAGGCGCTATAGTCGATACACCAGCGGACACATACATCCTACAAAAAGGCCTCACAGAAACGGACAACTGGTGCCGGAGTCATGGCCTTAAACTAAATGCCAAAAAATGTATAGTCATCCCCTTTGGGAAAAACAAAGTACCCACAAATTATCACATAGACAGCAACCCACTGAGTATGGAAAAAGTAATCAGAGACCTAGGGACCCAAGTCGACAGCGACCTCTCATTTGACACCCACGTTGCCAAAGTGGTTAGAAAAACATTCTACCTTGCACACCTTATCATGAAGGGATTCACATCCAGATCCAAGGATGTCATTTTACCCCTGTACTCCTCCCTCATCAGACCCATGGTTGAGTACAATGCCCCATTTGGTATGTACCTCACCCGGCATTTGCAACAGCTGGAGAGACCACAAAAGTACCTCACCAAGAGGATCAAGGGTCTCCAACATATGTCTTATTCTGCCAGACTAAAGAAACTCCAGCTCTATTCAGTAGCATACCGCCTGCTCAGAGGTGATCTCTGCCTGACGTACAAGGCCATGTCCAATCAGGAACTGATGGACATGCTCCACCTCAAAAAATCCAAATCCATCAGGACCACGAGAGCTAAAGACTTAAACCTCAGCACAAGTATGAATAGGACATGCTGGAGGGATAGATTCATAACCCAGAGGCTTCCCATGCTCTGGAACAAGATCCCAGTTCATGTTAGACAGAGCCCCTCACTGACTCTCTTCAAGAGAAATCTTGATGAGTGGATGGGAGATCGTAAGTTTACCCCAGGGGTCACATCTGTGTCACTACTAGACAGGGGCACAGCAAACTAATTCTATTATATAAGGGGACCTTCATTGTGTCACTACTAGACAGAGGCACAGTATTCTAAATCTATTCTGTGCATTTTTGTACCATTTCATGGGGTGGTGAAAGCCACATCACTATGGCTAGGCTTCAAATGCCCCAGGGCAGATAGCCTAGTACTAAACTATGAAACTATAAACTATGAAACTATAATGCAGAACCAGGAGTGTGTGTGTGGGGGGTTGACCCCATTTCAAATGGGTCCTGTCCTCTGCTTTTGCACTAAAGTGAAAAGCTTTTCCATTGTATAAATAAGATTTCCTACTAGCAGGTTTTCTTGCATTCCAAAAGAAAAGTTAGCAGTAAGAAGAGAAAGAATTCAAGCATACTTTGAGACAAACAAAAATCTTTCATATGTAAGGCATTTATTGGTTACCAGAGATCAATGGTATTAAAAGACGATATATACTTATGTAACTAGACCCAAAGACAGACAAAGATACTTTGAGTATTGTGACTTGCATGATTCATTCATAAGGGAGAGAATCATCTGTTGCATTATTAATTATTACATTAGAGGCAGATTGCTGATAGAGTCAGATTTAACAATAGACAAAACACTGGATGAGTGCAGGGCAGTTATACCAAGAGCTGAAATTATGTAAAACAAAGGCATAAAATGATAATGAAAATATGCAATGCAAAATTTATGATCAAAATAAAAAGTAGAAACTATCCCTAACAGCAATCCAAGACGGCACTCAGAAAAAAACTTCATCAGAAAAAAGGTGTTGTTTCCTAGGTGTGGTTACAGACATGAGAAAAAGCAGTGTAATGTTGTAAAGCTCTATGTCTTCAGACTAAAGGTATCTAAAAGGAATCAAAAGCCTATCATCCAAACTATTAATTTGGAATTAAAAAAATTGGCTGCCCTGAGTAAACAAGTCCACCCTGTGAGGTAACCCTTGGCCAGTTGTATTAAAATGGAGAACCAATGTTATCTGTGCTAAAGTGGGGGTGGTCACCAACAGCATCTTTGAAAGGTCCCTCCTTATCTGCTGAAGAATCTTATTAATTAAAGGAAGGTAGGAAAAGTCATATAGAAGCATCTCTTTCTAGGTAACTAAAAAGGCATCTGTTTTCTGGGTCTATTTTCAAGGAGTCATGAAGCTAAAAGGTTTTAGTTGTTTCATGTGTTTGGAGGCAAGAGATTCCTAACTGGTGAACTATTTGCTGAAAGGCCTCTCAGTACAGCATCCACAATGGTCTGTTCTGGATCTGTTCAAGGTGCCTACCACTGTATTCTGCCTGGAAGAATAGATTATATTGAATGGCTAAGTCCCAGGCTATCATGGCCAGTCTGCAAAGGGTGAAGAACTTGTCCCTCTGTTAGCTGATGTACCACATCACAGTGGTGGTGCTGTATGTCATCAGCTGTACCATGCCTGGAGTCCAAAGCTGATATACTGCTTTAAGGGTACTAAGTGCCATCACCTCTTTATTTATTAATTAATTAATTTTATTTTACATTTGTTTACCGGGGAGGTCCGACTGGACAGAGCTGTCCATTTTCAGAGGTGGCCCGGGGAGAAAAGCTCCAGAAACAATGACTAACATACTATACATAACATATTTACATGAGCATTGTGGTTTACAGACAGTTATAAAGAGACTGATGTGTTTGTATCTAAGTTATACCCCCAAATGTTCTGAACTTTGATGCCTTAGGAGAAGGTTCCCCATCCAAAGTCCAAAGCATCTCTGGCCACATACAGATAAGGCCTCTGAGGGAAGAATGGGATTCACACATTTGATACAACTTGCTTATTCCACCAAAGCAACTCCTTTCTTACATAGTGGAGAACTGGAATTCTCTGAGTAAGAGAATAGGGGCATTGGGTCCATACAGATGTGGAGTACCAACTGTATCTTCCTAAACTGGATTCTGTCATGCGGAATCATCAGAGTGGAAAAGGCCATGCAGGACTGACCTTAATAATTGTGCGGCCCTATCCATTTTATTGTGCTCCCCAACCTACCACTCTAACCCTCACTCCATGTACTGACCTCCTGGACTTAAAATAATTTCAGATTAAATATCAGAAATATATGCTATTACTGTGCATTAAAAACAAAGCAAAATATATTTATTTATCAGCTTATTGTAAGTCATATAGCATGTTAAAACAGAAGAACACACTCAAACTGTCTTTGTAAGTTAAATAGTCTAAACACCACCAGCATCTTTGGACAAGGACAAGCAGATCATGCTTCTGTGACATAAGTCTACTTAAAAATATGAAACCTGGCAAAATATTATGACTCATCACAGTTCCCAGGTCTCACCTTCCACACTGAAAGTATTCAGATGCCAGGAAGAGCAGGATAAATGAGACAGTGGTTATAAACTTAATGGCTGTGGGAAGACTAGGGAGCCAAAAAAGTATGAACAATTAATAATTACCTTTCTACATTCTCATCTCATATTATCCCTTTCTTCCTTCATGGGCTTCCAATCACCCCCCTATACCTGAACTGAATTATTAGAGTCCCTTGTCTAGTTTATTCTTATACCTTGTTACATTTAGTTTGCTTCCTCAAAACCACATAAACCTCTTGAACTTTCAAAAATTAATGGATGGTGCAGTGGTGTAGCGGTTGTGTTGTTACCTCACAGCAAGAGGTTCTCCAGTTCAATTATCAGCTGGGGTACTTTCTGTGTGGAGTCTGCATGTCCTCCCTGCATTCATGTGGGTTTCCTCTGGGTGCTCCGGTTTTCTCCCACATTAGAAAAACATGCAACTGGAGCATTTCTCCCCGGGCTTCCTCTGAAAAGTGGCTTTGTTCCAACTCAGACTTTCCTGGTAAACAAATATTAAATAAATACAATCATCATCATTTTAGGCCTGTCCAAAGAACAGCATTGCACACATACCACCCCAGTAATAATTGTGTTTGAATGTTTATTTTTATTTATTTAACTGGGTAAGCAGACTAATGCATACAGATTTTTTCTAGCCACATCCAGGTCACAACAGCAAAAGTAAGGATTATATGTGGGGACAATTTCAGAGGTGTAGCTGGGGTGAGATGAAGGAGAGCAGTCAGACAATTTTCAGTGTATACTGGCATTTAGAAATAAATGCCAGTATTTCATTTGTAATCAGAAATAAAGTACTATAGCTCTCCACATCTGGCATAAACTGTGGCAGTCTGCTGTAGTTTAAAAGGGGGAAAAAGACTTTGGTCCAGAAAGAAAGCACTGTAGGACTAAAGATAAGATCATTATTGTTTGTGTTTCTGCACTTGCTGTTATCACTGTTTTGCCATTTATTTCTGCACATTTACTGTAATTATGCCTGTTTTATAGCCCCTGCATTTAAACTTATGTTCTAGGCACTTGTACTTGGTAGCATAGACTAACCACAGATTCTGCTGTATCTAGTCATGCTTGTATTTGAATTGAGCACTAATCCCCAGCAAACTTTTTCTGGAGAGGGCCCTCTGCACCCTTGTGGCAGAAGGTGTGTGGCTAGAGACCCATCTATTGAAGCTTGATGGTCTAGGGCTCTGTTCTGAGGTTTTGATTGGCTATTTTTCCCACCAGTAATGTTTTTTCATTTATTTTAAAAGCCCCACATTTGTGTGGGTTTGTGCTTGTTTAAACTGAGCTCAGTTGAAGTAGCTGACCAGCCTGTACTCTATCTGCATCTGAGCTATCCGAGGCCTACAACAAAGATCAGATCATTATTATTTGTATTTCTGCACTTGCTAACTGTTATCAATGTTTTGCCATTTTTTTCTGCACATTTACTGTAATTTTGCCTGTTTTATAACCTCTGCATTTAAACTTGTGTTATGGGCATTTTGCCCACCAGTATGTTTTTTTCATGTATTTTAAAAGCCCCATGTTTGTGTGGCATGCAGCACCATGCACTAACATACAGTTGGTGGCTATAGGAACATTAAATTTTCCTTTAGCTGTGGTCTGTTCTCCAGTGAGATATTTCTACCATTGTGTTTCCCTATCAGTTTACAGATCAGTATAGCCTCTGAGCTACCCCCTCTAGTTCTTCTCATCTGTACTAATGGAGTACCAGTTCAGCCTCTGAGCTACCCTCTCTACTTCTCATTTACGCTAGTGGACTACCCTCTCACAGGATCCTCAACTGATCACTTCTGATCAATCCCTGATACCAACCACACCTCTTACCCAGCACTATGGAAGGACAATACCCCACCATTTCTGCTGCCTACCTGGCCAAATTAGGCATCCTGAGGCAATGTAGCAATTGCCTCATGTACACTGACAACTCCCTTCTTTTACAATACTCCAACTCAACATGTGAGAGGTGCATCTATGTAAAAACATAGAATCAAAGCTCCCTCACTCACCAGTCAGTATACCTGACCCTAAGGAGGTTGTCAGCACTCACATCTCACCACCCTCACCTACCACACAATCAACACGTAAACCCACATATGTTGAGGTTCTCTCTAAAAACATACCTAAAGCACAGAGACCTCTCAAACACAAGCAGACCACACATAGTTTGCATGCAGATAAACACAGTACACATAAAAAAACACATGCCAGTGTCTCACCAAGTAAGCCATTAAGACATAACACAAAACCAAATGTACAAGTCATAGGTGAGTCTATCTTGAGACACACTGATGTGCCACTCACCAAGTTAGATAAGAAAAGGTCACGGTTAGCTGTCTGTCTAGTTCCAGGATCCAGAACACGACACATATGCACTCAAGTCTGTCAGCAGCAAGTACTGTTATGACCCTGTTATAGTACACATTGGTATGAACTACTTGAGACATACCTCTCTGGACTATATAAAGAGAGACATGATGGAGCTCTCTGATTATGTGTCCCAGGCAGGTATATCCCTAGCATTAAGCAGCATGCTATCCTAACCTATGCAGTTTCCCTGGTTTCCCACTTCTGGTCACTGCAGCAGGCCTCCTTTTTCAGCTGGGCTTGGGACCGTCTTTGGGGTTGTTTGCAGCCAGGCTAGGGATGACCAAATCCTCCAATGACAACATCAAAAAAGTGGATGGGATATTTGTGCACCTTGTGAATGCCTGAAACATTGGAGAGAATTCTTTCAAGAGCTTTACGACCATGACTCACCTCATGGACCAATGGTCGATCCACCACCCATTGATCTTCATGAAGCCCCAATGACTGATGCAAAGTCAACTGTTGAAGAGGTGAATCAGCTATAAGAACACTGAAAAATGGAAAGGCACCAGGAGTAGATCAGGCCACTGCAGAAGAACTCAAGGTTGGAGGCCATATCCTGCTCCACCAGCTCCATGCACTGATCGAGCTGCTATGTATTACAGAACAGATACCACCAACATGGAATTAGGCCATCATCATACACATCTACAAGAAGAGACACAACAGGGAATGCAAGAAGTACCACAGCATCAGCCGGCTCTACATCATCGGCAAAGTCTTTGTGAAGATCATACAATCCAAGCTTCAGAAACACTGCGAGAAAACCAGCAGGGAAGAACAGGCCGGATTCAAACCAAATAAAGGATTCTGCTATCAAATCATCACCATCTGTCAGCTAATGGAGGAAAGAATCTGGTGTGGACAATGTACAGTTATTGTCTTTATACATTTATACATTCGACTGTATCCAGTGGCCATCCCTGTGGAAGACAGTGGAGACCGAGCACATGCTGAAGATAATCATCAGACTCCTTCAGACTTCATACAATGGTTCATCCAGCCAGGTGCGCATTCAGAACAAACTGTATTAACAGCTTACCATCCAGACTGGGGGTCCATCAAGGGGATGTGGTCACTCCACTGCTGTTCAACATTGTGCTGGATGCCATCATGAGGAGAGTATTTGAGGGCAGCTAGAGCAGAGTCCAGTATGACTTAGCCCATTCTGTGACTGACCTAATGTTTGCCAATAGGTTCATAGGTTCATAGGTAGGTACTAGGCTATCTGCCCAAGGGCATTTATAAGTCTAGCCAGAGTGTGTCAGCTTTCACTGCCCCATTGATTAATTAACTGCGCCTCTGTCAAGAAGAGCCAATGAAGTGATCCCAGGGGTGTATTTTCTGTTACCCATCCAATCATCAAGGTTTCTCTTGAAGAGTGTTAGTGAGGGGCTCTGCCTAATGTAGTTAGGAATTTTGTCCCAAAGCATGGGGAGTCTCTGTGACAGTGCCATTTTCGCAAACAGTGATGCTGAGGCCACAGATATCTTCTATGACATCTCCCACATCACCCAATCATATGGCCTAAGGATAAACGCAGACAAGGCCAAACTGATAGTAACCAATGGGTCACAAGCCACCCTCCACCTCAAGAGAGTTCTGATCTAAGAAATGCAAGAATTCAAGTATCTGGGCTCACTGGTACAGGTGAAGAAGGTGGTATTAACAGCTGAAGTCCATAGCAGGATTAGACAAGCCACTGCAGCATTTGCCTTGCTCAAGTGGTGTATGTGGAAGAGGACAAACATCTTGATCACCACCAAGAGCCACCTTTTCTGGACACTGATCTTGCCAATTCTCCTTTATGGATTAGAAACATGGATCCTTCTCAAGCCAGACCTGAACAAGCTTGAGGATTTCCAAATGCAATGCCTGCACCAGATCTTGGGAATCTTACTTTGTGACTGCATTAACAATGAGAGCATCCAGACCAGATGTGATCAGCAGCCAACGATCAGTGAACAGATCCAGAACAGGAGGTTGTGTTGGTTTGGACACTTGTGCAGGATGGACGACCACCGCTTGCCATACAGACTATTATGGAGAGAGCACCACGCAAACTAGAGCGCACATAAATCTGCACCAAAGAAGATGTGGGCTGAACAGGTTGAAGAGGACATGAGAAGCCGGTGACTCAACCTACAGGAGGCCAGAAACATTGCCAGGACCAAACAATATGGAAAGGCATCATGAAGGAAGTCCAGAATCCAGTGGCACCCACAGCAATGTACCGACAATGGGGTCAGCCATCTCTGCAGCCCCCAGCTATGGACAAAAGAAGTAGAAGTAGAAGATCAGGGGATGGCCCCAGGTGCAAAAATAGCCAGCCATACCACTGGATAATTTACAGTAGTCACTAAATAAAATGTTTTAGCAGGTTGGAGAAAATCGGAATGCCTTTAAGAAATCCACAAAGAGATAGAGAGAATATGCAAAATCCTTCACGCTTTGTTCAGTTTTCTATACCATACTAATTTGAAATGCTGGCCCCAACCTAGTTCAGCCATTTTCTAGCCTATTTTAGTCTTATGTTTCTGATTGTCCTCCGCATTGTCTTCACCGTTTTCTGTGCGACTCTGAATGCATGGTACCTCTACAGTGCATTTATAAATCAGTCTGTTTCTCTTTTTCCATTTTCAGAGAAGTGAAACATTTTTCTTCCAACCACTCAGCATACACATCACATGTGATTATTTTGCTCCTATCTTTGACAACAGAAACCATTTTTCTGTTGTACTATTGAACTGGTAACATTTTGTCACAAAGTTTTAGTGATCAGAAGTTGCCTCACATCAAGGCATATATTCATTTTATTGTTATTAATGTCTGATTTCATTCTAGCAAGACTATTTTGTAGTTACTTCTTAGGTGCCATCTTTCCCATTCAACAAATGTATATAAATAAATAAATAATAAATAATAAAACATGTGGTGTTGCTGAGGATATAGAAAAGGATTCCTCTTGAAGTATGCAACTATTTTTTTTTTTTATGAACGCTAGTACCAAAGAGTCTGTTGTGCTAGATTCTCAGGGAAAGAGAATCAGAGCTTTTGAGCAAGCAGCAGAATACGATTTTGTTTACTATTTTGAACATTTTACAGTAAATGAATAAATGAGGGGCACGTTAACGAAAACAGTGTTGAGAAGTGTAACCTGAGAGTCACACGGCAAAATTCCAATTTGAAATGCAGAAATTAGAATACCTGCAGACTACCCTATCTATGTCCACATTAGTAGTAGCACATTATCCTATTTCAGCTCTCTTGTTATTTTCAGAAGTTTCAGACTGGCTGCTAAATAGGCAGACAGCTTCTGGTGTCATACGTCTCATATATATAGATATAGATATATGGTTTTACTACAGTAGGTTGACACACCACAATGCTGACAGCGAGAACATCGACCACAACAGGTCAAAATATGCACAAGGTCGACAGTTGTGTAGAGGTGAGGGAATATTTCCTTTCCCTAGGGATTGTGTGATCTCAGAGTTAGTATATATAGAATTAGCAGGAGGTGTGGGGTGCAGGGGGGGGGGAATTCCCCTAAAAAACAAAATTTTTTTTTTGTTTTTTTGGTTGTATACAACAAAGGGTTTACTCATACATCCACATTTGAGTGTCAGTGTTTCCATTGTTGACCTTTTGTGATTAACATTTTTGTTGTCATCATGGTGTGTTGAAAGAATGTAGCAATCCCACGTGTAAATATATATATATATATATATATATATATATATATATATATATATATATATATATATATATATATATATATAAATGGGTCTACTTTGTTTCACTGAAAACACACTTGACTGAAACTCATTTCATTGAAAACTCATTTCACTGAAAATCAGTTGCCTGAGCACAATTCACTGAAAGCTCACTTCACTTCATTTGATGAAACTCCTTTCGTTGAAAGGTATATGCTCTGTTCCCCACTGTAGTGCGATACTGGAGTTAGTATATATATATATATATATATATATATATATATATATATATATATATATAGTAAGGGGGGGGGGCTTTATCAAAAAATTTTACCGCAAGTAATCATTACCAAACTATGAGAAACAATAAGAAAACTAAGTTAAACATTTTTTGTAGGGGGCAAGCCATACCTCTCAACTGTCTAGATTTTTACAGAATGTCCAGAATTTGCTTCATATTTTTGGTCAGCTGCTCATAAAATTTGAAGTTTTCTGGCAAATCATTGATGATTGAAGTGACTAAATAATAGTAAATAATGACAGACATTTGAGTTTCAGACTTTATGTTCTTCAGAAAATACATAATAATACAAAACCTGTTATTCTAACAACCTTCTAAGTGTATAGGAGCAATATTTAAAATCTGTATCATGGAACTTATAAACAATAACATTGTTAACTTATAAACAATGACATTGGTAATCTCCAAACTCTGGACCCTACAAATGTTCAGGTTTGTAAAAGGCAGATCATGTCTCCTAAATCTAATAGACTTCTTTGAAGCGGTCACCAAAGCCGTAGATGAGGGTAAGGTGGTTCATACAGCTTATCTAGATCTCACCAAGGCTTTCGACACCATCCTCCACTCTGAAATTATAGATAAACTCACTAAACTAGGTATAAATCCCTATGTCACAAGATGGGTTGCCAACTGGCTCACTGACAGAATCCACACTGTGAACGTAGCAGACTCTAAATCCAACTTCAGACCAGTGACAAGTGGAGTACCGCAGGGTTCAGTCCTAGGTCCTCTCCTGTTTGGTATCTACTTCTCTGAAATACAGGCTAACACAGAAGGTCTTTGGCAAACAAAGTTTGCAGATGACTGCAAACTAGGAGCCATAATCAAAGCTCCTAACGATGTGGACACCTTACAAAAGGGCCTCACTGAGACAGATGCCTGGTGTCAAGCTCAATGCCAAAAGTGCATTGTCATCACTTTTGGTAAAAACTCTGTTCCCATGAACTGCCACATAGGTGGTAGTCTACTTAACACCAAAAGTGTGATAAGAGACCTTGGGACACAGGTGGACAGTAGTCTCTCCTTCAATAATCACATCACCACAGTAGTCAGGAAATCCTTCTACGTGGCACACCTCATCACAAAAGGTTTCTCATCCAGAAAAAAAGAGGTCATTGTTCCCCTCTACTCATCACTCATTAGACCCATTATAGAGTACAGTGCCTCACAAGACATCTACAACAACTGGAAAGGCTGCAAAAATACCTCACAAAGAGGATTACTGGCCTCAAACAGATGCCCTACACAGACCGTCTCAAAAAACTCCAGCTTTACTCCGTCGCATATCGCCTACTCAGAGGTGATCTCTGCCTAACATACAAAGCTATGTCAAACCCAGAGCTGTTGGACATGCTCCACTTAAAGAAATCCCAATCCCTCCGAGCTACATGCTCTAGGGACCTAAACCTTGTCACCACAATAAACAGAACATGCTGGAGGGATAGATTCCTGTCGCAGAGACTTCCCATACTCTGGAACAAACTACCTATCTATATCAAACAAAGCTCCTCATTAGCACTCTTCAAGAAAAATCTTGATGATTGGATGAGAGAGAGGAAATTCACCCCGGGAATCACTTCTGTGGCTCTGCTTGACAGGGGCACAAGAAAATAATTTTCTTGGATGGCAAAAGCCAGGGTACTGTTTGGCTAGGCTTATATAGGCCCTAGGGCCAATAGCCTAGTACCTACCTAAGAACCTATGAACCTAACTGTCCCTATTTTTGGGCAGTTGTCCTCCCATTCTTTTTTTCTGACTTTGTCCAGATTTTTTGTGCCTAGAGGTTGGGTGGTATGGGGAAAGCCCACTGCATCCCCTACACTCCCTGCTAATTATATATGCCAGCTTCACATTCCTTAATCCCTACTTTACTATAGTCTTGCGCAGATTAAGAAAGTTTGTGATCAGCTGATTTTTGATTACACTTCAAAAGAATAATGAGCCAGCAACTGTATGCTGTAACAAATATAAAAATATATTTATTGAATTACATAAAAAAGAACAAAAAGAACAGACCGGTTTCGGATAGAATAAATGATGAAGGCTATGAAATTATTCTATCCGAAACTGACCTGTTCTTTTGGTTCTTTTTTATGTAATTCAATATATATATTTTTATATTTGTTACAGCATACAGTTGCTGGCTCATTATTCTTTTGGATTTTGTTTTTTGGAGCCATGCATTCACCTACGTGCAGGGACCTCTTTTGATCACACTTGCCAATTTTTTTCTAGTCAACAAAAAAAAAAACATACATACCCTTCTGGCTGCATACAGTTAGAAATGTCCTGCTTAAGCAACAAGATCCATCAATAGTCTAGTTTTTACTGCGAGAGAGAGAGAGAGAGAGACGGAGAGCTCCTGGTCATGTGGCATGCCTTTCATTACAACTACACTCATTTAAAGGCACATTCTACTCTGTACACTAGCAGCAGCGCAAATGCATTTATAGGCATTATCTTACGAAAACACCACTCTGTACACCACATGAATCATGCTAGCAGCAGCATACATGCATTTATAGGCATTCTCTCACTAAAACACCACTCTGTACACCACACAAATCATGCTAACAGCAGCACACATGCATTTGTAGGCATTCTCTTACTAAAACACCACTCTGTATACCACATAAATCATGCTAGCAGCAGCACACACACAATTATAGGCAATCTCTTACTAAAACACCACTCTGTACACCACACGAATCATGCTAGCAGCAGCACACATGCATTTATAGGCATTCTCTTACAAAAACACTACTCTATACACCACACAAATCATGCTAGCTTCAGCACACACCCATTTATAGGCATTCTCTTACTAAAACACTATTCTATGCACCACGCAAATCATGCTAGCAGCAGCACACATGCATTTATAGGCATTCTCTTACTAAAATACCACTCTGTACACCACATGAATCATGCTAGCAGCAGCAGCACATACGCATTTATAGGCATTCTCTTACTAAAATACCACTCTGTACATCACATGAATCATGCTAGCAGCAGCAACACATACGCATTTATAGGCATTCTCTTGCTAAAATACCACTCTGTACACCACATGAATCATGCTAGCAGCAGCAACACGTACGCATTTATAGGCATTCTCTTACTAAAATACTACTCTGTACATCACATGAATCATGTTAGCAGCAGCAACACACATGCATTTATAGGCATTCTCTTACTAAAATACCACTCTGTACACCACATAAATCATGCTAGCAGCAGCACACATGCATTTATAGGCATTCTCTTACTAAAACACTACTCTATACACCACACAAATCATGCTAGCATCAGCACACACCCATTTATAGGCATTCTCTTACTAAAACACTATTCTGTACACCACACAAATCATGCTAGCAGCAGCACACATGCATTTATAGCCATTCTCTTACTAAAATACCACTCTGTACACCACATGAATCATGCTAGCAGCAGCAACACATACACATTTATAGGCATTCTCTTACTAAAATACCACTCTGTACATCACATGAATCATGTTAGCAGCAGCAACACATACGCATTTATAGGCATTCTCTTACTAAAATACCACTCTGTACACCACATGAATCATGCTAGCAGCAGCAACACATACGCATTTATAGGCATTCTCTTACTAAAATACCACTCTGTACATCACATGAATCATGTTAGCAGCAGCAACACACATGCATTTATAGGCATTCTCTTACTAAAATACCACTCTGTACACCACATGAATCATGCTAGCAGGAGCAACACATACGCATTTATAGGCATTCTCTTACTAAAACACCACTCTGTACACCACACAAATATGCTAGAAGCAGCACACACCCATTTATAGGCATTCTCTTACTAAAATACCACTCTATACACCACACGAATCATGCTAGCAGCTGCAACACATGCATTTATAGGCATTCTGTTACTAGAACACTACTCTGTACACCACACGAATCATGCTAGCAGCAGCAACACACACGCATTTATAGGCATTCTCTTACTAAAACACCACTCTGTACACTACATGAATCATGCTAGAAGCAGCACACACACATTTATAGGCATTCTCCTACTAAAATACTACTCTGTACACCACACGAATCGTGCTAGCAGCAGCACACATGCATTTATAGGCATTCTTTACTAAAACACCACACAGTCTTTCTCCCACTGCAATTTAGCCCTATTCTACAGTGATTGAATTATCACATTCATCTTTTTCACCTCCAAGGTAGCTAAAGTTACAGGAACCGTAGCTACTTTCAGGGACTTTATACATAGTCAGGAAATGTACTTATTGAGAGAACTAACTAATTCAAATTGGACTTGAACTGCAAAACAATTAACTGTGACACAATCTTCAAACATCTGCTAAACATTCTTTCATTTTACAGATTCAGACAGGCAAAGGACCAGCACGGCATAAAAAAAAAAAACATTTAAACAGAAAATATATCAAAATATATGTTTTGTTTTTATGCCGTGCTGGTCATTTGCCTGTCTGAATTTGTTGGAATATTTTTGTGGAGCTAGGATTGGACTTCATCTGGTGCAATGGTTTTTCCATTTACTATCCATTTATAGTTTAGACACAACACATCACTATGCTCCATAGACCTTCAAAATTTTCTGATATCATTCCAATTGGACTACAGTCAAAATGAAAGCTAAAAATAATTTGTCATGTGAAGGCCACATACTTTAAACATTACCATGCTAGAGTCACAAACCTTTCAAAAGGACTTTATCAAAAAATAAATAATTAACTAGGGAGGAATAAGTCTCGTTTCCTTATTAAAGTACAGCATCACGGTAACTGTTTGATATTACCTCCACTATACCTAATCTGTTTGCTGAACAATTCATGTTCCTGTCATCTGGTTCTTCCCCAATAACAGCATTTGGCAACTTGGGCCTTAATTAAAAAACTTCCTCCTCAACTTCTCTTCTGAAAGGTAGCCATTCAGAAAGTGAATACACGTTGCCAAAGTGGTTAGAAAGACCTTCTATATAGCCCACCTTATCATGAAAGGATTCACATCTAGATCAAGAGAGGTCATTGTGCCCCTCTACTCATCACTTATCAGGCCCATAATTGAATACAATGCCCCATTTGGGATGTACCTTACCCGACACCTGCAGCAACTGGAAAGACCCCAAAAGTACTTCACCAAGAGGATCAAGGGGCTCAAACAGATGCCCTATGCAGTTCGGCTAAAGAAACACCAGCTCTACTCAGTTGCGTACCACCTACTCAGAGGCAATCTGTGTCTGACGTATAAAGCCATGTCCATCCCAGAAGTAATGGACATGCTTCACCTCAGGAAATCCAAATCCCTTAGAGCTACACGCTCCAGGGACTTGAACCTCAGCACAGAAATAAATAGAGCATGCTGGAGGGACAGATTCATATCCCAGAGGCTCCCCTCACTCTGGAACAAAATCCCAATCCATGTTAGGCTGAGCCCCTCAATGACCCTCTTCAAAAGAAATCTTGACGAGTGGATGGGAGATCGTAAGTTTACCCCTGGGATCGCTTCTGTGTCCCTGCTTGACAGAGGTACAGTAAACTAACCTTAAAAGGGCTACCTTCTGTGACCTACTATACAGAGGCACAGTCAACTAATCTAAAAGGGTGGCGAAAGCCAAACACACTCTGGCTAGGCTTATAAATGCCCTAGGGCAGATAGCCTAGTATAAACTATGAACCTATGGTTCAAAAACCTTTCCCCTTCATGGGTCAGCAAACTCTGATAGCCTCTAAACAAAATTCTAAAGAAATGCAACTCTTTTATTCCCAAACCCCTCTACATATTATTAAGCTAGCTTTAACCAGTGAAACTTTTCCTCAGCTCTGGAAGATATCTACAATCATCCCTTTTCCTAAGCAAAGAGATTCACGTATTCTATCATCATACCACCCTATCCCTCTTATTATCGCAGTCTCTAAAGGTCTAGAACGAGCAGTGTTCACTCAACTGACCTCACACATTAACATTCAAGTCTCTTAGCCACTTTAAATCCCAACAGTATGACAATGGAAACGAACACTGTACATTAAACACCACGCTCTGCCTTACTAACCAGCTACTCAATACCAATGATGAAGAAAAACTCACTCAAACAGTTTTATCAGCATAATAAAAGCCTTTGTGTCATCACATCACATCCTCTTAAAGAAACTCAAACGTTATAAGATTTTATCTAAATCGCTTCACTAGATCTATAGTTACCTCAATCAATAACTGTTCAGAGCTGGAGCAGGGAGCTCACTGTTGCTTTGTCAACATGTTAACCTTATAGTACTTTGGGGTTCTGTTCTTAGTCCTTGTCTTTTCCATGTTTTTATTAACACTTTCATGATCACACTTTCTCGCACCTTTGTTTTATTTGATGTTGTTAATATGGGGTTCTTGAATTCTAATACAGCCATCTCTTGCATAGTCTCTAGAGTAGAAAGCTGCCTTAAGGCAGATCACTTCAATCCTGGTTCAGTTGTTTAAGTGTAAAACTAAAATCTCAAGAAAACTGAAGACATATTGTTTCACACAGTTAAATGCCTAGCGCAATCCCCTCCCCTTCATGAAACTGGACGGTAACCTCACTATTCGGATGTACTTTGTATTCTGTCTGATGTTTTAAACATCTAGGATTTCATTTCAATTAACAAATTACTTTTTCTTCATACCACAGCTGCATTAGCACCAGATTAATTAGCATGCTTCCTATTAGCCACTAAAGGGCTCATCTTCTGACATATGAGACAAGCAGTGCCATAGTAAAGGTCATCATGTAACCCAGATGTTACACGCTGTTAAACAAAAGCTGTAGATTTATGATTTATTCCATTCAGTTTGAGCACTACTGTATTACTCTTCCCAAACCAAAACTTTCCAATGATATCAAGAGCCAGACTGTCTTCATTTTATTGGTATATAAAGACCATAATAAGAATCATTTTGTTCTCCCTTCATTCATTTCACAAACATAAACAAGACAACAGATGGCCACAGTCACTTTGAAGCTAATACTTATATCTTGCTGTCTCCCTGCTTCTCATTAGAATACTTTTTAAAGTATTTTCCACTGTAGACCTATTTTGTAGAATTCATTTTCACAGAAAATTGGGGCCCTACGTATTTTGTATACCCTTGTCTAATCTGAGTGGACTGAATGCCTCTGCTACCAATGCCCAGTTGACCTGTTTGATTCTCCTGAGGGAAATGACCAGGCCCACAAAATGAGCTCACCAAGTTCCACCTCCTATTACAGATTCACTAGGCCCATATGAGCTTGCCAGCTTCCCTGGAATAGACTGAAGGTTGGCCACATCTCTTCCTCAAGGTAAGGGACAAAACTTATTTGTTCCTCAGGTTGAGCTCATTGGTTAGTTCCTCCTATGAGGTAAGAGTCAGGCAATAAAGAGCAGGTCAGCTGATCTGTCAGGGGGGACCTCCCCAGGAACTTCTATCTCCCATTGGTCCCTCCCTTAAGCTCCTTGATAGTCACCTGACCTTGTGACAGGTGAATGCCTCTGTGTCCACATTATTCTTAGGCTTCATACAGGTATACCCGCTATGCAGCACACGTTCAAAGGTTTGAGCTTCATGGGTGCAGCACCTAGAAGTCTCACTTGGTGCCACCCAAGTGGCAGAGCAGAGCTGCCTTCCTTCCCTTGGGATGAGCTAGGAGGCACTGGCTACTCCCTCACATCCTTCTGGCTCACTTCCTCTAGCTGCCATGATGCTAGTTGAATTTGAATCAGCAGGGTCATAGTCAGGACCTCCTCCCTCTGCACCATAGGAGGGGGATACCAACTTACTTTTCAACAATTCACTGTACTTTGGGCAAGCACTTTCTAGAGACATTCATATACAGATGTCACAACAAATATAAAGCAGCCTAAAGCATATGTGAAATGTAGCTCTCTGGCAAAATGAAATCTGCTTACTAAGTACAAAAACTATAAAGGTGCAAAATATTCTAATGGGACTATAATGTTTTATTGTAATGTGATATGTTATTATTTTATCCTATTTTTATTATATAACAAGATTGTAGCTAATAATAGACTGTTATATACAGTCTCCCTTCTATAAATAAATAAATAAATAAATAACAATCATAGAGTTAGAGTGTCATGGGAAGTGTGTGTGTGTGTGTGTGTGTGTGTGTGTGTGTGTGTGTGTGTGTGCGTGCGTGCGTGCGTGCGTGTGTGTGTGTGTGTGTGTGTGTGTGTGTGTGTGTGTGTGTATTTGCATGGAATACAATACCATGGACAGAATTTTGCTCTGTTGATGACATTAAAACATTAGAGGTGTAGATAGTCAGAAAGTGGTAAGTCTGTGGGAAAACCTGCACATGAAAGAAGATAGACTTACCATTGCATTGCAGCTTCACTTTTAATATTTGGTATAACTGCTTTACATCAAATGATATGTAACCATTCAGAAAGGACACAGTCCATTTGGAAAGTCTGGGTATAAAAAGCTTTTTTTGAATCTCGCAGTATTTTCCCTATAACATGCCATCCTTCTCCCTTATTGCTCAGATGTTCCTCCCTAGAAGTGAGCACCAGGTGTCCCTGGACAGAACAAGAATCCCATTCCCTATCTGGAGGGTGTTATCAGCCCATTTGTACCCCTGGGATGCAAAGGTCTAGCAGAAGAAATTGTGCGAGTCTGCCAAACCTATGAACTATCTCTCCAACCCTTCTCTCATAGGTTCATAGGTTCATAGGTTCATACTAGGCTATCTGCCCTGAGGCAATTATAAGCCTAGCCCAATTCTGTATGGCGTACGCCACCCCTTGATTTGAGTATACTGTGCCCTTTTTAAGGTTTAGTTTACTGTGCCTCTGTCTAATAGTGACATGGGAGTAATCCCTGGGACAAACCTACGATCCCCCATCCACCTATCGAGATTCTTCTTGAAGAGATTCAGTGAGGTGCTCTGCCTCACATGAACTGGAATTCTATTCCAGAGCGAAGGGAGCCTCTGGGTTATGAACCTGTCCCTCCAGCAAGTTCTATTTATTTCTGTGCTGAGGTTCAAGTCCCTCGAGTGTGTGGCTCTAAGGGATTTAGATTTACTGAGGTGGAGCATGTCCATTAATTCTGGATTTGACATAGCTTTGTATGTCAGGCATAGATCGCCTCGAAGTAGGCGGTATGCAACTGAGTAGAGCTGGAGTTTTTTTAACCGAGCAGCATATGGCATCTGTTTGAGACCCTTGATCCTCTTGGTGAGATACTTTTGGGGTCTTTCTAATTGCTGCAGGTGTCGGGTAAGGTACATCCCAAAAGGGCATTATATTCTATGATGGGCCTGATGAGGGATGAATAAAGGGGCACGATTACCTCTCTTGATCTAGATGTGAAACCCTTCGTGATGAGGTGGGCTATGTAGAAGGTCTTTCTAACCACTTTGGCAATGTGGTTTTCAAAGGAGAGATTGCTATCAACTTGGGTCCCCAGGTCCCTAATAACTTTCTCTGTACTTAATGGGTTTCCGCCTATGTGGTAATTTGTGGGCACATTGTTTTTGCCAAAGGGTATGACTATACATTCTTTGGCATTTAGCTTTAAACCATGGTGCTGGCACCAGTTATCTGTCTCTGTGAGACCTTTTTGAAGGATGTTTGTGTCAGCTGGAGAGTTGATTATGGCGCCCAGTTTGCAGTCGTCTGCGAACTTGGTGAGCCATAGTCCTCCCACGTTTGCCTGTACCTCGAAAAGTATATACCGAACAAGAGTGGTCCCAGGACAGAACCCTGTGGGATGCCACTTGTGACCGGTTTCGAGTCTGACATGGCTCCAGCAACTCTCACTCTGTGGGTTCTGTCTTTGAGACAGTTTGCGACCCATCTTGTGACATAGGGGGTTATATTTAAACTGGATAGCTTAGCTATGATGCCAGAGTGGGGTATTGTGTCAAATGCCTTTGCAAGGTCCAGATAGGCTGTGTGGACTACCTTCCCTTCATCTATGGCTTTGGTGACTGTTTCAAAGAAGTCAACCAGGTTCAAAAGGCAGGATCTGCCCTTGACAAAGCCGAACTGGGTAGGATCTAGTGTCTGTAGGTCCCCAATGTCTTTGTTTATGAGCTCCATGGTGATCCTCTCCATAGCCTTGCAGACTAAGCTAATCAGGCTTATGGGGCGATAGTTTCCAGGGTCCGTAGAGGCTCCACCTTTGTGGAGTGGGACCACTGTTGCTGTACGCCATTCTGTGGGCACATATCCTGTAGTGAGGCTGAGATTGTATAGCTGTTTTATTTGAGGGATTAGTTCCTCTTGGAGTTCATGTAGGACGCAACCTGGGACACCATCTGGTCCCATGGAAGCAGTGTTTTTTGCTTTGGAGAGGGCAGCCTTCACCTGAGCATCAGAGATGTTTGGGAGGCAGCCCTCTGCTGGGATAGATACTTGCTCTCATAGTTTTCTTGTTAGATCTATGTTTTGCAACTAAGAAACATAGCTCAGTCATCTGGTGTTCTGTGCAATTTACCAAACTGACACAGCTCCCCCTAACTCAAACTTGAGGATAAGTATATATATATATATATATATATATATATATATATATATATATATATATATATATATATATGGATCTAGGGCGTTTACTCGAGTGAGCAAACAACCGAAACCCAAACGGCCAGGCATACGTACGCAAAAGTTCTTTTCACCAAAGAAGCACTTTCGTGTAAGTATGCCTGTTGCCAAGGCTGTACTATGGTGCGGGTAAGGGAAAATTCCCTTTTCCCCACTGTAGTGCAGTCCTGGAGGGAGAATATTAAAGTAGGGGGGTGTAGGCGGCACAGCCCCCCACATGGAGGGTGCAGGGGGGTGAAGCTCCCCTGCTAAAATATAAATGCAGTGTTTTATTTATTTTTTTTTGTAACACGTTTTAACGAAAGCGCTTTTTCAATAAAAGCACTTTCGTTAAAGTGTGTTCGGTTATTATGGATTTGAGCAAACGTCCTAGATCCATATATATATATGTATATATATATATATATATATATATATATATATATATAAATAATGTGTGTGTGTGTGTGTGTGTGTGTATCTATATCTGTATATATATATATATATATATATATATATATATATATATATATATATATATATATATATAGGGTCTAAAAAAGTGAATGGTGATTAATCAACCCTATGTAAGTGAAAGCTTACAATTTTGAACTGTCAGAACAGCGATTTTTTCCTAGGGAAAAATAATCGCTGTTCCGACAAAAAAAAATAAATAAAACACCCCCCCTACTTAAATATACCAACTCCGTGACCGCACTACAGTGCCAAAAATGGCAAAGTAACAAAGGGGCCAAGCAAATTCTTTCCCAGGGAAAGAATTCACTTAAAAGCCGCTTTGATATTTTGCCATTTCAGGCTTTTGAGTTTGACCAAGACGCATTCAAAAGAATGCGTCTTCGGTCTTCTAATAGGGAACCTATATATATGTATATATATATATATATATATATATATATATATATATATATATATGTATAGGAGTACTTTATAAGCTCAAAATTTTAGAATCTCGAGCTCATAAAGTGGAAGGATCGGAAGATCGCAATCCCAGAAGCATGAAATTCAAAATCTCGAATGTGGGAGATTTTGAATTTACAGTTCTGGTGTTGCACTGTGTTCATGGATTCAGGTAAGTGTTTATGTTTAAGGGTGTTGGGTAAGGGCTGTAGTGTGTGTTTATACTGTGATATGTGTGTGTGCAAGAGGAATGTAGTTTGTGTGGTGGTGTTTTTTGTGTGTGTGTGTGTGTGTGTGTGTGTGTATGTAGTGTGACCTTGGAGTTAGAATATTTAAGTAGGGGGGTCTGGGGGGGCAGCCCCCCACATGGGGGAGTGCAGGGAGGCTTTCCCCCCTGCATATAATAAGGGTAGGTGTGTGTGGTTGTTTAGTTGTGTGCGTGTGTGCTGTATTGGTTTTTGAAAGTGTCGTGAGTTTGAATTTCACGGTTTTGTGGTCTCAGGATTTAGGCTTTTGCGGTTTTGTGGTTTTGGGTATTTAGATTTTCCACTTTATGGGTTCAAGATTCTGAAATTCGAGATTTCAGAATTTTGAGCTTATAAAGTGAATCCTTACATATATATATATATATATATATATATATATATATATATATATAAATATATAAAATCTTCTTAAAGCTGAGCTTCTGGTGCCATTCTAAAGGGATCCAGTATCTGTCTGCCTGGGATGACATCGTCGACACACCACGATGCTTTGCCAGAGATGGCCTGCACCTGTCACCCCTGGGATTCCGGATACTTGCTAAGGTTCTTGCCGTCCCTATAGTGCCTTTTTTAGGCAAGGTTCAAATGACAAATTCACCACCGTAACAGGAACAGGTAAGCAAAAACTGAGGGTGATGTTACACAATGCCAGAAGTCTAAATCTCAAAATGCACTCACTCGAGGCACTCCTTAAAATGGAGAACATCGATATCTGTGTAGTGACTAAGACCTGGTTCAAGGCTCCAAAGAGCACCCCTGCACTACCAGGCTATAACTCATACCACACTTTTCGGCCATGTAACCTGGACCGGAACACCAAAGGCGGAGTTGTATCCATATTCATTAAAGATATCCACACCTCCAGGCTAGTTGCTCAGCATAATGCAGCCAAGGTTATCCAAGTGCAACTAACTCTGGGCAAAACTGCAATTCAAATTGTAGCTTGCTACAGATCACCCACCATGCCCCAGGATTCCCACTCCTCTTCTCTTGATGTACTGGAAAATATTAGGGTTCAACCAAACACCCTAATAATGGGTGATTTCAACTACCCCACCATTAACTGGGAAAACTACTCATGTACCAACTCCTTCACTCAATGCTTTCTGGAATTCATAAACTCCAATGCCCTGGATCAACTTATCCACACCTTCACCAGGGGCAACAATATCCTAGATCTAGTCATTGCCAATATGATTGACCTGTGTTCCACACCTGAAGTCAATGCCTCATTGGTCCGATCCGACCATAAGCTAATTACCCTAGATATCCACATCCTGCCTCCACCCCCCATTAAGGAAACCATGGTAAAAAATTTCTCCAAAGCCAACTTCGTGCTTCTTAAGACAGAAGTGGTGAACTTCATGACACCCATGCAGATGGACAATACAGTTACGACTACTGAATCCTACACAATTGCACTTTATAAGCACTTCCATGAATGCATGGATTGTGCTATCTCAAACAGAACCAAGATGCTATCCTCCAAAAAAAGGAAGCCAATCTGGTGGTCCCCTGCCATAAACAAACTGTACAACAGAAGGAAGAAACTCTTGCAAAAGAGAGTAAAATCCCACAAGTGAAGGAGCTCCCTGGTCAGCCTCAGTAAAAAGCTGCAATCCCTGATAAAATCCTCCAAAGCTAGTTACAAAAACAAAATCGCCACTGATTCTAAAGACAACCATAAAGCATTCTATAGCTATGTCAAGAATCTGAATGGCAACACTCAGATCTGCTCTGAGTTACAGCACAATGGCACTAAATATACAGACCCAACTGATATTGCCAAAATCCTGGCAGATAGGTTCAGTGCTAACTTTACCCCCCTCTCACCCCCTAAAGAGCCCATCTCTATACCAGAAGAATGCAAAGTTCCTGTAATCACTGCTGCACAGGTAAAAACCACACCCTCCAAAGCCAAGAACACAGCATCCATGGGACCAGACAACATCCCAGGCTGTGTTCTACATGAACTACAGAACGAACTGGCACCCCACTTAAGTACCATGTTCAATCATAGCCTCACCTCAGGCTTTGTGCCTGCTGAATGGCGCACAGCAACGGTTATCTCACTCCACAAGGGGGGAGCCACCACGGACCCCGGGATCTACCGCCCCATTAGCCTGACGAGCCTGGTCTGCAAGGCCATGAAACGTATCATCATGGAAATTATAAACAAAGACATTGGTAATCTCCAAACTCTGGATCCCACCCAGTTCGGGTTTGTAAAAGGCAGATCATGTCTCCTAAACCTGATAGACTTCTTTGAAGCAGTCACCAAAGCCGTAGACAAGGGTAAGGTGGTTTACACAGCCTATCTAGATCTTGCCAAGGCTTTTGACACCATCCCCCACTCTAGAATTATAGATAAACTCACTAAACTAGGTACAAATCTCTATGTCACAAGATGGGTTGTCAACTGGCTCACTGACAGAACCCACATTGTGAAAGTAGCAGACTCCAAATCCGACTTCAGACCAGTGACAAGCGGAGTACCACAGGGTTCAGTCCTGGGTCCTCTCCTGTTTGGTATCTACTTCTCTGAAGTGCAGGCTAACACAGAAGGTCTTTGGCTAATGAAGTTCGCAGATGACTGCAAACTAGGAGCCATAATCGAAACTCCTAACGATGTGGACATCCTACAAAAGGGCCTCACTGAGACAGATGCCTGGTGTCAAAGCCATGGCCTCAAGCCAATGCCAAAAAGTGCATTGTCATCCCCTTTGGTAAAAACTCTGTACCCATGAGCTACAACATAGGCGGTAGTCTACTTAACACTGAAAGTGTGATAAGAGACCTTGGGACACAGGTGGACAGTAGTATCTCCTTAGATAATCACATCACCACAGTAGTCAGGAAATCCTTCTACGTGGCACACCTCATCACAAAAGGTTTCTCATCCAGAAAAAAAGAGGTCATTGTTCCCCTCTACTCATCACTCATTAGACCCATTATAGAGTACAGTGCCTCACAAGACATCTACAACAACTGGAAAGGCTGCAAAAATACCTCACAAAGAGGATTACTGGCCTCAAACAGATGCCCTACACAGACCGTCTCAAAAAACTCCAGCTTTACTCCGTCGCATATCGCCTACTCAGAGGTGATCTCTGCCTAACATACAAAGCTATGTCAAACCCAGAGCTGTTGGACATGCTCCACTTAAAGAAATCCCAATCCCTCCAAGCTACACGCTCTAGGAACCTAAACCTTGTCACCACAATAAACAGAACATGCCGGAGGGATAGATTCCTATCCCAGAGACTTCCCATACTCTGGAATAAACTACCTATCTATTTCAAACAAAGCTCCTCATTAGCACTCTTCAAGAAAAATCTTGATGATTGGATGGGAAATAGGAAATTCACCCCGGGATCACCTTTGTGGCTCTGCTCGACAGTGGCACAGGAAATAATTTTCTTGGGTGGCAAAAACCAGGGTACCTTTTTGGCTGGGCTTGTATAGGCCCCAGTACTGACAGCCTAGTACCTACCTATGAACCTATGAAGACCAAAAAATTAATAATAAAAAGCTCTTCTGCTCTAAAACTGTGACAAGCTTTTCTTTGCCCAGCCCTAGCTTTGGCTCTACTATGCTTCCAAAGTTAGTCAGCATACTGCCTATGCAGCGGGAGCCTGAAATGCTCCTTATGCACATGTATTATTATAAGTGTCACCAGTGTACCAAATTGCCTTCCTTCCTTCCCTAGGATGGGTGAGCCTACTTCAGCCACTAACTCACATTTTTTCATCTTCTTTGGCCCCTCCAGCACAAATACTGTTAATCAAATATGGGTCATCTAAATTGCAGAAAGGGCTATAACCCTGTAAATAATGGGGCAAACTCTAAAGCTACTGTTTTGTGACATTTTAGGAAAGAAATGAAGACACATTCCAAGTTTTGGCTTTCAGAATTATCATATTATTAGCTTTTATCAGTATGAAAATTACCATTACATTTAGGTCACAGCATGCTTGTACATATTCCTTTTTCTCATGAATGTAGCTGATCCTTTATCATTGCATCTGAAAGTACATCATATGTACAGTTTATAAATGAATATCCAAACATAATATGCAGAAATTTTTACTAGAAAATAGCAGTCTGTCTTGGGGATATAACTCTGTATTGGTAGGAATCCAGTAGGTCTACATGGTTGTCAGAATGTGCAGGGGGGCTAAATTAATTATATACATCTAAGGGGGCCTAATGCATTATGTGCATCTAAGGGGGCCTAATTGCATTATGTACATCTTTTGCAAAGTGTGAGCACTATCTGAATTCTGTTCAATGTGGAAAATGCAATGCATATCCAGAACATTTTGTATTATTGTCATAATTTCATAAGTAACTAATATCATATATGTTTCTCCAGAAAAGTGAGCTTTGTTGTTACTAAAAAGATACTACCACCAGGAATCCTTGTACTGAGCATGACAATGTGTTTTGGCCAAATTCATTGTTTAGCTGAATGCATATCCTTAAGGAATGAATCATAGTCTTATGTGCAGTATTTACGTGAGAATCTTACTAAGAACTGTCAAAGGGTGACTTGAAATTTGTCTTCTTAAGCACTGACATCAAATGTAGAATTTAACAGGTATATATACTGGTGAATGATTCCAAATGTCCAGATTTATTTAGTCAAGAGCTTAAGAGGTTTACTCAGAAGTGATTAAAATCAATGAAACCTTGAAGTAGTATTTCAACACAAATAACACAAGGCTGGAAAAAGTAGAAGAAGCTTTAACTAGCTATTCAGATAAACTGATAAAACTGCAAAAATCAGAGGTTATGATGAAGAAAAGGCTGGCTAAGTATGATACTTCTCAAGAAGAGGTGTTTCAAACAACAGTATGATTAGAAGACAGAGCATACAAAGAAAACCTGAGAGTTTCTGCTGTACTAGAGAAGATGAAAGCAACAGACTGTATTAATGTTATGAAAGCCCAAAATAAGCAGCTGGACTAGTGTTCTACAGCAGGATTTAATTGAAAGGGCGCACCAAGTATATGCTCCAAACCTGACCATGAGAAAGTAGCCAAGACCTGTATTAGTAAAGCAATCATAACAGCAGAAAGAGTTGATCCTGATGAAACTATGGCAGAAAGGAAAAGTATTAATAATTGGAGACAGCAGGCTGTTTGTGAAAATGATTATTTACTGTACACCAGGCAGACATGAAACAAATTTATCCCAGCAATCAGAATGAAAGCCATGAGAAGTATACCTGATAAATCCAGAAAAGGACATCTTAGTGTTGTGTAACATTTTGAGAGGCAGGTGTAAGATTCAAACTACTATATCTGGCTGTCTTCAGAATATTTTTCATGGGGGATCAAATATATTTTTTATGCAGAACAGGTTAAGGAGGAAATATGAAAATCAAAAGTTGGAAACACACATTTAAAAAAGTTGTTATGTATAACATATGGAAGTAATAATTTCTTATCGTAATGGCTGTGTTATTCATATTATCCTGAAACATAAATGGCCTTACAGGTATAGACAAAAAGGTAAGAGCATTGAATTACATTAAGTAAAGTAGAGTACAAAAAGCAATGCTGCATGAGACACATCTGGAAAGAAATGAGCATGTAATTTTGATAAAGAAAGCATTTCCCAATGGGTATTCAGCAGAATATCAGCGACTAAGGAACAGTAGAGTAATTATACTAATTGCTAATGGAGCTCCAATAGTGACAGAAAAGGAAAAAGGATAATAATGGTAGATTTGTGGTAGTAAGGGGCTAATGACAAGGGAGAAGAATTACACTGGCATGTTTTTGTATTTCACAAAACACTGCTAATATGGAGCTTAAAAATGGGAGAAATAATTAGCTTTTAGCAGGAAATATTACTCATAGCTGGGGAATGGAATTTGATTTGCAACAGTGGGGATGTATTTGGGGGACTAAAAGGTAAAATATAACAAAAGAGGGTAGCTTTCTGAAAAACTTTCTGAAAACATTTGATAAGAAGATGTGAATTCAGTAGTAGGAACTCAGTATTATTCCCTAAGGTACAATAACTGTGCCAGACTAGATAGAAATTATATTTTACAGGAACATGTTCATTTATTTGAAAGCTTTGACACACATCCAATAACTATTTCAGATGATGCACCTACAAAAACTAAAATGAAAATGTAGGGTAATGAAGTAAAAATGAGACACTGGCACTTTCTCACCAACCTGTTAAAATAGATCAATTTAAGAAATGAGTAGTGGACATTATTCAAGAGTTATAAGGGAAAACAGAAATTTATTCAGAAGTTATAGCTAGTGATTGCGATAAAATGGACATGGAGTTTAAAAATAGGGTAGGAATAAAACAAAAAGAGATATGGCTAAGAAGTAATAGGAATTATTTAGAGGGGCTGACAAAGGTTAAACTATTGTAAAATAAGGGGAATTTTATATAACGAGAAGAGGCACAACTACAAAATGCTAAACAGAAAATAAGGGATTATCTGGTAATATGCATGAGTTTAGAAAGATTGCTGTTAAGCCACTATTTTTTGATAACTCTAGAGCATGAAAACATTTAGAATACCCACTTAGGCAACCGAAAGTAGAAAAGGTTGTTGCCAGTGTATAATAAGAAAAATAACCAGAGATCCCATAGAGGTATTAGAGGTATTTATTTAATTTTATGAACATTTGTATAAAGTAGAGAACTGTAGAAATCAAGAAAGAACACAAATGGAAATATTTATGGAAGACTTAAGTGTACCACGGTTAGAGACAGATGAAGCTCAACAATTAATAATTAAGATAGGAGGAGATGAGCTAAAACAGTTGTGTGTAATGAATCTGCAGGAACAGGTGACATTACTCTGGAAGTTTACATGTTAGGAGGGGAAAAAAAGATATGGAGGGTTCTGTTTAACAGTATTTTTAAAAGGAAGGAAAGCACCAACATCTTGCCTGTAATACCTATAGATGGTAAAGACTCATCAGACCCATCTTCATGTAGACTATTTCAATTTTAAATCATGATTATAAAGTGTTTATACTAGCTAAAATGGGAAAGGTGTTGCCAAAAGTGATAGATATGGATCAATGTAATTTTGTAGAGGGGAAGCAAACATTTGACAACATTGATAGAATAATGATCGAGAGGGAAGCAGAATGTAACAAAGTACCACTGTTGTTGTTTGATCTTGATGCAGAAAAAGCATTTGATAGAGTAAACTGGGATTTTATGAGCAGGGCAGTGGAAACATTTACATTCTCTGATACAATAATACGATTAATTAGGAGGATATATGATGGATCAATGGCAAGAGTTAAAGTAGGAGGGTTCCTCTCTATATTTTGTGTCTAAACAGAGGAATTAGGCAGGGTGTCCTCTTTCCCCTTTGTTATTTGCTTTACACTTAGAGCCATTGGAAAAGAAATAAGAGACTCACAAATTCAATGATACAGTGGGTATGATATCAAGAAAGGTTGACTTTATTCCAGATGATATTGTTTGATAACTGCTAAATCAAGAAAAAATATATCCTAGTGTTGTGGAACATTTTGAAAGAGTCTGTCTTTTCAGAATATAAAATTAATGAACATAAAACAAAGGCTACAGGTATGAATTATGTACTCAAATTTGAATTTGTTCAGCAATACCCATATTTAAGGGGACATGATAAAATGACATTTTTAGGAGTATGGATTTAAAAGGCTTCTGTTATGGCAGCTAAAAATATGTGGGAAGAGACTAAAAAGATAATGCAAAAATAAGAAACTGGAAGTTCTTGTTTGTGGCTATGGATAGTAAGATACAAGTACAGGTCAGGTATATTTTTATCAACCAGAAGAAAAGATGTGGACAATAATTAATAAAGAATTGAAGGAATTTATCTGGGAGGGGAAGAGTGCAAGGGTTAACTAGGATAAATTGATTCTTCCAATAGAACAAGGTAGTTTAGGATTACCTGATTTGAAGGGATATTTTAGAAATTACAGTTAAGACCCATGTACATAAAACAGGCTTATAATACAAAGTGGAAAGGGATGATGATGATGAAGCAGGGGGAAATTCAAGAAACAGGGAAGCCACTGTGCTGTCTAAAGCTAAAAACACAACTTTGATGGGTCCTGACAATATCCCAGGATGCGTCTTAAATAGCTTTAAACAGGACCTATCAGGCCCACTAAGATCTCTGATTAACAATAGCCTCCAGACTGGCTTTGTCCCTGTGGAGTGGGGGACAGTAACAGACATCCCTCTGCATAAAGGGGGACCATCAACAGACCTGGGGAATTACACTGTCTACTAAGAGGTGATCTCTGCTTGACTTACAAAGCCATGTCTGACCCAGCTCTGTTAGAAATGCTACATCTAAAGAAATCCCAATCCCTCCACACCACACACTCCTGGGACCTCAACCTCATTACCACAAGCAACAGAACATGCTGGAGGGACAGGTTTATTATCCAGAAACTGCTATGCTATGGAATAGACTCCCCATACATGTCAAGCAGAGTATCTCACTAGCCCTCTTCAAGAGAAATTTTGATGAGTGGATGGGAAATAGAAAGTTCATCCTGGGGATCACTCCAGTGCCTTTACTTGATAGAGGCATAACGTCAGGCGGCATGATGCGAGGGCAGTTCTATGAACTAGGCTTGTAAAGGCTCCAGGGCCATTAGTCTAGTACACACCTATGAACCTATTAGCTTGACTAGTCCTATATGCACGTTCATGGAAAGAATAATCATGGACCTTTTAAATAATGACATAGAAAATCTCTAAACACTGACCCAACCCAGTTTGGCTTTGTCAATGGCAGTTCATGCCTGCTCAGTCTGGTGGACTTGTTTGAGAAAGTCACTAGGGCCATGAATGAGGGTAAAACAGTGCATACTACATTTGACCTGGCAAAGGCATTTAACACAATTCTCCACTCAGGTATTATAGATAAACTCACAAAATTGGGCATAAATCCCTACATCACCAGATGGATAGTCAAATGGCTCATGGACAGGACACATGATGTTAGAGTGGATGAATCCTAATCCAGCAAGAGGCCAGTTACTAGTGATGTGCCACAGGGCTCAGTGCTGGGACCACTTCCATTCAGAATATACTTCTTTGCAGTCAAGGTTAATGTAGAAGGCCTTTGGCTGACTAAGTTTGTTGACGAGTGCAAGTTGGGGTTAATCAATGAATCCCCCAACAATACAGATATCCCTCAGAATTGCCTGACTCAGACAATGACTGGTGCTAGAGCCATGGCCTAAAGCTAATGCAAAAAAATTCATAATCATTCCCTTTGGGAAGTCAAATACCCTGCACATTACAACATTAATAGCACAGCCCTAAGAGTGGACTCAGAGGTGAGATCTAGGTACACAGATAGATAGTAGCCTGAGCTTTGACCATCATGTGTCCACAGTGATGAGGAAGTCCTTCTATGTGGCACAACTTGTAAGTAAAGGCATGGCATCCTAATTCAAGGAAGTTGTAGTCCCACTGTGTTCAGCCCTCATCTGATCAATAATCAAGTGCAATGCCCCTTTGGCATGTAGTTGACCTGGCACTTGTGACAGCTTCAAGTGGCCTCACAGACTCCTTACAAAAATACAGGGTATAAATAATATGTCCTATGTGAATAGACTAAAAGTCCTTTCTCTTTACTCTGGCTACTACGACTATTAAGAGGTGATCTATGCCTAACCTACAATAACTCACAACTCCAACCCTGATGGGACTGTTACACAATCGCAACACAAACCGCATGAGGGTCACCCAATCTAGGGATTGAAACCTGGTCTGTGACACAAACAAAACATACTGTAGAGACAGGTATGCATCTCAAATATTACCCCTTCTCTGGAACAAGGTTCCTATTCACATAAAGCAGTGCCCTTCCCTGACCCTCTTCAAACACAATTTGGATCAATGGAAGAGAAATGGTAAATTTACTCCTGGGGTGGTGCCCATGTTCATTATGTCCAGGGTTATACTATAAAATGCTCAAAGGCATAGGCAGAAACCTAAGCTAACCTCTGTCCCTTAATGATCGAAAATCTGGTAAAATTCAGCTATTAATGGCTTGGTTTGTAGATGCTCTTAAGCCATTAGCCTACTAATCTTCTATGAACCTATGAGTCAGATTTTGGATGCAGATCCTTAAGAAAAATACCAACAACCTTACCAAATATTATATTCATAAAGTAGAAGAAAGTTTTTTTTTAAGAAATAATAAATGGAGAAGGACATTTTGCTGATATGGATGACTGCAAGTAGAGGTACAGAAAATAGGGAAGAGGAGGCTGGAATTTGCTGGAGAAAACTAACAAAGGAACCAAGATACTGTGAGCAAATAGAAGAGAGGGAAAGGTAATAGGATGCCAATAAGACATTTGGACTACAGACTAAAGACTACCTTCCCTACCAGGAATTGATAGCGGAGTATAGGCAAAAAGACATGGATAAGGGAATCTTAAGTGAAAAACATACTCTGGCAGAGTTTTAGTTAAATCTAGAACATAAGCTGCTGTTAAAAAGAATAATTAGTAGGGCATATAAAATATTGCACAATATCTATAGGAATCAGTCTGAGGAGGTTAGAAAATATTGGAAAGACAGACTGAATTTACAAGAGAACAATGCGAGGACATATGTGCAGCTCCCAACTATGGAACTAAGTCTAGAAGGTTTAGGATTTTTCCTTGGAACTGTTTGCATAGTATTTTTATACCTCAAGCAGACTTTAATACATTTTTCCTCAGTTCATTGGCAAATGTTGGAGGTGTGATTGGGAAGAAAGAGATAATGTGCAACATATTTTTTGAGAGTGTAATGAGATGACAGATTTTAAAAATCCCCTAGAGCTTAATTCGGTAGAATTTTGTAGTCTTCTGGAATAATACCATCATTACCAGGTGCTTTGTTTTGTTTGAGTGTATTAATTAGTTCTTGAATGTCTTTTAATGTAATTTGCCTATCAAGTAACTTAATTTGTTCTTCTGTTAATCTTTTTTTAGAGTTTTTATTAATAAAAGCTTGAATATCTTTCTTTGGGTTTATTAGTGAAGAAGCTTGGTTAAGCTTAAAAAAATCTCTAAATTCAATTAATATGTTATGTAAATCAGATACCTTTTTTTCTTTTGAGGTGAATATATTTCTTTAATGTGATTGAATTTGTTTAATCTTTTTGCTTTATTGGCTATAATATTCAAAGATCTGGGATTTATTGAAAAATTAATAAATTTAAATTTTTCTAGACTAATCATAGTTTTATGGTTTAGAATCTCAAGATACTTCTTATTTAAAGATTTTAATTTATCCAGTTTGGATTTTTCTTGTTGATTTTTTGATAACTCAAGATTCAAAATATTAAGTTTAGTTTCTATCTCTTTTAAATTTTTGTCCCACAAAAGTATTTATTTTTTTATACCAATCAATTATTCTGCCATATAAATATGATTTCATTGCATTCCCAGATGAAAATTTCAGGTGTATTATTGTTGGTATTAAATTCTAAAAAACTATGAACTTCTCATATGAAGGTGTTAAAATCTTTTAATATATACTGGTATCCATTTTATCTGAGCATTTGTATGTGTATAAATATATATATATATATATATATATATATATATATATATATATATATATATAATATATATATATATATATATATATATATATATATATATATAAAAGTTTATAGAATTGTGATCTGAAAAGGGACATGTAATAACTTTTACATTACTTAAAGAATCTGTTAAACTGTTAGAAATAAAATCTCTGTCTATTCTTGAGAATGTGTTGTGCCTGTGTGAGAAGAATGTATAGAATAATGATTTGGGGGTCGGCGTAATTATCAATGTCCTTCATTAAAAAGGAATTTGAAAACTCTTTTAGTAATCTGGCTGAACTCAAAACTCTTCTCTTACCTTTAGAAGTAGAGTTTGAGCTATTAAAAATGCAATTAAAGTCACCAGCTAATATAATATTGCCCTTAGAGAATTGGATAATATGATCTATATGTTGCTGTGCTGAGCTCTGTCTAAAGCCAGGAATCCAGTACATATTAATTAGAGTGAAAATTAAGTTATTAAACTCTATGACAATAGAAGCTAGCATACCTTTATTATCTTTCTATGAGTCTATTATTTTAGGTTGTGGTAATTTATTATTTCAAAGTATTGCAACACCTCTTTTTTTTGTGAGTGCTCAGAACTAGTAAGGATTGAAAAAGATTTAGATTCTAATTTGGAAACATCACCCTCTATCAAATGAGTTTTTTGGAGAAAAATTAATTGTGAGTTATATAAGTGGAGATATTTGTTCCAAAAATGTAACGGTTGAGGAAGGAAATAACTTGTGCAGCTTGCAAATAGCAAAAAGATATGCACAAGCACAAACACTGTGCACCGATAAATCAATGGTAAAAATAACACTCAAAGGCAACAAATAGCGTAATAAACTTTACTCAGTAAATGCTTTCGTCAAAGACTTCTTCAGAATACATTTAAAAATTCACCAACACTGTTTAAATAGTGTCATCATTAATTAACATTCAATCATTCAATTAATGCAAATGTTTTCTTAAAAAAATATATTACTTAAAAAATTTCATTTCTACATTTTTGTCAATAGACAGCTTGTTGTTTTTTAAAAAGCATTTGATGTTGATGGAATCATTTAAACCGGGGGGTTTATCTGATTTTAATCTTATTTGCCACAAGGTCTCCCTCTGTTCGACATAATTTTTGAAATCACCCCCCCTCAAATCTGATTGACAAACTTCTATTACTGAAAAAAGAAATTTTTTAAAATTATGACAAACTAGGGAGTGCTTAAATAAGGCGCTGGTCTCATCCCTACATTTAATACTATAAAGATGTTCACGAATTCTTGTCTTCAAACATCTGGTTGTCATACCTACATAAAATGAGGTACAACTACTACAAAAACTGATATATATGACACCCTTGGTGTTACAATTGACATACTGTGGCACTTCAAAAGTTCTGTCCATGGTTTCTATCACTATACAGGGTCCTTGCAAAATAAATCTACACATATTACATCCAAGGCAAGGGAACATACCCTTCATTTTGGTAGTATTAGCTTCTGAAATTTTGCTATTATTATTGTTTTCTAAAGCTTTTTTGATGTTATAAGTATTCCTCAGAACAAAATTGGGTTGCCCCCCCACTATTTTGCTAATATCAAAATTCCCCTGTAAAATTCTCCAATTTTTTCTCAAAACTTGTTTAATGTGTATACTATCAATAGTGATGTCTAAGGAACAGACCACTTTGTAGTGTACTGAGTTATTTAATGAACCTGAACTAAAGGAAGTGTCCTTATTGTTTAGTATGGCTTGATAATGAGTGTTACGTTTTTCTAACACTTCTTTTTTTATATCTTCCAAAAGCAAAATGTTGTATCCCCTATTTATAAACATGTTTGTAATGAATTCCATTTCCTCATATAAATCGGTATCCTTTGTGGTCATTCGACTTGCTCTTATGAATTGTCCCTTTGGTATGTTCTTTATTATGTGGGTTGGATGTCCACTTTGAAAATGCAGATAGCTATTTGTAAAAGTTTCTTTTCTAAAAATACCACTATGAAATCTTGATTCTAGCGAGTCCCACCAGAAGGATATATCAAGGAAATTTATTTTCAAACCTGTTTCTCCCTTGGTAAATTTCAAAAAATCAACTGTGTTGTTGATAACATTAAGAAATTGGAGAACAGTATCATTATTTCCTTTGATAATAAAAACTAAATCATCCACAAATCTATAATATAATAAAATATTAAAGATGTTTTTTATGGGTTTGAGGAATTCTTCTTCCCACCATGACATTACAAGATTGGCATATGAGGGTGCAGCTGGTGACCCCATAGCCACCCCTCTTCTTTGTCTGTAGTAGGTGTCCCCAAATATGAAATAGTTATGATGTAATAAAATATCCAAAAACCTACAAATGGTGGAAATCTGTCCCGTTTCATATTTTGTATTCCTACTTAAAAATTGTCGTATAGCTTCAACCCCTTCTTCATGGGGGATACATGTATATAAGGAAACTACATCCAAACTAAAAATGATGTGTTGAGTTGGATCAAATATGTTACTATCATCAAATTCTTTTAGTTTTTCCAAAAAATGCCATGAATCTTTAATAAACGATTCTTGTTGTGAAACCAATGGTCCTAAGGTGGCATCTATAACTAAGGATATTCCCTCTGTAACTGAGTGGGGTGAGGACACTATTGGTCTAAAAGGTGGGTCCATTGAATTTTTGTGTATCTTCGGTATTCCGAAGAAAATACCTATTCTGGGTTTATCAATTACACAAAATTCATACACTTCTAAATCTATTTCACTTGACATGAGGTTTGGATGTAGTTTCCTTATATACATGTATCCCCCATGAAGAAGGGGTTGAAGCTATACGACAATTTTTAAGTAGGAATACAAAATATGAAACGGGACAGATTTCCACCATTTGTAGGTTTTTGGATATTTTATTACATCATAACTATTTCATATTTGGGGACACCTATTACAGACAAAGAAGAGGGGTGGCTATGGGGTCACCAGCTGCACCCTCATATGCCAATCTTGTAATGTCATGGTGGGAAGAAGAATTCCTCAAACCCATAAAAAACATCTTTAATATTTTACTATATTACAGATTTGTGGATGATTTAGTTTTTATTATCAAAGGAAACAATGATACTGTTCTCCAATTTCTTAATGTTATCAACAACACAGTTGATTTTTTGAGATTTACCAAGGGAGAAACAGGTTTGAAAATAAATTTCCTTGATATATCCTTCTGGTGGGACTCGCTAGAATCAAGATTTCATAGTGGTATTTTTAGAAAAGAAACTTTTACAAATTGCTATCTGCATTTTCAAAGTGGACATCCAACCCACATAATAAAGAACATACCAAAGGGACAATTCATAAGAGCAAGTCAAATGACCACAAAGGATAGCGATTTATATGAGGAAATGGAATTCATCACAAACATGTTTATAAACAGGGGATACAACATTTTGCTTTTGGAAGATATAAAAAAAGAAGTGTTGGAAAAACGTAACACTCATTATCAAGCCATACTAAACAACAAGGACACTTCCTTTAGTTCAGGTTCATTAAATAACTCAGTACACAACAAAGTGGTCTGTTCCTTAGACATGACTATTGATAGTATACACATTAAACAAGTTTTGAGAAAAAATTGGAGAATTTTACAGGGGAATTTTGATATTAGCAAAATAGTGGGGGGGCAACCCAATTTTGTTCTGAGAAATACTTATAACATCAAAAAAGCTTTAGAAAACAATAATAATAGCAAAATTTCAGAAGCTAATACTACCAAAATGAAGGGTATGTTCCCTTGCCTTGGATGTAATATGTGTAGATTTATTTTGCAAGGACCCTGTATAGTGATAGAAACCATGGACAGAACTTTTGAAGTGCCACAGTATGTCAATTGTAACACCAAGGGTGTCATATACATCAGTTTTTGTAGTAGTTGTACCTCATTTTATGTAGGTATGACAACCAGATGTTTGAAGACAAGAATTCGTGAACATCTTTATAGTATTAAATGTAGGGATGAGACCAACGCCTTATTTAAGCACTCCCTAGTTTGTCATAATTTTAAAAAATTTCTTTTTTCAGTAATAGAAGTTTGTCAATCAGATTTGAGGGGGGGTGATTTCAAAAATTATGTCGAACAGAGGGAGACTCTGTGGCAAATAAGATTAAAATCAGATAAACCCCCCGGTTTAAATGATTCCATCAATATCAAATGCTTTTTAAAAAACAACAAGCTGTCTATTGACAAAAATGTAGAAATGAAACTTTTTAAGTAATATATTTTTTTAAGAAAATATTTGCATTAATTGAATGATTGAATGTTAATTAATGATGACACTATTTAAACAGTGTTGGTGAATTTTTAAATGTATTCTGAAGAAGTCTTTGACGAAAGCGTTTACTGAGTAAAGTTTATTACGCTATTTGTTGCCTTTGAGTGTTATTTTTACCATTGATTTATCGGTGCACAGTGTTTGTGCTTGTGCATATCTTTTTGCTATTTGCAAGCTGCACAAGTTATTTCCTTCCTCGACCGTTACATTTTTGGTTCTTACTTTTGTGGAATTTATTTGGTTGGAGATATTTGTTCAAAGACCTTCCCTTGTTAGGGTTATTTAGACCATTTATGTTAAGGGAAATACAATGTAAAGATGCCATGTTATAAGTTTTTTTGGGTTGTAATACATACTGATTAAAACTTTTATTAAACTTTGATCTATGAGATGATACTAGAAAAATGGAGGGAATACAGCAATATATAATGTGTGAAGCACAGATAAAAAAAATAAAGTTAAAGTTATATGAATAACTTTCTACTATACATGTTTTAGTGAACATCAAAAAAATATTATCAAAAAATAATAACAGAATCTTCTATCTATAAAATCCTGTAGAACCCACCTGGAGTTATAAACTTCTAATTTGAGTGACATTAATCCCTCAAATTAACAAACCTTCTAGCAACATATTTATATCAAGCTCCACCTAAGTATGAACTATTTCATAATTAAAAACATGGCTTGTAGATAATAATGATTGTGTTATGCAAAAGGAGAACTCATACATTTTATATTAGATTAACTAATAAACAAGTAAACTAGAAATAAATTGCAACAAAGAATAACATATTATAAGGTTACTAAGTTTCATAGTTAGTTATAAAATTAGGAATGTAAATTTTTACAAGGGAATTTTAATGTCTCCTCAATTTATATTTATCAGAAATCTAGCAATTAATGCATTACCCAAAAAAGAAAGACTATTCATGATGCTAGTGACTTGTAAAACTGCCAGCATAAAACTGAAATTCAAATCATCAGCAAAAAAAAAAAATTTTTTTACTTCTAATATTTATAGTTGTTGTACCCTAGTTGTCAATTTTATGTTGTGTTTAGTGAAAATATAATCAAGTAATTAAAATTAAACTATAGAGTTATAACATTTACTAATACAATAAGATACACTGTTCTAAAAGTCACTACAGTCAGCACAATATAAAAATGTTTCACATGACAGATAAACAAGTATAGCATGGTTGTTAGCAAACAACTAAAAAGGTAACTGTACATAACAGATGTAACCATATATTCTTTTTGTTTTTTAAGCAATCCTTTTAAAACCAAAAGATATACTAAACAATTCATCAGTAAGATATAATGCAACATTACAGTGGATATAGCATATATAGCTAAACCAAAAAATCTATATAAAGTGAGAATTTTAACTATACTTATAGTCTAAGATGTAAAATAGAATCACCACTTCAGAAGCAATCAGTGGAAATTATACCCATCTTAAAATATATATCAGGGAAACACCAAATCTATTTGCAAATCTTACATAAAATTTTAAAAACAAATAACTAAAGTAGCACATTAGTGTAGTTTTATATAGCTGTATTTGCAAAGTGTCTTGTTACATTTAGTTACTTCTAATCTATACAAAGGTGCTAAGCAATAACAAGACTACTGTTAATAAAAAACAGCATAATTCTTATTATTGAGATTGCATGACGTTGTACTGCTACTTAATGCCTTGTAATAATTCTGTACTGTTGATTCTGTATGCTAATTAATAATGAAAATTGTGTAACATGTTGAATCCTTTCTCTCCTGGTCTCCACTAAAAAAAAAGGCTCCTCAACACTGTAGGAGAATCCCGGGCAACAAATGTAAAACAATAAACATTAAGTAAATTAATATTTTTTTCTATATGTATATATATATATATATATATATATATATATATATATATATATATGGGAATACTACTAAATCTCGAACTTTTGAAATCTCGAATTTCAAAAGCTCGAGACCATGTAGCCGAAATCGCACATTACCGAAAGACCAGAAGCACGAAATTCAAAATCCCGATGGTAAGGGATTTTGATTTAGCGCTTCTGGTGTTGTGGTTCAGGTAAGTATGTGTGTGTAAGTGTGTTTGTGAGGGGCTTTAGTGTGTGTGTGTGTGTGTGTGTGTGTGTGTGTGTGTGTGTGTGTGTGTGTGTGAGGGGCTATAATGTGTGGGTGTGAGTTTGCCTTGTGTGTATGCCTGTGCGATCTCGGAGTTGGAATATTAAAGTCGGGGGGTGTGGGGGGCACAGCCCCCCACATGGGGGGGTGCAGGGGGGCGAAGCTCCCCTGCTTATTTTTAGTGTAGGGTGGTTTGTTTGGTTATGGGAGGAGGCTGTGTATATGTTTGTGTGTGTGCTGTATGTATGTAGTACTTTCGCGATTTTGAATTTCGCGCTTTTAAAATGTCGGTAATGTGTGGTTTAGGGATTTTAGTCTTGGTATTGTGGGCTTCGGGATTGTGTAGTTTTGGTATTAAGTAGTGATTCCATATATATATATATATATAAATATATATATATATATATATATATATATATATATATATATACACATGTATACACATACACAGTCATACAATGAGTATGGATCCAACATGTTTAACTTAAGAACTCTGAGCACACCACAGAATTTGTAGCAAATTTAGTATCATCTTTTCCTCTAGTTATTAAATCACCAGTACCTTTAACAGAGTTAGTTGCATCGGCATGTTTGCAGCTGATAATTTCAAGTCATTAACACTTATCAAAGAATATAAGAATGTTCACAGCTATAAATAACAGTGCTTTAAAGTAATTATGATATAGAATGTCAGACAGAATGATTTCTTGTTTTAAGACTAGCCACTAATAATGCCTAAGCAAATGTTAAATTATAAAATATATAATTGGTTTCCAACTATAGATTTAATAGTTTAGAACTGTTATAATCATTTTGCTAATATGATGAACATTGCTGTAGTTATTTTACATTAAATAAACCCCTCTCTGCCCACCAAGTTGAAGACTACACCAGCTACTTTCCATGTTAGAATAAAGTATATCTTTAAGGCACCAAAGTTCTCAAAGAAAGATTTGCGATGATTTTACCTTTTTGTAGAAGGCGAAAGCAATGTAATTCTTGCTGTAAAGTCCAAAAAAAGAAAAGGATACAGATACTGCCTTTTAAAAATGTCCGTCAAGCTGTTGATGATGTCATACGGCTCTTGAAGGAGTTCAGAGGTGCATGAGTACATATCACCGAGCCGTAGCAAGTGCAAACATCTTCAAACGTTTCAGCGGGAAACTGTAGGCAATACAGACAACAACTGAAGGCTTCCTATGTCTTGAGAGCAGCTCAAGACACTACAGCAACACTCCAAAGCCTTATTTTATGCTAAAGCAGAGAAAGGAGAAAAAGAAAAGAGAAAAAAAACCCCTCGGAATTACCGTGTCTTCAGGTTCGCTACAAGCCCAAAGCAACCAACCAACAGGACTCAAATAAACAAATACAGCACTATACAAAAGGGCACCAAATGAAACCACAAGCTCTAAATACTCAATAAAAACAATATAATCATAAAAAAAGAAAATACATTTCACAGAACCACAAACAGATGTACATATTCAACTGCTTTAAACAGAAGCAAACAATGAATTAAAGTCACAATAGTGAATTAATATGAAAAATCACCAACAACATATCCATCACACAATTCCTACAGCCACTCAGAGACCTATAACATAAATCAAACCATAGACAAAAGGGTATAAAGACTGTGGCAAAAGTAAACCTTAAACCATTCATATATGCACTAGTTTAACAAGATGAAGGGAAAAGACAGCAACCAGGATGCCAACCATACTATCACAGCAATGTACAGCTACTTAATATCTGTGAAAAAAAACAATATTAAACTAGTGCAGTCAACGTGTTTAAAAGCATATGCAAGTAAGGGGCAATATTCAAATTCTCTTCTTTTTAATAAAGCAGAATGTATTTTAAAGTAAGTTTATCTAATACAAGGAGAACTAAAATTATTAATAAAGATATAAGATAAAACAAGATGCTAATAGCTACTGTAAGAATCCAATAAACTAATCAATAGGTAACACAAGCCAAAACCACAATCTAATAAAGAATATAACAACACTCACCTGCTGAACCATTTTCATTTTCCTTGACTTCTGGGTCATAAGAAAAATCATATGTAAGTAAAAAGAATATAAAATCCATGTTGTAAAAATTATTATTTTTTGAGTTTTTTCTTGTGTTCAACTGTTTTTAATACTTGAACTAGCCCAGTCCATTTCATCTATTTTTTCCAAAATTTTATTAGATTTTATGCATTTGATGGCTGCATCTAGTTCCTCAAATATCTTCGTACCATCTTGAAGGAAGATTTTCAGCCTTGCAGGGAAAAGTTTAAGTTCTTTAAGTGATGGTAAGAATTGTTTCCTTTAGTTATGGCAGATGTAGAATAGTCATTATCAAAATGAATGATGTTATCTTTGTATTTGATTGGTGACTTACACCACGCAGTCTTCAAAACTATTTCTTTATCATGTGTTGATAGAAATTTGACTATCACTGACTTTGTGGACTTACTTTTGGTATTTTTGGATGTAGATAAGGGACCTGTGAGCTCTTTCTATAACAAAAAAAAGTGCTTCAGGAAGCTGTAAAAATTCAGGTATCCATGAAGTTAAAAATGTCTCCATATTATTTTCTTCTGTATTGTCTGGTAGCCCGAAGAACCTGATGTTATTTCTTCGCGATCTATTCTCTAGATCATCTATTTTTATTTGAAGCAGGGAATTTTGCTTTAGAAGAAATTCTAAATTATGTTCATTTTGTTGTATTCTACTATCCATGTTGTTTAGTGATGTTTCAGTATCAGTAATTTGTTTCTTCTGCTGCTTAAGGTCTTGATGTAAAGTCTCCATTTGTTGAGACGTGGTTTCTTTAAAAACATCAGTCTTCATGTCCATTCTGTCAAATTTGCTGATAGTTCCTGAATAGTAGTTAAAAGAGTTTGAAACTCTTTTTTTAATGCTGAGTCCTGATGAGAAGATTTTGTGAAGCTCATGTTGAAGTCAGATGCCAGAAACTTGTCTCTTATATTTTGACAGGAAAAGTTAATAAAACTTAAAAAAATATTTTAATACTAACTAAATAAACTATTAAATGAAACCAAATATATAAAAAATGTTTTTTAGTTAGTTATAATTAAAAATTCCTGTCATAAAAGATATGATAAGGCAGAGCTGAGAGAAAGTGCTGCTACTCAAGGCTCATCCTTGGCCACAACCCTCCCTAGAACAAGTATTTCTGAAGCCATCTAACTTGCTGACATGCAGTAAATCCATCAGTAATTGGTCAGAGGATGCCTTGTATGCCAGACACAGGTCACCTCTTAACAGTCTATAGGATAACTGAGTATAGTGATAGGGCTTTGAGTTGGTCCCTCTAGGACATGCTATTTGGGCCTTATATCCTTTTAGTAAGTTACGTCTGTGGTCATTACAGTTGTTGCATGTAGTTGGACAGATACATGCCAAAGAGGGCATTATATTCAATGACTGGCTTAATAAGGGCTGAGTAAAGGGGAGCAATAACATCCCTAGATCTAGACACAATCCCTTTGTTTATAAGCTGTGCAATATAAAAGGACTTTCTTACAACAGACACATGTCAGTTAAAAGTTAGGTCACTGTCCACATACATTCTCAAATGTCTAACATTCTCTGGGGTAGATGATTTCCCAAAGGATCCAATATTGCAATTTTGGCATTTAGTTTTAGACCATGATTTCGACACCAGTTATTTATTTAAGACAAGCCTTCCTGTAGTATGTCTAAGTCATTTAGAGATTCAATGACTACTCCTAGCTTACAGAGATCTGCAAACTTAGTCAGACTGAGCCCTGTAGTATTGGCTTTTACTTCAGAAAAGTAGATGCCAAACAGGAGAGGTCCCAGCACAGAACCCTTGGAGGACTCCACTGGTGACTGGTTTCTTTGTGGTGGTGACTTCCACTGTTTTGATTATCTGTGTCCCATCTGTGAGGCAGTTGGCAAGCCAGATGGTGACACATGATTTTATTCTCAGTTTATTTAGCTTTTCAACTATGCCTAAGAGGGGAATTATGTCAAAAGTTTTGGCCAAGTTGGGGTATGTGGTGTGTACCATCTTGCCTTCATGCATTTTTTTTGGTGAGTTTTTCAAATAAAATCCTCCTGGTTGGGTAAGTATGACCTACACTTGATGAAACCAGACTGAGTTGGGTCCAGTGTTTGGAAGTTCCTTATATCCTGATTAATTCCATGATAAGTCTTATGTGGTCCATTTCTTCTTTTCTGGATAACTCAACTTTATTTAAAGAAATGTATTTTTTAAGCAAACAGCCCTCCATTTAAAGCTTCACATCCTAATGTGCATTTTTTCTATTTAGTGCTGACATGCAGTCCACATCATCAACTCATGAACATCTCAATTAGTCCTTCTCTCCCCAAAATGGATGTCGCTATGCCCATGATTAGTATCTCTGCTATCCTCCCAGGAGCTGCAAAGCTTTTATTGTAGGAAAATGTGATCTGACTCTAATAATGCTGCCTAATTTTCTGTTGCATACTTCCATTTTAAAGGTCAGCAGTGCACTATTACATTCTACAGTTTTTTATTGTCTGTGTTATAGTCCCATTAGCATTCTTCCTACATCCATTTGACTCATTCATTCCTCTGTCAGAGTGAGAGACCCCCAACACATTCATTCTCTGATGAAGGTGAGAGTTGGATGTTAGGGATCAGGGCATTCAGCAGATCCTGTGGACTGCCCTTTCCTAACACCTAGGTCAGCCGTATGAGCACCACTATAGATGCCTTATGCGTGAACTAACATGCATGAGCAACCTGCTGACCATGTGGCACCAGACTTAGAGCATGGGGCTCCCTAAGCTCTTTATGTTGCTCTTGAAGCAAACCAAGCTGCCCCCCCGATGGATAAGCTGGTGATAGACAATCTCTGCCATCCGCCCCTGCTCACTCCCTTCAGGGCCTCTGCCACTAGTCAAACACAGGTCATCTGGGGAGCAGTTGTGGTTTTATTCCTCTGTATCATGGGGCTGATGCATTCTACAGTTTATATGGTAAATTCCACAAGTAGCACATATATACTTTCTGCCTTGGTGATCTGTATTCACCGCAATTGCTGAACCATTTTCATTAAAACCAACTCCCAGGGCAATGGCTTTGATAAATTTGTCATTAATGTTAAGCAGTCGATTATTGTAATCCATTCTAAGATATACTGCATCTCCCTCCATAAAACGTAACTTCCATATTATGTTACAAAATTTCATAACCATGTATGTCAAATCTTTCTTCATTCTGCTTACAGTAAGTTAGACTGAACCTGATATTTTCAGTCAGTACTCTTCCTAGCAACTTCCCGGTATTAAAGTGTAGCATGTGTCATGTACACCTCAGTATGTACTTTTTTTTAATAATTTATTTTGTGCAATGAAAAGTGCTAGAAATTAAACTTAAAAATTAGGGATTTCTAAATATTTTTAGTTCATTATATTCTAGATTTTGCTAATGCATTTTTTTAAACAATGTCTTTTTTTAGCACTGAAAATACATGCTGTTCAGACACATGTCCTATCTGGGCTGAGCTACATATAGTGGGGCAGGCTGCTGCATTTTTGAAGTCAGCATACAGTTCTAAAACGTCTGGCTATGCCCCTGCCTGCTGTTCATAAAAATTATATGGAAAATGTGAACCCTCATTTTTTGCTCAACAGGTCTAGGACTGTTGCTAAAAATAATCAGTACTAGATAATTTATCGATAATGCTTATCTTCCTTTTCCATCCATCCATCCATCCATACATGCATATAAATGTTTCAAGCACGGGTATTAATGCCCTTTTAGCCTACCAATATACCAAAATACTTGTTCCCATAATAAGTGTCCAGGCTGTTCGTAAAAATGTCTTAACTAATACTTGCTTTAATATAATTTGGTATTCTGTTCCATATATCAGCTGCTCTCTCTCCGAGAGCCAATTAGTACACTTCTCATTCCTATAGAATTTTCTACATAGGTTGTTTGAAGATTCTCTACTACATTTTGATAACCCCACACATTCCCAGAGGTATCTGTCTCTAAATGCCCTATATACCTGAATAAGATCTCCTAGATATCTATGAGACACTGTACAAGTTCAGATGTTTTATTCTTTCATAATAACTTAAATTTTCATATCCATGTATGCCCTTGGTATATTTCCACTGTACTCTTTCCAGTTTACTCATGCGTATTTTCTTATAAGGTTTCCATATTGTTATTCCATACTCAAGTTTGAGTCTAATGTAACTAACAAACAATGACTTCGTAATTTCTGATTTCCTAGACTTTATAAATCTTTTTATGCAGCCTATAGTTCTATAACTATCATTAATCAATTGGTTGATATGATTAGAAAAACTCATAGCTGGATCTGCCCATATACCCCAGGTCCTTAAATGAGTCTCCAGTTTCAATCACTGTGTGCTGTTATTAAATATTCACCTTTCAATTTATGTCTCCCAAATATCATATGTTTAGTTTAATGAATTTATCAGCATATTATTCTCCTGTGCCCAAATGGTCAATTTAGTCAAGTTCTTTTGCAGACATGCCTTATCTGTAACACTTGTAATCAGTTTACCCAATTTCAGGTCATCTGCATATGGACTGTAGAACACCTCAGATGAAAAGGTTAGGTCTGAAAGATACAATCTACACAAGTAAGGGTCTGGGACATAGTCCCCGTGGGACACCCTGACTGTAACCAAGAATTTCACCTTTCCAGTTACTATATGATACTTGCCATGTCCTATTTGTAAGCCATGCACCTATCCAGCTTATCAAAAGTACATCAATACATAATTGTTTTAATTTATTTATTAGTGTTTTGTGTATGACCCTGTCAAATGCTGAAGTTAAATCTATATAAAGTATATCACAGTACACTTTTTTATTCATAGCTGTTATTATATCATTATAGAGCATCATGTTACAGGTGGTAATAGATCTATTTTCAACATATGCATGCTGATATATGGTTTCAAGTCCCAACCTATCAATTTCTGACAATATCTTATTCCAATATTACCTTCTCCATTATTTTTTCCACAAAGTGAAAGTAGACTTAAGGGTTTCTATGACTCTGGGTTTTTCCTACTCCCCTTTCCCTTAAAGACATGTTTAATAAGTGCATGTCTCTAATCTTGAGGAATCTCCCCATATTTATATGACCTAGTGAATAATAAATATAATGATACTGTAAGTTCTTTCTGAAGTGTTCTCAGGTCATTATTACTAATTCTGTCTCCTCCCTGTGCTTTGTTTGGATCCAGTTTGTGCAGTTCTTTTTTAATATAATATAATTCAATTCCAGTATCTGAGGTTTTCAGGATGTCAGTAGGACGACTTATCACCCCCTTTCCCCCTTTGTGGAGCCAAACTGTTTTGCATAAGATTTTGTAAATATATCTATAATTTGTTGTGCCTGAGAATAAATTTTAGAATCTGCACACAGTTTATCATTTTGTATGTCTTTACTCCTTCCACATCGTATGTATATATAAAAAGGTTTCATATTATGCTCAATATCTTTATATACATTTTCTTCACGTTTTTCTTGATCTTGTCTCCATTGTGCTTAATCTGTTTGTCCAGCTTTTTAATTAAAGTTTCAAAGTCGTAGTTCGACTTTTCTTACATTTCTTATATTTTTGTCTCTCAACTTAATCAGATATTTTGTTCTTATGGAAATATATCTCCATGACGTATGCCTAGATCTTGATGTTAAACTTTTTTTTGTGATTCTTTTATACTCAAACAATTTCTCTTTCAGAAGCTTCCATATTCCATCTGCAGTTTTTCCACTGAACACATTACTCCAGTTAGTTTTACAGAGTGACTGTTTTGCTTCTATATAATCTGTAATTAACCTCCTGTGCATTGATTTAGATTTTAGTTTAGCAGAATTATCTAGCAACAAATTAACCTTTATAACCCAATGATCACTGCACATCAATGGTGGTAAAACTTGACTTGAAGTAACAGTAATTTCTTTAGGAACACAATGTCTAGTATGTTCCGTTTCCTGATACTTTTTTTTCAATCTGAAGCAAATGTTCTTGAATATACGTGTAGATAAGCAACGTCTTGGGAGATTACCTCATGATAATTCATAACAGTTGTCCTTGTATCTATAAATACAGCAGAAGTCTGGAAGAAAAGCTGCAGCATAAGTAGTGATAAAACATTCAAATTTCATTAATCAATTACAGACACACAAACTCTGCATAGCACAAGGAGGTGGCCAACAAGGTGAAATTTGCTCTTTTCCCCCCTGTAGTGTGATTCCGGAGTTGGTATATTTAGTTGGGGGGATGTGGGTTTCACGTAGTGTGATGTGTTTCATTGTTAGATGGTGGTCAACTGGATACTTACCCTGTGAAATCTTTTGGCATTGTGGTCATGTCATCTCGGTGATGTCATTTTCGGTAATGTGGGTTTTCATTTTTTGAAGTAGACCCAATGAGGCACAGTACCCATTAATGTCAACAACATTATATGGTTTTCCATATAACAGAATAATGCATTGAAAGAAAAAAATAACATGAAGCATTATCAGTACATAGGTATATCTAATGAATAAATGACTACCCCTGCTATGACTAGTCATTACCTTTCTAGCAGGAACTGGACAGGTACTATATGATGCAGGTGAAGAAGAACAGTTATTAGCCTTTAGAGGCATAAGCACTACAAAAATGACCATACATATTGAACTCAACAAATGAAGCGAGATGGAGGCAAAACGCCAATAAGGAGAATAGTAACAGCAATCTACAAGCGATTATACTGCATCCGATATTCAAATACTGTAAAGATTCTTCTCAAAGCACACCACCAGCATAAAATTAATTCCTTTATTATTTACCTAGGTTTCGTTCGCTCCAACGAACTTCATCAGAATAAAAAGCACAGTTTGTAAAGCTTGCTTAAATACAAAACCCTCCGTAATTAATTGCTTAATAAATTTCAATTTACTTATGCACAACCTATTTAATTGATAATTTCGTTTTAAAAAAAAACACATTTAAAAACTGCTCCAATGGCTATTAATCAAAAAACTGTCAAATGAAATAAATAAATTATAACAAAATAAATGTATATATGTATAGTACAACCTAACTACTTAATGCCACTAAATATATTAATACAATTAATTTCAATAATCCTATAAAACTACATATATAAACATATTAAAAATGATATGTATTATGCCTTTGCTACTTGAATATTATAATATAAATACTAATGTGAATATAATAAAAAATTAAAAATTAAAAAATACAATAATATTATATAAACAATGTATTCAAATCATGTACTTATAATACTTCTTCCTAATGTAATATTATATAATAAATATGAATTTCATTGATAATTTTATCAATATTATATAATAAATATGAATTTCATTGATAATTTTATCATTTGTACTAAACTAATTTCATTTAGAAAAACAACAACAATTGATATGTTGTATAATCAATTCTGATTGATAAAATGTAAAATGTAAATATTTTATTATTTTAAAGTATACATATTTCATGTGCATAGTTTTTATGTCCCTTTTAGTCTATTTATTTTTAATATAGGCATTATAGTATGGTATTCATTTAAACCAGGTAAGTTGTATGAGTCCAAAATAATCTGCCATTTCAATTCCTTCATATCCAAATCATGAGTTACTGGGAAACCAATTATATATTTAAAACTGAACATTACCAACATATTAAAATGTATACCAGATACCTAAATGATATTTTTATCATCTGGGACCATGATAAGAATGCTTTAAATTTGTTCCTTGAATATATTAATACGACAGTTAGATTTTTGAATTTTACTTATCAGGTTAGTCAAAATGACATCACCTATTTAGATGTAAAAATTATATACAATAAGGAAGTTAATAGTTTAAAAACAAACATTTATAGAAAGTCAACATTTTCAAACTCATACTTACATTTTAATAGTTGGCACCCTGACCATCAGAAGAAAGCTATTATAAAAGGGCAGATGGTCAGGGCGGCCAGAATGATTAGTGAAGAACAAGATTTCTTAGAAGAATTACAATATATGATACATTTATTTACCAATAGGGGCTACCCTGAACAACTTTGTCAAAATATATATAATGAAGTTAAAGAAAAAAGGAGCAACGGTACATATAAAGCAATATTAAAATCTGGATTTTCAAAACAAGTATGTACTATAAATACATCTAGGGACGAAATTAAGCATAATGATACTCCTGTATATATAACAACTTATAATGACACTTTTGAAATTATTGAGTCAATCATTAGAAGAAATTGGAATATGCTGGTAAGAGAAAAAAACGTGGGGTCAACTATTTCAGGGGTAAATTAAGTTTGTATATAGAAAAAGTCCGTCATTTAAAAACTTATTTGAATATAATAATGATATCTTGGAAAGATATAATACTAGGAAATTTTAAATGTGGTAGGTGTTCTGTATGTAGTTATATTCATTGTACCAGCACCAAAATGGTTGTAAATGGTTGTAGGATTAATTTCAATGGACACTTTAATTGTTATACATCAAATGTTGTTTATCTTGCTATATGTCAACACTGCAGGGCTTTTTATGTAGGAAAAACTAACAGGCATTTTAGGGATCGTATCAAAGAACATCTATTAGATATTCAACATCTAAAAACAACAAATGCCTTGGCCAGGCATATTATTAGTAATGTAGATCATAAATTCAAATTTTGTGTTATCAATCAAGTAATATATGATCAGCAGGGTAAAATTACACAGTATAATTTGGATATGAAGGAATTGAAATGGCAGATTCTTTTGGACTCATACAACTTACCTGGTTTAAATGAATACCATACTATAATGCCTATATTAAAAATAAATAGACTAAAAGGGACATAAAAACTATGTACATGAAATATGTATACTTTAAAATAATAAAATATTTACATTTTATCAATCAGAATTGATTATACAACATATCAATTGTTGTTGTTTTTCTAAATGAAATTAGTTTAGTACAAATGATAAAATTATCAATGAAATTCATATTTATTATATAATATTGATAAAATTATCAATGAAATTCATATTTATTATATAATATTACATTAGGAAGAATTATTATAAGTACATGATTTGAATACATTGTTTATATAATATTATTGTATTTTTTAATTTTTATTTTTTATTATATTCACATTAGTATTTATATTATAATATTCAAGTAGCAAAGGCATAATACCTATCATTTTTAATATGTTTATATATGTAGTTTTATAGGATTATTGAAATTAATTGTATTAATATATTTAGTGGCATTAAGTAGTTAGGTTGTACTATACATATATACATTTATTTTGTTATAATTTATTTATTTCATTTGACAGTTTTTTGATTAATAGCCATTGGAGCAGTTTTTAAATGTGTTTTTTTTTTTAAAACGAAATTATCAATTAAATAGGTTGTGCATAAGTAAATTGAAATTCATTAAGCAATTAATTAGGGAGGGTTTTGTATTTAAGCAAGCTTTACAAACTGTGCTTTGTATTCTGATGAAGTTCGTTGGAGCGAACGAAACCTAAGTAAATAATAAAGGAATTAATTTTATGCCGGTGGTGTGCTTTGAGAAGAATCTTTACAGTATTTGAATATCGGATGCAGTATAATCGCTTGTAGATTGCTGTTACTATTCTCCTTATTGGCGTTTTCCCTCCATCTCACTTCATTTGTTGTATTGTTGGCGTTTGTCCTTGGTTACATATTGAACTCACCCTTACTGTCAAAACCATAGGTGCAAAGAGTCTCTGGACCATTCCAGATTCCTGGTTGATGTGCGACAAATTAATAAATAAAATGGATGGGATAGGAAATACTGTTATAAGGGTTCAGGAGAAATGAGGGAGGGTGTAGAAAGGCACTGGTAAGAACAGTCAAACTGCCAGGATTAGAATGGGAGCAACTTTAGATTAATGCACGGCTGCTGTCCCAGTATAAGAGAACAGGGAGGATTGAAGGACTGGTTAATAAGTATACCTGGAAGTAATCTGGCTCAGGGTCATACACTATACTCAACATTTCATCTTCTCAAAAATGTTGAGAAATTATTTAAAGACCCATACCCATTTCTTAACTATTTGACAAGTATGAGGGACACTCGTGTTGAAGAAAACAGTCTACTTGGAGACTAACAACTCGCAATTCCAGGATGTTTCACATCGAACACCACCATTTAGAATAACTACCTGTTATTTTTTACATATTTAAATTTCTGATCACATGTGATTTTATTAATTCTAAAAGCTGAGCTTTGATTAATTAACCTTTTATTATTCATTAAGCTAAGGACACCTTGCCATGTATCAGAGGCCTTCCATAGGTCCATAAAAAGCTATATTTGCTGGTAAGTCCTTTTTCTCCATACAAGAATCCGTTTTCATCGTTCTCCTTTTCTTTTACTGCGGCAGTCGGGTAATTCTACGTGGTGTTAGTTACTTGTCCGGAATACGACTTCAACCTCAACATTTGTTAGCCTAAACATACAAGGACTTGGTAACGTGATACAAGAAGGGCCAATCTATCAAGATAAATAGATCTGACCTTATCTAAAGCTGTGAATATGTGTTGACTAAGTGGAATGATTAGTACTCATTTAAAAGGATTAACTCATCTACTTGACAAAGCTGAGGAATGCTGGCTGTTATTTTCTCCAAGTGTTCTGGATTTGTAATACCATGACAGGAATGGACCTCGTTCCTAAGTCAAAGTACGATTAAAGTTAATGAAATTAGTATTGTTTCATCTTTGATGTTAGCCAAAAGTGCACTTTACAGCACCCACAATGTGCCCAGAATTGACTCCTTCTGCGATTCATATGAAATTACATGTATCAGAAGCACATCTAAATAAAACTGTAAATTCTTTTTTATGAGACCCATTTGAACTGTGTAGATATCTTTCTTCCATATCACCCTAGTTTCTGCCTGCAAATCCTGTTATTTTATTACTTTATGTCTTTCTGTATTTAAGACACTGTCACCTCACTAAGTTTAGCAATTACATTGATCAATGCTACCTTTGTCTTCTTTTCGTGGACTGTTATATCTAGTTTTCTTGCATCTTTTTTTTGAACTGTTGGTAATGGGTGATCCCATGTCATATAAACTTCATCATTCTCTATAATTCTTTTTGGCTCATGTTTCCAGTGCTTCCCAGCTACTTCAGTATTGTAACCTTTACACAATCCCCAGTGCAACAGTCTTGCCACATTATTATGCCTTTCGGTATAAAGGCCATCTGCCATTACTGTATCACACCTAGCAACAAGATGTGTTTTACAATCTGCATTTGTCTATTTCCCACACATGTTCAATGGACTTTGCAAACCAACATGTACATAGTCCACTGTCCTGGGCCACCAATATCAACCCTTCATATTTTGGTTTAAATTCACCTCTCCTTAACCATTCCTGCATCAGATCCTGATCAACGTGAGGTTGTTCGAGGAGTTTCCTATACTTGCAACTATATTTATCCCTTTTTCTCATTTCTTGCCTTCTCATCTGATCCTTCACCTTATATTCTTTCATTTGTTTTTTGGCACATTCATTTGCTGCATAAGTTTTATCTATTTCTGGTTTGATCTCCATTCCTGCTTGACACCGACATGCTTCTGCTAAATTAAGCAGGGAAGTCATCTTACACTTATTTTCCTCATGTTTTAAAACTTGCACTACATTTGGGTCTTGTGAGGTCAGCAGATATGTATACAGTCCTACAACTGCAGATCTATACATGTAATCAATTTTGAGGGGGCCCATACCTCCTTCAGAAAGAGAAACATATAATCTTGGTATACACTGATTTTTATATATAATGTGATCAGTGTGAAGCATTTTTGCTTTCCTGTCCAACTAATCAAATACTTTTTTGAGGCAAGTCACCTCAAAACTGTAAGTTAGAATAGGAAGAGCAAATTGGTTTATAGCTTAGACTTTATTCCTAGATATCAGGGCTGTTTTCAGTATTAATTTTAGTCTTCTAAAATATTCCTTACTGAGTATTGTTTGCATTGGTTCATGTTTTATAGACGATCCTTCATCAGTTCCCAAATATTTATACACTATCTCTTGCTCGCTTCCTTTACATAACATTCCTGTCCCAGATTGATATTTTCTTGGTGCTGCAGCTTTCCCACTTTAAAGGTTGCTTTTGCACATTTATCAAGACCAAATTACATTCTTATATCATCAGAGAATGTTTTCACTACTAGCAGTTGTGCTTTTAGCTCTTCATGTGATGAACTACACAGTGTTACATCATCCACAAAAAAAAGAAGCCAAACTATAACCATGACCTAATATGTTAAGTAGACAGCTTAATGGATTAAGGGCAAGACAAAAGAAGAGGGGTGACAAAGACTGACCCTGTAATATTCCCCTTTCAATTTTTATCCCTGGGATAATAATTTGTCCTTTATCATTACTTAGCTGCAAAGTGATTTGTCACTGTTACATCATCACTGTAATGTTGTAGGGTGTATCTTATACATCTGTAAGGACTCCTTTTTTCATGACTGTGGGATGCTGTCAAATGCTTTTTTATAATCTATCCATGCTTTGCTTTGACTCTGTACCTTTTTACAATTCTCCATTATGACATTATTTAACAACAAATGAACCTTTATTCCATATGACTTTCTTTTGTTACCTTTCTGTTATATTGCCATGATTGAGTTTTCTTCTAAATGACTGTAAACTCTGTCAGCATCAATTCCAGTATACAGTTTCTACAACATTGGAAGGCAAGTTATTGGTATATAGTTTTTATTACAGCTTGCACGTTCACTCTTAAAAAGGAGCATAATTTTTTCTGTTTTTACCAAGGTTGGTGTCTGTTCGAGACATACCTATAAGTCTCAGGGCTAAATCTTTGTGTAAAGATGTTAATACATTTAGCCAGATGTTAGGTATTGCATCTAGGCCTGGGGTTTTCCATTTAGGAGCTTTGCTTAATTTTGTTTTAATTTCTGTGGCTGTTACATCATCCCATTTCATATCTTGTACATTTAAACTTTTTGCTGTTCCTTTTACTTCTTCTATCAGTTCAGCACTTTGGTATGTTACGCATGGTCTTCATAGATATTTCTCCCAAATTTGTCCAATTATTTTTTGGCGGTGTTTCTATTCCTTTTTCTTTGTTTCCCAATTCTGTATAAGACATTTTGGTAATTAATGAATTGCTTATTTTGTCTTTTCCTTTATATTTATTGCCAAACCTTCTAAGTTTTTCTGCCTGTGCTGATATTCTTAATTTATTATTTGCAATAGTATATGATAGATCCTGGTCTGTTCTAATACTGCTTGTTGCTTTTATCATGTCTATATTTCTAAGTATTTTGATTTGTTCTCTCTTCTGTACTCTTCTTACAATGACACTTTTTGTCTTAATTGCTTTATAGTTTTCTCTATTTGATACTTCCATGATGGTATTTGTTTTATTCCCTTCCTTTTTCTTATTGCCCTGTGCTTTTGTGGATTTTATCTGTTATTAATTTAGCTGCACAGTAATATATCTTATTTACTTCTGTTATATTGCCTGAATTTCTGTTAATAGTCTTGATTACTGTATTACTTTATTTTATCAGACATCTTTCATTGATCTTAATATGTCTATTCTTCTCTATTAAATTAAGCAACTCTTGCCTTCAATCATTTTTTCTTAACCGAGGGGACATTCTTTGTTTTCCACTTACTATAGGCATTCTACAGAAAGTTCCAGAACATCATCCTGTGACATATCAGCTGTCAGCTGTCAGCTGCATCCTGCGTCATCCTTTGCTCTGTCATATGGGAACTCATTAGCCTATCACTCCACAGCATTGCATCAGTGTTGCCATGGTTTACTTCTTCTTCTTCCTTTTGCTGTGCAGCTCCAACTGAACTTTGTACTGGTTTTCTGCTGAAGACTCCAGAGTACCTTCATGTGGCAAGTGATCAGATGCTTCCCATTCCACCTGTTTCTCCTTAATTTGGGGACTTATTCTTTCATCATGCTGTGACATTGTCAGAGCAGGATTCTCTACACTAAATCCTTCACTTCACAGGTAATCCATAACTTCAATTTCTACTTTCTTTAATTTCTCCATTACTAATCCTCTTTTCTACTTTCTCTATATTTTTTCTTATTTTTTGTGTTGTGAAATTTCCGATATTCAGATGCTTTCAACTGAAATTTTCTTCAAATATCTTTGCTGGTGCTTTTTGTATTAATTAGTTTTGCTTTCTTCTTTGAATAAATATTGCACCATATTAAATCTCTTTTTCATTCTCATGTCCATATTCCTTCTTCAGATGTCTCCCACTTCACCTTTTTCTCCTTCCGTTGGGGCTTATTGTTTCATCATGCTTTGACATAAATTGTATTAGACGTTTTAAACTAAATCCTTCACTTTGCAGGTATTCCATAACTTCAGCTTCTATTTGTTTAACTTCTACTTTAGTAATCTTCTGCTCTATGGTCTTGTGATCTTATTTTTTGTGTTGTGAATTTTCCATATCTGGGTGTCTTTGCCTGGATTTCTCTCCAAATATCTTTGGAGCTGTTTTATTGCATTGATTAGTTTGGCTTTTTCCTTTGCATAACTACTGCACCATATCAGATGACTCTTTATTTCCCGTGTCCATGTTTCTTTTTTTATTCCTTTCACAATTCTCTAGGTTTTATTCTTTATATTTTCAAACTTCCTCGGTTGCTTCTTTTCCAAATGGCCCAAAGTTTCTTGACTATATAATGTTTTTCATGAATCTGTTATATTAATTAACACAAATTTGCATTTGAAGCTTTTGACAGTTTTTCTTCTGTAAGTACTTTTCTTTCCTCTAATTTCTCTCTTAATCTTTTAAAATATCTTCTATCTGGAAATTCTGGGCTTCTTACATAACAGTAACAATACATAATTTCTTTCTTATTCTCAATAGTCCACTCTATCATCTTTGTGGCTCTTCTTTTGCATTTTTTGTGGACTATTACTTTCTTTTACAATGGGGGAGGCAGTACTGGGGTCCACCCTCCCCCTGAGTCTGGCCTAATCCCATTGTACGAATATTTCCATATCTTGAAGATTCTACACTGTCATTTTTCCAGTCCTGGCACCGGTGCACATACCAGGATTAGGCACTTTTTTATCCTGGGACTTGTACACCAAGCTGTCTGATTTTTTTACTTTTACCCTACTTCTGTCCGTGATAGACGCTATATAAATTACAGTCTATACATCAGTGTCGTCTTGGTGAGATTTTGTAATAACAGGGTCCACCTCATGAAGGTACTCATCAAGACTTGAAGATGAATTCAATTCCATCAATACTACTCTCCTTTGCTTACTGATTTTATCATCTCTCCATTTGGTCCCCCATTCTTTTATGTGAGGAAAGCTGCATCTTAAACTGTTGTTTTTTTTTTCAGAAAATACCTTTTTTTGAAATCATACCTGAAACAAGTGTTCGGAATTCTTGGCCTGCACAAGGCACAGCAAAAATATAAACATGTAAAATGTGTGGTGCACACAGATTTTCTCAATTGTACTAGTATTGACATTTCAGTTCATAAGCCTGATTTAATACCTTGCAATAACCATATAATTTATGTTAATTTCAAGTAATTTTTTTGCAAACAAGTGGTGGTATCTAACTATCCATAACAGCTAGAGACCTTGTATCCACAGCATATTTTCTTGTCTAGATGTCATTTTCAAAATGTACCCTCACCCAGCACTTTGGTATAATTGCTTATTTATTGCTTATTTATTGACATAAATATGAAAATATAATACCTATCATAATCTGGAATCTGAAAAAACACTGTTGTACTGCCACATCTTAACAGAGGTCATTTATCAGTGACAAATTTTTCAGCACAGATGTAAGGTTTAATTGATACCTTGCAACACTTTCTAGGCGGTAATAGCTCGTAATAACAGTAATTGTCCAAATAACTTAACACCATAGTACAGAAGAAATACATGCAAAACAGCTTTCTTTCAACAAATTGAAAATTAAAAAAGGTTATGTAACAAATTAAGAATTAAACAATTGCTAGTGAGCCAGTTGTTTTTAATTTGTTGAATTAAGGTTGTTTTTAAATGTATTTCTTTTGGTAATCCTATGACACTGAGATAAGTGAACCATTACTGCTTTCATCCACATATTGTTCTTTATGAGTGTGTGTATTCTGGGTGTCTAAGTCATCATATGAGTTTTAACAAAAAATTAGCAACAATGTGACCTAACAACTGTCCTAAAATGGGATCACTATATAATCTCGAAAGTTTGAAATACCAAATTTCAAACTTTGAGACTATATAGCTGAAACCCCTAATTACCGAAAGACCAGAAGCGCAAATTTCAAAATCCCGATCATCGGGAGTTTGACATTCGTGCTTCTGGTGTTGCGGTATGGTGGAAGGTCAGATAAGTATCTATGTTTAATTGTGTTGGTTAGGGGTTTAGTGTGTAAGTGTGTATTGTGACTGTGATATGTGTGTGCGAGGGGAATGTAGGTGTGTGGTGGTGTTTCGTGTGTTTGTGTATGTAGTGTGACCTTGGAGTTAGAATATTTAAGTAAGGGGGTGCAGGGAGGCTTGCCCCCCTGCTTGTCTGTAGTTTAGGTTTGTGTTCTGGGGAAGGTGTGTGTATGTGTATGTGTGTGATGTATGTTGAGCGTAGTGTTCGGTAGTTTGAATTTCGCGGTTTTGATGTTTCGGTATTTTAGTGTTTCAGGTATTTGGTCTTGGGATTTTGGGTGTTGGTAGTTTGGGTTTTTGGGATTTAGTAGTGGTTCCCCTAAAATATATCTTTGAGATCAAACCTGAAGTGTTCTAATGATAATTGCTTGTTACCTGCATTTTAATTTTATGCCTACTCTTTTATGACCTATGTAGTGTTACTTGGTATTAATCTTGATAAGGTATGGCCCAAAAGTTTTTTCAGCATAGTTACATTGTTATAATAACTATTGCAGAGCAGTTATTTTGGTATAGTTAGCATTACAGAGTAGTTATATTGTGATAGTAAACATACAGGGTAAACAAGGAAACAGTGCCTCTATGGTTGGGGTGGGGCTTACTCGCACGTGAACTTTTTCCTGAGAAAGAATTACGAGTACCTGGTTTAGACCAGAAGACATGATATAATTTGCAGCTGCTTTTTTCTCTCAAACAATCTACACTTTTTTCAAGGACAGTAACAAAGAAAATGATGTAGAAAATATAATTTATTTATACCTCATTTAATTATATTTTTACCACCTAACCCTGTTAAGGCATGAAGCAGACTTCTTTGAAAGTGATCACACATGATCCTGTGTGTGTGTGGTTTACACAGAGGCACTGTAATACAGATACACCAGGGTGTTTAAACAGCCAACGGGAACAACACATTTTAAACTGCAATAACTTTGTTGTCAATTGGAAGTCTGCTTTCCAAATACTTGCAAGCAGAAGTTGCAAAACAAAGATTACAGAATCATTATTTTGTGAGCTACTCTTTCGAGTAGAGCAGTACAAAATTTGCTGAAAAGTTCAATGCCACCAGAAGACACTCAGGAAAAGAATTTGTGCGCTAGGGGTGACTGAGTTTGTGATCTGCGGATCTTACAGCAGTGCATGCAGAAGCTGCTTGTTAGTAAGTTAATACAGGGAAGTGTAAACTACTCTGCTTAATAATCTCAAAGTGGAATACCAATTGGGAGGAGTGACTGTAAAATTACTTATCAGGAAGAAGACCTTGGTGTGGTACTAAAAGTAGAAATGAAACAACTGATACAAAGTAATTGTAAGATGCTGAGCTGAATCCTTAGGGAAACTGATTATAGGAGCTGAGAGATTATACTACCCCGTATAGATCTCTGGTTAGGAAACAGCTGCACTATAGTGCCCATACAAGAATGCAGTTAACAAGCTGGTCAGAAAGATACAAAGAATGGGATAAAGTTAATGAATGACAGCGGTTGTGGGAAGCTGTTACAGGAGATAAATATACCTCTTCTGAGGACAGTCAAGAAAGGGGTAAGGCAAAATGGTTATAAAAACACTGACAGGGCAGTGAGATGATATAAACATTGAGAGGAGGGAAGGGACCTACATAGAAGATTAAGGGTACATAGCTCAACCTAGACACTAGATAGCACTTTTTCTCAGAAAGGGTGGTGGATAAGTAGAACACATTGCTTAAATAATCAGTAGACTTTAAAGTTTCAGGCTCTTTCATGAAGGCTTGTGATGGATACTGGTTTAAGAAAAGAGGCACAAGATGGGCAATTGAAAGATGATAGCAACACAAGTAAGGAAGATTAGACAGATAGACAGATAACCTTTTTATGAACAACTATTTAATGTAATGTAAAGACTTTACCATATTATGCTATGACAATAAATGTTCTGCATGCCTGCATGCCACCCACTCTGTATATTTTTTTATGCCAAGAATCACTTTGTGTGCTACTTTTATGAGCAAAAATACTCTGTAAAATGTTTTGTATGCCAATAAACATTTTGTACTCATTTTGTATGCTCAGCATTACTCTTTGTCACTTTTTGAACAATCAGTCTTTGCTTAATCATTTTTCATGCCAAAATCACAGTAGATGAATTGTCTTTTTGCTTGAGACTGTGCTGTACAAATTGTTTTCTTATATAATTACTAATTATCTGGTGCTACTTTTACATATATCATCTACGTGATAAAAGTTTTCTGAGTAATTCGCTTCTGTACTCCATTAATGGTTAGATTTTTCTGGAATATCATAAGTATACTTAGAACTTATCTAATCCAGGTACACAGATGTCACTCCAGTACTTGAAAAAATTTTTAGAGCAGACAGGATCACGGATCCTTTTGGTAGGGCAGACATGGTGCTTGGAAACTGTACAGCTCCATCCTAAACCTTTAGGGCAATCATAAGCTTTAAGTCCAACAAGTCTCTGAGCCTAGAAACCACCCATCAGAATTCTATAAAAAAATGCCCTCCAGAGCTAAGTCACTTCTTTGTCATTTATTTACATCCCTCACAGACACAGATTAGACTCTTCTTCCTAAAGACAGGAGTGCATCTTAACAAAGTTGAAACCACTTAGGGACTCACAGCTACTTACAATGTTTATGCCAGTCTCTCTTCTTAACAGGTACTATAACATCTATACAGCCTTGTGGCTAATAGTCTGTAGCCCTTAATGCCAGATTTGAGTCATAGTAATCAAAATCAATTCATCAAACACAGAGCTACAAATAACTATGCAAAATGTTCAGCTGGGTATTAGTGCTGTATCCAGGGCTGTATTTATGTTCATGGTGAATATCAAAATGCATATGATAAACTACAGCAGACATATCTGTTTGAGGTGCTAGATTACTGGTATGTTCTAGTCCTAATTATTAACATTCTGCAACATAAATTTTTGGAAGTTGTAGAGGCTGTTAAACTAGGCCAGTATGTACTGGGTAGTATGTAAGTGAAGAGTGGGACCCTAGAGAAGCATTTGCTGTAATCAGATTTAGAACACCAGCACAGTTTGTATGAGCACAGACCACCATCATTATCATCCAAAGCCTCTCTGTGCCTTATCTATATACCCCCTGCATGTGGATGAGTTCTGAGACAACTCCCTAGAAACACAATTTGTTTAGAGGCATCTAATACATTGCACATTGTCTATGGGTATGCTATCAGCATTACAAAGTCTTTTGTACTTATGCACAAATAATGTGATGCATAAACCCTTATTTCTGAGTGGCTGTTCAGATGGGAAATGAAGTGCAATCCCTACCTAGTGATAGTGCTGCATTCCACAGTGAATGACACATATAGACTTAACAGTGTCAACATGCAGGACATGTTAAATGCACATATTAGGAACTGCAGGGACTTGTATCCAATGAAAAAGGTTAAACTTTTTAAGATGATCTATATTCTGCAATAGACCCCACCTCAGTTCCATGAACTCCAACTAACCAAGTACCTGACTCAGTGAATCCAACCCAATGAAACCCCACCAGATCACAGGATCCACTATGCTGAGCCACTGCTGGTGTGCAGGGTTCTGGGTTCAAGACTTTCAATGGCTGATTATTTGGGGTTGGGAGTTTGGCTTAATGGTTAAGATGTTTACCTTACAGACACAAGGTGCAAGGTTTGATTCTCAGATGGGGTAATTGGCTAGGCTTAAAATGTCCCACAAGGACAGTTAGCCTAGTAGCACTCTATGAACATGAACATGAATAAAACATAACACATAAATAAAATATAAAGAGAATATTAAACATTGTACACATCTTCTTTTACATGGAGAAAGACCACTTGTACTCCAAAATCTGTACCACTTAAATAGGCTGAGTCTGAGGTCTTAAACCACAGACAATGGGTAACATTTGGTATGTTGTGAATCTAATCACTTCCTCTCTTTCATGGTTACCTGATCTCAGAAGACAGCAGAAATACAGTTTGCAAAATAAAATAATAAAACAGTAAGCCTAATCTACAAAATATGGAAAACATAAATGTGACACAATAACGTGGTCACAGATCTGTAAATTGACAAAGCAGTCAATAATTTCAGCCTACCTGCTAACTTTGGATAGTAGGCTAAATAACCCACTTCGTAAGCTCTAGAAAGCTTCAGACCTAGTTTGACTGCTTGTTTTTTTTTATAGGCACCAGCTTTTGGTTACCGGGTTGATCCCGCTCCTTTCGCCCTCACTGCACTTAGGCTCACTTCACTCCCCTACCCTACCCCATTCCCACCCACCTCCTCTTTCAATACATTTATACTATCATAGCCACACCGACTTCCTCCCTTTCACACCTCCACACCCATTAACCAGTTATCATCCTCCATAGTACCATAACTCCTCGCCTTTCTTTAGCTCTACCTTCCTGCAGTGCTCCCCTTCATATCATAGACAACTCATCTCCTCATAACAACTGCATGCCATCTTCTGCTTATTCACCTTACAGCATTAAGCCCTTACTCTCTGTCATACATAACTCTACATTACCTCAAACTGATTCCACTCATCACTCATAGTCTAACATCAGCTCTAGTCTATACCAGACAGATCCTCTTCTTTGTAGTAAACCTCTCATTCTCTATACCAATCACCCCCTTAATTATGTACATAGATCTTTTACAAATCTCCCTCTCCTTTTCTTCCCCAGGCTGTCACAGTCTATTCGCAAACTATATCATACCATTTCCTTCCTCATCTGTTCTGGTGACATCCACCCTAATCCAGGCCCCCAAACTTCTCACCCATCTCCATGTCATAACTCTTCCAAGACTCTCCATTTTACTACCATAAACCTCCAGAGCATTTGAAATAAAACCTGTGAATTTCATGCATGGCTTTCTCAAAATAGGACAGACATCCTTGCTGCTACTGAAACCTGGTTAAAACCCACTGTTCAAGTCTCAGGTTCCTCCCTCCTAATTATAATGTAATTAGGTCAGACAGACAACATAAAAAAGGTGGAGGTGTTGCCATAATCTTCCCCAATACCCTTAATATATTCCCATACTGTGACTCCATTCCTCATTTTCATAATGCAGAGATCTTAATCTCATTTCTAGAAATCAATGACTCCAAAAAGCTCTCCATTATAGTCTTATATATTCCCCCAGGAAACAATACCCCTGTTTTAGAAGCTATATTATCCTGGATTTCCTTTACCATAAAAAATGAAACCATTATACTAGGCATGAACATTGACTGGGCTTCCTTATCCTCCAATAACTCTCCCTCTAAAATAAACGTATTTCACTTCACTCAATTAATAAACACTACTACTAGATTCAATCATAAAACAAACAAAGGCTCAATACTTGACTGGATTCTGGTCTCAGACCCTTCCAAATATCCAACTTCAGGTACTGTGGCAAACTCCTTTAGTGACCACCTGCCAGCCTATACTATTCATCACTGTCCATCCTTTACAAAGGGCCATAATACTAAAGTAATTCTAAACCTATCAAAATTTTGTCCAACATACCTTCAACAGCATCCTAAACAGCTACAACTGGGACATTCTTAAAACTCTTCCACTAGATACTGTCATTCCCTACTTCAACTCCTTCTTAAATATATTGCACAGCCTAGCTCCTACCAGAAACAAAAGGATTAAATCAAATTATGCCCCCCAGCTGTCAAAACCTACTATAGAAATCATGAAAAATAGAGATAAAGCCTAGAAGTGCTGGCTCAAATCTAAGAACCCCATTGATCTTAGCCATTACAAACAACTCCAAAACCAAATCAAAAAGTTCATTAACAAAGACAAGCAACAATACTTCTGGAAATTACAAATAGGAAAAATAATCCTAAAATGTTCTGGTCCTCAATCAATAGTCTCTTAAACCCAGGCACTAAATCCAACCCAAACCCCTACCCTAACTTGCCTCCTGAACTTACTGCCTCTAAATTTATTTTTTACTTCATAGATACTATAGCTAGTATTACTGCCTCTTTCTCCTGTCCCATCCTCAACCATCTTCACATGCCACCCTCTTCTACCCCCTCTAATCTCAACCTCACCAGTTCCAAAATCCCAGTTCCAGACCATATTCAGCAACCCCCCCAACCTGGATTTAACCTTCTCCTCTCTCTACTTCCTATATCAAAAAACTCCTTCTAAATCTTAAACCCTGCTCTAATTCTGCCAACAATATTCCCACCAAGTTCCTCAAAATCCCCACATATGCTGTAGCCTACCTTATTAGCATCCTAATTAACAGGTCTATCTAAGAATCATATGTACCCTGTCTTTGGAAAAAATCTATCATCCTGTCCCTTCATAAAGGTGGACCTTCCCCCAACATTTCCAACTTTTGACCCATAGCTCTTCTTTCCCCCATCTCCAAAATAATGGAAAAATGTATCCAGAAACAACTTCTTCAGCATCTTCTAAGCAATAACATCCTCTCCCCAACCCAACATGGATTCCGTTCCGGGCACAGTGCTTCTACAGCCCTAATCTCCTTCTTAGATGTCATCAATAAAGCCTGCATCTCAGGTCATATAGTATCTGCTCTCTTTCTGGATCTATCAAAAGCATTTGACAGTATTTCTCATTTCATCCTCTTAGCCCAACTGTGTTCCATAGGTTTATCCTCCGAGTCACTAAACTGGTTTAAAAGCTATCATTCAGATAGGGAACACACCATTAAATGGCACAACACTACTTCCCCCTACCTTCATAACTCTACCGGCGTACCACAAGGCTCAATCTTTGGTCCTCTTTTGTTTAATATACTCATTAATAATCTGCACCAAGCTATTCCAAATACATCCCTAGTTCAGTATGTAGATGACTTGACTATAGTCTGCTCTGCTCAAAATCCTATCATACTACAACAAAATACCCAAGCTGCCGTTCTTACTGTGGAATCCTGGCTCCATAAAAAGCACATTTCCCTAAATGCCAAAAAAAAAATAACTTATGTTGTTTACCCCCAGAAGAAACACATCCTTCAACAAATTAGACTTTAATATTCTCTCATCAAATTCCACAATACTTGAAGCAGTATCTAGTATTAAACTGTTAGGTGTGATAATTGATGAAGACCTAAAATTTGACCTTCATATCCAGTCCAACATAAATAAAACTCATAAAAAGCTAGGTTATTATACAGGCTTAAGAGATTTCTTTCCTTACCAACTAAAGAAGCATTAGCACTCTCATATTTACTACCTTCCTTAACCTATGGTGCACCTCTACTAATCAACTTGCATTCTGCTTCAAAAACAAAACTGGAATCCTGTTACCATAAAATTACCAAATTTGCTACAAATAGCCACCACTCTTCCCAACATTGTACTGCATTAAGAAAACTTCAATGGCTTGAATTACCACACTACTTGCTAGTCCTTCAGCTTACTACCACTCATAAACTAATTCACAAACCACAAGACTGCCCAGCCCTCAGCTCCTTGCTCACCAGCTACACCCCCCTCAGACCTCTATGGTCAGAACAACAGCAGTTACTCCCCATTCATAAACCTCACTTAGCAGGTAACCTTCTATACTCCTGGACCGTAGCTAAATTTTGAAATAACCTTCCCCCTTCTCTATGCGGTGAACACTCCCCTCCTAGTTTCAAAACTACTCTACAAAATACTTTTCCTCAAAGTGGATTTGTAGTTGCTCTTCCAAATGTCGTACTCCTCACTATGCCATCACCTGATGTCTTTTTTCTCTCCAGAACTACTTCTGCTTATATACTAGCCCCACTCTCTATTTCAGTCTTCTCTCTCCCTTCTTATGTTTCACCTTAGCCTACCTACCCTGTCTAATAGTAATACTTTGTAGTGAATATTCACTTCAGGGAATCCCTGTTCATAAATATAACCCTCTATGCAGACTAATTTTTTTTTATTTTTCTATGACACATTGTAACCCTTCTGTACTCAATTATACTTTATTGTGATAATTTACTATAAATGGCACAGAAGTTTGAAACTTGTTTATTTTTGCTACCAGTGAATTCTTATCCTAAGCTGTAAATATGATACCTCAGGATTATGCTGATTGTTTGTTACTCTGTATCTTGGTGTCTATATTATGTTATCGAAAAATCAAAATGTCGAACAGCGAAAGTGCTGAAATGTCAAAGGTCCGTTTTTGAGATCGCAGTACAGTGAAGATTGGGATATTTGCCCTTTCCTCACTGTAGTGCGATCTCAGATTTAGAATATATATTTAGCGGGGGGGGGGGGCACAGCCCCCCCACAATACCGAATTTGAGTTTTGGCATTTTCGGTCTTGTGAGCATTTGACATTTTGTGTCTTCGATGTTATGATATAGATGCGTATCTTGTATTTGTTAAGCTACTCTGTATTTTTGTATTCTATTGTTTTGTGATATTGGAGCTTTTCTCCCCAGGCCTCCACTGAAAATGTAGCCTAGTGGACTTTCCCGGTAAAGAAACATCAATAAATAAAAATAAATAAATTAATTAACAGGATGGCACCTCACCAAGTAAAAGTTAGCAAAGTAGAAAATGAGTAAATTGGGAGCATTAAAGTTGAATGTTTCACCTAAATTACACTACATCATGTAAGCACTAAGCCTACAGCTTGCTGTGGCAGTACTTAGAGGAGATAAGACTTATTTTATGCTTCGTTTACCAGCTTAATGCAACTAGGCCAGAAGACCCTTTTCAGAGAAGACCATAGGTGGCACTCATAATGATTAGGGAAACTCTCGCCAGGTTGCTGGACAAAAATTCCTCTATTCATTTCGATAAGTACCATGGGATCTTTTACATCCACCTGCACTACTACCAACTCAAGCAGATGGGGCTGTGGTTTCATGTCTCATCAGATGGACAGCACACTGTGGAGTGGAGTACCCTTGTTATACTGCATTGTACTGTTAGTACTGGAAAACTAATTGGAAATGGAGCAGAACCCACACTTTTTTGATAGTTCATCACCAAAGGTGGGTGTACTGCCTTTTCAGTCACAGATACTAACAAAACCTACCAAAGCATAGATATTTCCCCCACTGCACCTATGAACAGCTCCAACATTACATTATTTTCTACAAGTACAGGGAGGGCTAGATCAATTGCAGCTGGGGTTGGGTGCCATTACAGCTTCTGTAAAACTTCGGTTTATGGGCTTTAGCCCATCTGTGAAGCACAGTAGAAGGGTGGGTACACAATTTTCTCACATTTTTAAGACATTAGAATTACACAGAGCTTAAGGGGCATGCTAAACAAATTATACAGGGGATCTTGGCCAGGGTACTACAGGGTAGGGGAATGGCTGCTGGAATTCCAAAAGCTGCAAGTGAAATCCTTCGAAATGTGGGACTGTAAGTACAACTGTAGAGTATTAATAATAATTTTAAACTAGGGTATATTAATGTTTTCTCCATACTCTGTAGAATTATGATCTTAAATGACTATATATATAAACAGCAGGGTGTTGGGGACACAGTCCCCATATCAGAGGGGTGCAAAGAAGCAAATCCAACTGCAAAAACATCTTTATAGGTGTGATACTGAGTTTCAAAACTCATATTTTTTGTTGAACTCACAATTCAAGACACAGATCATCCCCACCCTGAAAAAACACCTTAAAGGCATAACATGGACTTTCAGAATTCATAGTGTTTTTGTCAAACTTGCAGTTTAGTGCAAACTTAAACTGGCCATGCATACATGGAGGTAGTTTGGAACACTCATAGATGAAGAAGCTATAATTCAAGTCATTTGTGGTACATGGGTCCAGTTACAGCTGAAACACTATCTGCAGTCTAAATTCCACAAGGACAGATCACAGTCCACTGGCAAGTCTTCCTGAGTTTTTACAGCTCTTTTGAGGCTTCACCTGGGCTTGTGGAAGTGAAGAAATATCTGACAGGTTTATATCAACTGACCTGAAACTTGTGATTATTCCTTTCTAAAGACTACTGGATAAATGCATACCTATTATAGCTATTGAGAAAGGTTGGATTTTGGCCTTTCCCCACCTTAGCTACCAAATCTCTGCTCACCTGCTCCACCAAGCCTTTTATGTCCTATACTCACTCTATTATATATCTGCAAGAGTGGACACACAAGATAGAGGCATACCACTCAACTTTCCCTATTTTGGAGAAAAGTTCCTATTTTGATGCCTGATTTAGAATGTCCCTATTTTTGGAGATATGTCCCTATTTTCAGGCTTGATTTATCCCTTCATATAATTTTCTGAATCCCGCTCAGTCAGAGCCAAATCCAACACTAGATGGCCTAGGCAGTCACTAGGGCCATGGACTGGGAGGGAGCCCCCACTGGCTTAGAGGGGGCCCACTGGGCAGGGGGCTGTCACATTTACTTTTCTATTTAAAAAAAGTATATATATTTTTTAACTGCATTCTTCTTTAAGAACACCCTCTGCAGCCATGTGACCATGCGTGTGTCATCCTCACACACACACTTCTTGCTTCCTTTTTACATTCCACAAGTAGAATTTAACTACAACAAGACATTCCTGCTGCTTGTTTCTTCTGCATGCAGAATGTAGACAATGTTTGTTTTGCTGCTTGGACCTGCTTCTTCCACAAACTTAAGCAGCACAGACGGAAGGTAGGGTGCCTGAGTGTGTGTGTGTGTGTGTGTGTGTGTGTGTGTGTGTGTGTGTGTGTGTGTGTGTTTGTGTGTGTGTGTGAGTGTGTGTGTGTGTGTGTGTGTGTGTGTGTGTGTGTGTGTGTGTGTGTGTGTGTGTGTGTGTGTGTGTGTGTGAACTGCCCTAGTTAGGGATGCCAGGTTAGTTAGTTTGCTCTGATTCAAACCCTGTACCTTAGTTACAGGTGACAAAAACCTGAATTCTCTACACCAATTACAAAGTTACTAAAAATATGAGTTTCAGTGCATTATAAGGAATTGTAAGCTTCAGTGCATTTTCAAGGAATTGTGAGCTTCAAGGGAATAGGAGTTTACTGCTGCACATGCTAAGTCTGTTTACAATGTGCAGCTGTTTTGGTTATCAAATAGCACTATTGTGCTATACAATTTAACAGTGTTATTAGTAGCACAACAGGTAGCATACTTACTTTTGATGCAGAAGGTTGTGGATTCAACTCCTACAGTATGTAGCTGGATTACTGATACTGTGTTGCACTTTAAGGGTTGTGGGGGTGTTGCAATCCCCAGTATATCCTCCTTTGGATTAGGTACCTAGTAACTATAAACCTGTTGTTGGTTTGCCATGCATTCCTTTTTGCAATATTACCAGCTTACAATTTTTTTAAATGTAACATAAGCAATGTATTCTGCAAGAGCTGCAGGCACTGAATTTATAGATGAAACACTGAAATATAAAGTTGTTTGCTAGCAGCAACTTCTTTAGATACAGTTCTCTTTAATGTGAAATTATGCAGATGACTTTTACTTCTGCAGAGATTGTACATACTGACTGATACTGGTGGATTGTAATGACAGAAGTTTGAGTGGTCTTTTATGGTTGATATATTCTGAAATGTGCAATTTTGTCATTATCGGTTCATACATTTTATTTCTTTGCTTACTGGAAAAATATTCAGAACTACAAATTTAAAACACATTTTAACAAGTGGTGCTGTATTATACAAAGAATATAATTTAATACAATCAGGAAGATGAAAAAAAGAACACATTCATGTATTCATGGTCCTAAAAATGTGTGCCAGGGGCCTATGATTTGAAAACAGCTCAAAGGTAAACTTATTCTGCCACCAGCGAGATGCATTTTTTCTGAATGTGGATTTCAAAGCCATTTCAATGAATGTGAGTTTTAGTGGCAGAGAAGTTTACTGTTACTGCTAAGTCTGTTTTCATTGTGAGACTGTATTGTTTTGTTTAGCAAATCCCTATCAGTGTTTATGCTATACAATTTGAAATAAAAATTTTAAATTAAATCCAAATATCTGGAATCATTGTAAAAGTAAAGCAGAAATTAGTACGTACACTGACAGGTTAACTGCGGTGGTGGTGCTGTGGTACCGTTGTCGCCTCACAGTAAGATGTTGTCCTGTTCGATTCTCAGCTAAAGCATCTTTTGTGTGGAGACATGCGTGAATGGGTGTACCTTCGTTGAAGGTTGTGCATCAGGGCCGGCAGCTTGGCACGTAAAAATCTACTGCCAATCATTAGCGGACCGGAGGTCCGCTGTGGTGACCCCTAACCGGGAAAAGCCAAAAGACACAACAACAACAACTGACGGGTTTGAACTGTGTGTTTGGTAACTGAGGAGAAATAACCAATTAATGGGACACCAGAATAGCAGCAAGGGGGCTGAGGGTCTGGATCCATTACCCTGACTAGAGCCCCATTTGACCAGGATCCAATTCTGCCCTCATTACATGTGATTCTTTGAAGTAGTTTAGTACAGATGAAACCACACTGCATGACCAATATACCTAGTGGCACCAATAATTAAAGAAAGAGGACACACATCTGACATGTCCCTTTTTCTGAAACAAAAATAAATGACCGTGTGTTGTAGAACTTTGTGATGCAGTTCAAAAAAGTCTACAACTGTCTGTTTGATAATGAGCTTATATTTGTCCACCATTTTTGTTACTCTCTGTTTTTTTAAACATGTGTATTTCAATAGTATCCCACAATCCTTCTGGAACCAGGAAGAGTTATGTGGTATTTGATATTCACATTTTATGTTAATTAGATGTCACGATTTTTAGTTGGATGTTCCTATTTTCAAGGACTTTGTTTCCTATTTTCAATGGCTGCAGGTTGCGAGGTATGACTGGAGGAGTCAGGGCTTACAGCTGCAACCAGGGAAGATACTGTCAAAATTTTCATGTTACCAGACATTAGCAGACAGTGGAGTTGGCTTGCAAATCAGTATGGAGAATACATTTCTGCCTATTGGCCAGCATTGTTTTCCCTTAACAAATGGTTTGCCTGGGCATCCAGAAAACAAAAATAAATCACTACTTCACATTATTCTAATGACAGCTCATAAACAAATTATGAAGAGAAGGAAAATTGTCCAGTTATTTGAGAAGTAAGACTGCTGGAGCACAGTAGGAAAAAAACTATGACAGGAAGAAGGTAATTTAGTCAGTATCTGGCATCACCAACTAAAATATTAACTCAGGTGGCTCCTAGTATTGGCAGTGAAGTCTCAAATCCATACATCCACAGACTGAAGGTCTCATTAATCTAGATCTACACGTTAGGCACCTCAGACCCCCACAGGTCTTACTGGATGACATAAGGATAGATATGGGACTCTTGGGCACCTCCGTACTCCAAGTCAATGAGATCCCACATGGGCAGAGATGGGAAAATGTCATAAATAGGATTGTGTCTTCCTTTATCCATTTTCTTCCCCTGTTGTTTAAATCCTGTTGCCTCAAGAGCCATCTGAATAGTTATATGCTAAATTATGGTAGCATTAAAGCAATCTGAGATGTAAAGGAATCACAAAGGGTGATCTTTTTAAAAAAACATTAACAGGTCAAAACAGGGATGTGACTTATTTGACATAAATATGTAAACAGATGATCACAGGTAGACACAGGCAAGCAGTTCAAGAGACCAGTGAGAAACCTAACTCTATTTTTCCAACGGTCCTAGATTGTGGTCTAATTAAATGACTAGCCCAGAGTCGCACATGAGTCAAATGGAGAGCATGCCCTGGACTACAGGAAGCAGCTTGTTCACATCTCATAGCCTTAATCCACTGCAGGAAAAAAAAATGATAAAATCGTAGTCATAATCATCATTATGATTGAATCCCTGAGTCTACAGTACAATTGACTCTCTAAGATTTTGGCCAATCATGTAGAGTCTTCAGACTAAGAGGTACTGTCTCATCATTGGCAACTTACAAGCAAAAGGATGACAGCACAAAATAGACGGCCAGTTTAGAATATGAACTTAAGTTGCCTGTAAAACTCATCCACTTTACACTTAAAAGCTTCAGGGGTGTAACTATTTCTAATATGGTTAGGTTGTCTGTTCCAAAGGATCAGCTGTTGTGTCACAGAGACCGTTTGTAGTATCCTATCTCACTCTGAAGTCCCTCTGCACACATATCTCAAAACATCTAAATCCAAGAGATTCAAGATAAAATGCATTGCTGCTGGCATTAAATACCAGTATTAAATATACCCTGAGTCATCTGTAAGGTACAGAAAAAAAATCAGACTTTTTCACCTTTCTTTTTCATGTTATCTTTCTCAAGTGATCTGCTCTCTGTAATCCTCCATTGTAGTTTTTCAAGCACCATATATAAAGATAATATTCAGACTGGGCAACTTTATTTCAGCTTAGTTCTAATTAGGATGATAAAAAAGAATTAATAGTTCTTTATTTCCGGACTTGATAACTCTGTTGATGTATCAAGTAATTTTAGATTCCCATTTTTAAGATCATTTGAATGACTTCCAAATGTAAGTTTCTGAGCAATAAGCATGTCCAGGCATTTGAAGGTTGGAACTCTGCTTTTTTTTCTTTTTTTTTTTTTTTAATAAAAAACCTTTATTAAATTATTATTACAATAGTGACATGAGTACACATACATTAATATAAAAGAAAACAAACCATATTTTTTGTGCGCTATACACACATATGTTAATTTTGCAATGCACATTCACTCTGAAAAATTGTTCATTTAATTCCTACCTTTAAATCTCTTTATTTCTCCTGAACATTATTCTGCATATATTGTTCCCACAGGTTCCATTTACTTCTATGTAATTTGCTCCTGCCTTTTCTAAGGATCCCACCTCCAATTCTGCAGTTAGTGGCACAACACGTAGCACATTTTCTTTTGATGCAGAAGGCTGTGGGTTCTGTTTCCCCACCAAGTAGATGGAGTGCTGGCACTGCAGTACAGCATAGGGGGTGCTACACTCATGGGTGTATTGTCCTTCAAATAAGATGTTAAACTGAGGTCCCATCTGCTCGAGTTGGTAGCTCAAGTGGATGTAAAAGAACTCATACTACCTATTGAAATAAGTAGGGGGTCTTTTATTTACATTAACATAAATATTATTAACATTATTCATACTTCTCATATTTCTTAAAAAATTGCATACGGAATTACATTGCTTTTGATAATATTTTCTTTAATAATTCACAAAAAGACCCCACACCCTTTTTGCCACAACCAAAACCTTATCTTACTTAATAGCTCTGCTAAACTCAATTTCTTATTGAATAAAACCTCTTTTAATCTTGCTTCCCATACCTTCCTAAATACATCAAACAAAACTTTATCCATACTAGCAATTAATTCCTTAGCTATCTCCCCGTAATATCCATACAACAATCATATTCATATTTATATCCAGTTTATGTATAACCCCGAATGAAAATCATAAAAGTTCCCATCATTTCTTTACTCTCTCATACCCTAAAAACATGTTCTTTAGTCTCTACTTCTTTCCAAAAAGGCATAATTTTTGTGCAACTGTCTTGTATACCATATTCCCTTTCACAGGTAACTTACTTATTGTTAAACTCAACAAGCACTCCTGACACTGAACTGCCTTACAAAACCTATTTTTCCTTTCCCTCACAGTCTTAATAATGTCCTTACTTAATCCTTCCCAAGGATTTACCCATTAACATATTTTATTAATATCCTTATACCAAACCTTTCTCTATATCAAATTATTTCTGTTTTTAAAACCCACACCTTTATTTTATTTTGATAATCCATACGTTTTTCTCTATCAAAACATCTTTTTAACTTTTCCTTCAGATTTCAACTACACTCCATATTTATTATGAAGTATCAACGATACTAAACGTCTATTATCTTCTTTTTCCACTAGCATCTTATATGAATTCTTTGAGGCTACATACATATCTAAAGATTGTTTAGGCTACAAGTCTCCTCAGAATTAGAAGATGCTTCACTCTTTGCTCTACATGTAAGCCATCAAGTCAACAACATGCTGGCTGTAACCAAATTCATTGTCGTACCATGACACTAGCTTGACAAAGTGCTCATTGAGAGCAATTCCTGCTTTAGCATTAAACACTGAAGAGCGATCATCCCCATTAAAGTCTGTTGAGACAACCTGTTCATCTGTATATCCCAGAATCCCCTTCATACCTCCTTCAGCAGCTTCCTTTATCACTTGTTTAACTTGGTCATAGGAGGCAGGTTTCACCAAGCGACATGTCAAGTCCACAACTGAGACATTGGGGGTTGGAACACGGAATGCCATCCCAGTCAGCTTCCCATTCAGTTCTGGTATGACCTTGCCGACTGCCTTGGCTGCACCAGTGGATGCTGGAATGATATTCTGAGCAGTCCCTTTACCATCACACCACATTTTTTCAGAAGGACCATCCACAGTTTTCTGAGTGCCTGTATAGGAATGGGCAGTTGTCATCAGTCCTTCTACAATACTAAAGTGGTCATGGATAACTTTTGCTAGGGGAGCCAGACAGTTTGTAGTGCATGAGGCATTGCTGACTACTGTCAGACTGTTGTTCTTCTTTTCATGATTCATGCCAACAACAAACATTGGGGCATCAGCTGATGGAGCAGTTATGACAACCTTTTTTGCACCTCCTTTGAGGTGAACAGAAGCCTTCTCTGTTGTAGTGAAGACCCATGTGGACTCCACAACATACTCCACACCAGCATCACCCCATTTGATGTTACTGGGGCATGCTCCTGGAAGACAGTAATAGGCTTTCTGTCAATTACAAGTTTACCATCTTCTACTGAAATTGTGCCCTTATAACATCCATGGGTAGAATCATACTTAAATATGTAGGCCATGTACTTTGGCTCAATGAAAGGGTCGTTAATGGCAACAATGTCCACCTTTCCACTCTTTAAAACAGCAGGGATTACCAAATGATCAATGCAACCAAATCCATTAATTCCAACCTTCACCATGATGCCAGATATGTAATTCCTTTACAATTTGAAAATAACCTTCTGCAGTACACATTAGGATTAATTTAACCTAAACCACCTTCATTATGATGCAAATACAAAACCACCTAACAGGATTCAGTTTACTACCCCAAAACAAACAAACAAACAAACAAACAAAAATCTTCTTGCAACAATTCTTTTTCTACTGTACCTGAAACAATATACACATTAGCCAATTATTCAATCTTACCTAAAATTACTGAATTAATCAAATAAACCCTTATCTTTTAAGACATCCTAAATGTTTTCCATAACCTTCCTATACTAATTATCTTTTCAATAATACCTTTCCATTGTTCATATACAACCTCTTTTTTCCAAATCTAACACCTGACATGCTCACCTCTTTTTTCCATTCTTTTTTTCTTAACCACAGCTCTTGTCCTTACTTAACGCTAAGTCTACATCCCCATACAGTCAAGCACACATCTAATCATTCTACCAATTCAACTTTCATCCTTTGCTATAGTAATCATAATAACAGCATTTGCATATGGTAAAAAATAGGAATAGCCAAATTTTCATTAACCAAATATCTTCCTTTGGGTCTGTGTCCAAAACAGCAAACATTCACTTACACAAACGTTCACATTAGTGATTGTTTTACACAGGAAATGGAGTTAGTTGGCCAACATCAGGAAATCTGCCCTTTTCCCCACTGTAGTGCAATCTTGGAGTTGGTATATATATATATATATATATATATATATATATATATATATATATATATATATATATACATATATATAGGTAGGAGGGTGGAGGGAGCACAGCCCCAACTGAGTGGGTTTGACATAGTGCGGTGTGTGTGACGGTCACAATGTTGGTCAGCTAATTCTATTCCCTGTGTAAACCATTTGCTGATGTGAACATTCACTTAAATGAACATTTGTTGATTTGGGTTCGACAAATGGAGGTTCGCTGAGTTGAACCTACGATGATATGATACAGACCCTCTTCCTTCTAATATACATCCTGCCAACCATGTGCCAAAAATCTTCAGAATCTCAGTCATTGGACAACCTTACCTCAACCTCCTGTTCATGTTTAGAGTTGAACCTAACCATCCATTTTCCAAAACCTCACCTTAGCCCTATTATGTACCAACAGTAAATTCAAAATACCCCATTTTGTAGGTTCATAGGTGTTTACTAGGCTAATGACCATGACAGCTTTTTTAAGGCTAGCCATACATCCCAAATCTCTGACAAGTTCTTGTACCCTTCTTCTTCTTCTTCTTCTTTTTCTTTCAGCTGATCCTGTTAGTGGTCACCACAGCAGATCATCTGTTTTCATTTCTTCCTGCCCTCTGCATCTTGCTATGTCACAACAACCATCTGCATGTCCTCTCTCACCACATCCATAAACCTTATCTTAGGCCTTCCTCTTTTTCTCTTACCTGGGCAACTCCATCCTTAGCATCCTTTTCCCAATATACCCAACATCCTTCCACAGCACATTTCCAAATCAACACAATCACACCTCACTGGCTTTGTCTCCAAACTGTCCAACCTGAGCTGACTTTCCAATATACTCATTTCTAATCCTGCTCATCTTTGTCACACCTAATGCCAATCTTAACATCTTTAACTCTGCCAACTTCAGCTCTGACTCCTGTCTTTTTGTCAGTGCCACTGTCTCCAACCCATATAAACATAGCTGGTCGCATGACCATCTTGTAGACCTTCCCTTTCACTCTTACTGGTATCTGTCTGTCACAAATCACTCCTAACACTCTTCTCCACCCACTCCACCCTGACTGCACTCACTTCTTCACCTCTCTTCCACACTTACCATTACTCTAAACTGTTGATCCCAAGTATTTAAACTCATCAGCCTTCACCAACTCTACTCCCTGCTTTTGAAATGAAACATTTACAGGCTGCCTGTGTCCATTAGAGACATAGGTGCCAAACCAGGGATGAATTTACTGTTCCCCATCTAACTGTCCAAGTTACACTTGAACTGAGTTAGGGTGGAACTGTGTTTCACACAGATGAAATTGATCAATCTCCCTTTCTAATACCATATTTTCAATATCTTTCATTGATAATGTTTTAATTCCTTTTCTTACAATTAGCTCAGTATTTTCCCACATTCAATCCAAATATATTTATGATCAGAAAATCAATTAATGAACTTATTCTCTCTAAATGAATTAGATAAAATAAAAAAATTCAACCTCAGTATGTAAAACACCTATGTTATATGCCCACCCCTCTGTATTCTATATCTTCAACTCTCTATGTGTCATAACGTCTTCTAATTTCTTAATATCCATTCCTTCTGACTTTTAAACTTTCATAATCCATACTTAAAATCTACCATTAGAATTATTTTCATATTTATTATTACATGCACTTTCAATGCCTCAAACAATTCTTCTCTCTCTCTCTCTCTCTCTCTTTCATTAAAATAAAGGCATAAATACCAATCAACCTAATTACACCCTTACCTCTCCTGACATCTACAACTGTAACTATGCCATCCTTAATAATACAAAAGTCTAATACTTGAATTTCTTCTCCAAGCATTAAAACCACATAAACATCTCTCTCTTCCAAAATTCCATACAATACTCCAGTCCCATAATGCTTCTACCTTAACTCTGCCTTCTTCTGAAATAAATCTTGTACCTGTAAACATACTACTGCTGCTTCACAGTTTTTGTACCATTGTAAAATTGCAAGCCTTCTCCCTTTATTAACCCAACTATTAATGTTAACTGAAACCTCCTTCTTCTATATTTGCATACAAAACTCCTGTTTTGTACTGGGATTAATCTAGAACTCCGTACAAATGAAAAAAAAATTGATCTGCAATAATTCCTTTTCAAATACTGTTGGCAACATAAATATGCACTTGCTAAGTATTCCATTTTCCCCATCAGTACTGAATTTATCAAGAAAGCCTTTTTTTCTGAATGATAATTTATATGTTCTCCATGAAAACATGGGTTTGTGTTATTTCTTCTATTATTTCCCATTAAATTCTACTTACATCTTTATTCCTAAATTTTACCTAACACAGACATTTCATTCATTGTAAAATATATACCCTCAATCTTTAATTCATCACCTAAACCTTTACTTTTCTCTTTATTTAAATCCACCCTTATCATATCTAGACACTTATTTGTGTAAATTATTAGTTCTTTTATCAAAATTTTGTTTTTTGCAATTATTATAATATCATCTGCATATGTTAAAGTAAGTAGAATTTTTAACCCTTCAGGTATTATATACCCTGCCTCCTACATACTGTCACATTCATAACTAATGCAAAGAGTATACAACCCCATTGGACATCCCTGTATTAAACTACTCTTCATATGTACCTCTTGGCTTAACCAGCCATTTACAAGCATTTTTACTTTATTATTACTATATGCTGACATACATAATTTCCTAAATTTCTCAATTATATTATATTCTTTCATTATTACCCATAAGATTTCATGTCCAGTTGCGTCAAATGTCTTATTAAGCTTTCCTGTCTTGATTTTCACTTCTTCTCTTCTGTTCATAATATCATCCACAATTTCACTATCATTAATAATTCTTGATAAACCTTCCCCGTTATACTATATATGCTATCTTCCATAATATTTTCCATTTTAGTTTAAATCTCTTTTGTGTTATTTTCGTAAATATCTTATAATCATTATTATTTAATACTATTGGTTATATTTTTAAATTGTCTTCTAGCTCCCTTTTTTTCATTTAAATTTAAATATTCCACTACATAATTCTTTATACATAAAATCTTCATTTAATGATTCATTCAAAATCTTTAAAAAATATTTTGCTAATTCCTTACATTTTTATACATTTCATACCCTATTCTGTCTGGTCCTGCAGCCAAATCTATATTTACTTGGCTTAATAATTTATCCAGCTCATTTAAAGAAATCTCCTTTTCCAACGCTTTATTATCTTTATCTGTTAACTTTTTTACTTTCCATGTTTTTTTTTTTTTTGCTATCTTCTTTTTTCTTTAAACACTTCATATTTTTTCCTGAGTTCTTTCTATTTCTACTTGTGCATGTTTTATTTCTGTTGTTATGTTACCATTTTTCTTTACTAATCTGCTCAAGTAACTCAATACTTTTTTTCCTTGTAAAATATCTTTGCTTATGTAACAGTTCTTGAATTTTTTCTTTGATTTCTAACATATATAATTATTTTTCTTTGTTATAGTGCTTTCTGTCATTATTTTCTAAATCTTCCAATGCATCATTATATGTTCTTTTACATTTTCTTTCTCTAATTTTCTCACATCATATTGCCACCGTAAAAAACATTTTTTATATATTTCCTTAAATATTATCTACCATTCAAACCAGTTTTTATAAAATATTCTAATAGTAATATGATCTTTCCATAACTGTACTACTAATCTCATTGCTTCTTAATTCCATGCTTTCTCATTTATCCTTTTTATTATTTTGCCTATTTTTATATATTTATTGTTTTCCATATTAAAGATGATCAGAAAATCTGTTTAAATTACCTTCCATTGTCCTATAACTAAGCCTTCTGATACTGTAAAATAATCTATTTTAGGTCTATACATTCCCCTTTTGTAAGTCCATGAATTGTTATCTCACACTTTTAACTTTCCAAATCTTATAACTTAGTAAAAAAATGAACGACCTCCTCTTCCAAAGCAACAAGGTAAAACAGGACAAACACTTCTGCAAAGCCACCAAAAGAAGAGATGGACACCAGGTATTTAGTGCTTTCATTTGGTTTGTCATCAAACATCATCAGAAAACAAATACCCATTGCACAGCCATCATCGAGAAGGTTTTTCACATTTCTATGTAAACCATGGCAGCCATACTAGACGGTTGCAATGTTCTAATGAGAGCATCCTCACATCAGTGTAATGCTCGTTGGTCAACATAGCACAGGGGAATAACACAGAAGATATTCCTGAGGCGAATGCTGGTGTTTTACATTCTTCAGCGGTGCTTGAACATTGTGATGCAGTTACACATGTTTGTAAGGACACCATAAATCCATTTTCCTCCAAAATTAGTGCACCCCAAGTAAATTGCTCTAATTTAGATACTATGCCAGACTTTGATATGTATAAAACAGATATTTTCTCATTAGAAAAATCATCGTTAAAAACAGCAGCATTGCAATTAGAGATAGCTTATTTCAAAGAAAATATAAGGCATGGTTTAAGATTTTACAAATTTCCCAATTGTGCCAAACAAGGAGACAGTTTATATATCCAGTTAGATGAACTTTTTAACATCACTGGTTTAACAGTTATGAACATGTTTGCTTGTCATTACAAGAAATAATTAGTCAACCTAAAAACTGAAATGGAGGGCTTGGAGGCTAAAATAAAAGCTTCCAAATGTTTTCCATTATTAAGGACATTGTGTTGTGAATATCTGTTAAAGTGGACAGACAAAGAGCATCCATTATTTCTAGGAAGCAGGGGAAGTTAAACAGAGACCTTGCAGCTTACAAAAACAATGTGGCTTATTCTATTAAAAGAACAGACTTTAAAACTACAAATATGATAGACCAGAGGGTTGTGAATATCAATGAAAGTGTTTTTTTTTCTGCAGAAGCTGGTGCTTCTACAAACTTGAATAATTGTGAGCCTGTTCAGCCTTGTACTACTGGCACATGTGGTTCTAACAAGCTATCTATTCCATCATTTTCAGTTCCCTCTATACCTAACACCAGTGGGCCTTTTTTAGTGGACAAGGCAGGCAAGCAAAAGACTCCCAAGTGGTCGAACAATGTCCAGGTCTACAACAAAGGGTAGGGGAAGAACAGAAAGAAAAATTAGACTTTAACATTGACATTTTGAATTTAAGTGGTGAATTCATACATGAAGATGTAAAGTCAGTTTTACAACGAGTTTTTTCTTTTATTCCAACCAACAAGGCTAACATTACAAATGTGATTGTAGATTTATATTTGAGAAAGTTGAATTTAAAGTTCATTTGTGATGGTTTGCCAGTTAACAATACTCCTTTGGATGAATTTAAAGGGTGGAGTACTTTTAATCCCTCCTTATGTTCAACTTCACAAGGCTTTGGTAATCTTTGTGAAAAACAATTTAAAAATTTGGGTCAGCACAACATGTATATATCTAACCTTACAACTAGTGAAAAGAAAGCTTTGTATGATCTGGCTAGTAATAATGAATTACATGTTATGAGGTCTGACAAAGGTGGGTCAATTGTCATTATGAAGTCATCTGATTATGAAACTGCTATTTTTCAACTTTTTAGTGATGAGAAAAGTTGTAGGCAGGTTACAACTGAATACATTAAGAGATGTTTCAAAAAGGTTGATGTTCTTTTATTTGATTTATTTTGCCAAGGATGTATTAGTCATACAACTTACAGAAATTTACATGTTGACTATCCAAGATTTGCTATACTGTTCGGTATACCAAAAGTGCATAAGAACAGTAAAAATCCTCCATTTAGACCAATTGTCTTGCAGCTTATTCCAAGACTGAGCCTATTTCCATCTGGCTAGACCAGGTTCTCAATCCAGTTGCTCAAAATTCCATGTTTTATTTATGTGACTCCTGGTATTTACTTGAATGTTTAGGTAATCTTGGTAATATTGATACTCCATTTGTTTTTGCTTCTCTAGATGTCACCTCGCTGTGCCCAAGTATAGATTAGGAAACTGGGTTGGATTATTTGAGAGAGTATTTAACCCATAACACCATGTTTAGTAATGAAAAAGTTGACACAATTTGTGTATTAATGGAAATTGTATTAGACAGCAATTTCTTTAAATTAAAAGATATGTTATTTTTCAGCAAACTTCAGGTGTTGCTATGGGTTAGAGGGTTGCACCATCCTTCACCAGCTAAAATATTTGATTCAGCATCCTTCAGCCTGCATTTTGATGTATAAACGTTACATAAATGATTTATTCTTTCTATGGAAGGGAGATTTTGAGACATTTTCATAATTTGTAACTGATTTAAACATCACCACAGAGTTTCTTAAATTTACAATAGGTGGTTTTGGGCAAAAGATTAATTTTCTAGGTATTCATTTGGAATTTGATTCCAACAGATTGAAATTTTCTAGTAAGATTTTTAGAAAATTGATTTTTGTCAACCAGTACTTACATTAAGACAGTTTATATCCTGTCCATATGAAGAAAGGCATGGTAAAAGGCCAGTGTATTCACCTAAGTAGGTTAACCAGTCACCAGGCTATTTTTTTGTAGAACTAGATAAGCTTCTCAACTCTTTTATCCAAAGGCAGTATGACCGGTTTTGGCTTAAAAGGATTGTTAGTGAAGTTATTGATCTTCGCAGTCACACAGTGAGTCCTATTCTGGCTCTGCAAGGTTCCTTACCTTCTTGCTCTAGTAACAACACCAATAGTTACAATTTGGCCTTTCCTTTACCAATATCTAATGATATGTGGATGATTAAGCATACTATTATTGATAATTGAACAGTTCTATTAGGGCATCTAGATCTTACTAAAAGTGTAGGTAACAAACCTTTGTTTATGTACAAAACAGTGGTTAACATTAAAAGCATTCTTGAAAATAAAAAAGTTGATCAGTCTTTAACTGGACATGAATCATTTGGGACCTTCTCCTGTGGTTATTGTAGACAATGTAGGTTTATAGTTAATGGTAGTTCCATCAAAATTAAACATTTGAAAAAGACCATTTGGGCTAAAGACCATTTTGATTATGATTCTAGTCAAGTAGTTCATGTTGCTTTGTGTCACTCTTGTTCATGTTTTTATATTGGGAAAACTATTAGAACAGAAGGATATATGAGCATGTACTACCCATTAGGAATAAAGACATGACAAATGCTTTGGCACGACATGCAGGTGTTTGCAAGAATTTCAAGAAGTTTTCCTTCTTTGTACTTGATCAAGTGATTGTAGAAGATTTTTGTGGTGATTTTAAAACTTTAATAGAGTGCAAAGAAAGTAAGTGGCAAATACATTTATTAATGTATATGTATATATACACACACATTTGATAAAAATATACAGCTAAACTGATTTTTAGTTTAGTTTGTTTGTTTGATTGCTTGAGTTTTAATTAATTATTTATTCAAAATTGCAGGATTTCATTGGTTTGTACTGTCATATGAATTTTTCTTGCTGGATATATACAAGATGGTGGTTGTGTAATGGATATTTTTTTTCTGATGAAGTTCGACAATAAACTGAAAGTGTCAAATCTTATAACAGCTAACATTTTTCTTATCTTATTACCTTTATTTTTATGCTTGCCTCTTAAATCACTATTAAAGTCTCCTGTTATTATAATATTCATATTTATCTCTACATAGATGAAATAAGCTTTCCCTTTCTTTACAATTAGTATAAACATATACTTTTATAATTCTATATACCTGTTCTTTCCATTTTAAATCTGAAATGTTTAATCTTCCCGTTGTTGCTAAACTTACATTTAATATTTTTACTGTATTTCTACAGAATATGGCTATCTCAGAACATCTCTCATTTCACAAATTCCAGATTATGTTTCTTCCCCGTAGTTTCTTTGTAATCTTTCTTCATTTGTTAAAAGTCTTGTGTCTTCTACTATAATTCCATCTACATCACATGTATTACACCACTCCAGAATTCCTATTCTTGTTACTGTTTTCTTAACACAATTCACATTCACAGAAAGCACTCTAAAATGTTCATTTTCCCTTTTCCTTAGATTCATTGTTTCATACATTCATAGCTAATAGGCTAGCTTTCTAAATAAGTCATTCTAAGCCTAGACAATTTTCTTCCCAAAGGTGAGAATCAAACACTGTTCCTTGTTTCTGTGAATCAAATACCTTAACCATTATACCAAGCTCCAATCTTTAACTGTATAAATTATTTTTCATTTAGTTTCTTTCTTTTTTCTTTTGTACTTATCCCTTTAAATTTTCTTTTTCTGTCTTTACCATTTACAGTTTTACCAATAGAATTCTTTTTTCCCTTTTACTACCTCCTAATTTATGTCTTCTTCACCATTTATTTCATAGCCTTCTTCTATGTCTTCTTTATTATTTGTTTCTCATCTATTTTTCTTCTGTTTCTACTGCTTCTAAATTGTCTTCTCTTTCTTTATTTTCTTCTCATTGTTTCCTTACTGATATTTTCATTTTTGCAATCCATCCATAAATGTCCAATTTTGTTACATTTATAACATTTCAGTTCACATTTTTTGCATCATGTCCCATTTCCCCACAAATATAACATTTTCTTTTGTCATAGTAACTTATCAAAAAGGGGGGTTTGGATTGTACCCATTATTTTATAATACCTCAGTTCCCATCCACATTTAGCTGCTTGGTAGATGCCTAATGTTTTTCTCTTTCTATTTTTAACACTATATTACAATCCCAGCCACCAGTCCATAAACCCCTTTTGTCATAAATTTTTGCAATGTCCAGTACTGATTTACATAAAGCTTTTAAAATGTCCTTTCAAAATCTCTCTTTCTACCTCTGTTCAAAATTGTGTATGCATATTCTTTTTTATTTCCCTGTTAAATACTTTTAGCACGTAAAAATTCCATGGGTTACCATCTTTCTTTTTTTCATAATCACCAAGAAAAATTTGCATTGAAAAAATAGTTCTCAAATATAATGTCACAAAATGTTTCTTTGTTAATAAGAATAAATGCTCTTTTTTTCATGTGCTTTTACACCCAAAAGGAGCTATTAAATTGTCCCGTACTTCATACCTGTCCATTTCTTTGTCTTTTTTACTTTGAATCATTTTCACGTACTTCCATTTTCATTTTCCTCTGCCTTCCTTTCTGCTACTCCCCTTTTGCCTTCTTTTATGTTCTGTGCATATGTTTTCTTTTTCATCTCACCACTATTCTTCAGGATTGTCTCTGCCTCCTCCTTTTGTATTCTCTCCAAAATGTCCACCCATGAAACATCTCCTTCATTTTGTGGCTCACTCTGCACCACCATTTCTTTAAGTAAATCATTCCACAGCCATCCTAACAGGATTATAATTATACGTCAATCATTTGCTGGCTCACCTCTGTCAAACAGGTTTCTTTGAAACATTTCCTCAGAATTCTGCACACATTCTCCAGTTTCGATATTTGCTTTTTTCCTTCATTTCTTTCACCACTCAAACATTTCCTTCTCTCTCCGTCAGCCTTCCTGTTTCCCTTTTCTGCCTCCTTGCCTGGAAAAGAAACAGGAAGTGCTCCTCCAAACTCAGTCCCACTCACAAGTATAAATACCATCATGCCCCCCCCCCCTGAAAAGAGGCCACTGGCGTGGTAAGAGTAACACAGCCACGAAAGAATACATTTAAAAAATATCTATTTTTACAATATTTAGTACATCAATTGCCACTGAGTTAAATTTGAATTTATATTTTCTAATTTTGGGTGGGGACACAGTAGCATTAAACTTAATAAGGCCTTAGTATGCCAAGGCAATATCTCAGCTGTAAAGAATTGTTTCCTTAGTTACAATGATTTACTCACTCAACATTTTTGACATAGGCTTTACTGGGAATTGTTAAAATCTGTCAACTAGTTACAACCCCCAAATATTCCTAGTTACTTCTCTCATTTATATCATACACCCAGCATTTCTTATCTACCTGAGGAAAAAGTTTTCTGAAGTTTGCTTGGGAAATAGAAATACCTATGCAAACACCTCAAAGCAGAAATTCTAAAAATTCTGGACTTTGTCACATACTTGGGAACTCTTCAAATGTCCTCCCATTTGAAAACTGCCTTTCTAGACTCTCTCGTCAATCTTTTCTAATCTCTTCTGATTGATTCCTATAGTTACCATGTACTATTTTGGGTGACAGACAGTTGGTCGAATGTTTGGAATACTGAACATTCAGAATGCCAGCACAATCAGTTGAAGAGGCATTTGACTGAACAGTGCCAGCATTAGTTAGTACAAGACTGCAGTACAATTGGAAATTGGCTCTTTACTCTTTCTCCACGGTATTGTGATCTTGGAACTGGTATATATAATTAGCAGGGAGTGCAGGGGTGCAGGGGGACTTCCCCCCTCGAAAAAAAACATGATTTTTCTTTATTTTCTTTAATTTGTGATCAGCTGATGTTTGAACCTTTGTGTTCAAACATTTGCCATTTGAATTTTTTTTTATTGGGTGCATGACACCCAGTATTTTATGTGCCCTACTAATTATCACTTTTATAACAGCAGATTTTGTTCTAGACTTGACTAAAAACTCTACTAGAGCTGGTTTTCACTTAGCATATCCCTATATATACAGATGAATACTTCATCTTGTAAAGTCTTCATAAATATGGCTACTACTGAACCAATTCATGTGTCAGTATGTAATTTACTGCTACAACCTTTGTTTTAGCTTCATTCATTTTATATTCAGAAAAGACCTAAAACTCTTTCAGTGTTCCACAACACTGAAATGTCATTTTTCAAATTTATCAAATAAAAATAATGTAATCTGCCATAAAAAGGCTAACTTTTCTTGAGTTCCATACTAGCTACATGCTTGAATTTGCGAATCACTTATTTTAACTGCAGATTATAGTTGGCCATCAGTACGTGTATGTTTCTAAAATACTAGCTATCTCTTTGCCCACAAGTTTTTCTAATAACCTGATTAAATTAATCCAACAAATTAGCTGATAAATACAAATTGAACTCTGCCCCCTTAACATTCAGCAAAACTGCTTGAGAATAAATACAGTAGTGGTTCCCCTATTTAATTGACTAGGATTTTAAAATTAATCTTGATAATACTGTCATAGCCAGAGGCCGTTTTAATTTTTAGAGCTTTAATGATTCAATTATATCATTGATTTTCAATGCTTTTTCAAATTCTTTGCAGCCAAGACACAGGGATGGATTCATAAATGCCTACACTAACTGTACACAATCTGTATTTAAGAACATATCTATCATATGTTTTGTGCTGTCTATTCACTCAAAAAGATTACACTAAGTGTAGACGTAGTAGTTTGTGGTAAATCCCACTAAACATTTAAGGTTTCAAGAAAATCAGTAGGAAAACTAAAATTAGGAGGAAGAAGGTGGGAGTTACACTTGTGTTGTCTATTCACTCAGAATGGTATACATTTAACGTAGGTGTTAATGAATTTCATGGGTGCCGGAACTATAGAGCTGGGGGGACCCCCTCCATACACACTTTTAGAGCTGCAAGACCTATCGGGAAAAATTAATGAAGTGGAGTTTTCATGCTAATGTGGATTCACGCCCGGAAGTTAAACTACCTAAACTAGCTTGTCTTATTCTCTTATTGCTCTGTGTTACAGGAGTTACGCTGATGCTGTTCTGTTGGTGCTGCCAGAGCCAGAGTCATGCCGGTAAGGAGAGTTTTGTTCTTTTATTTGCAGTAGTTATGCTGCTCCCGTGTGTGTGTGTGTGTGTGTGTGTGTGTGTGTGTGTGTGTGTGTGTGTGTGTGTGTGTGTGTGTGTGTGTGTTTCTGTGTGTGCATGCGTGCGTGTGTGCGTGTGTGCGTGTGTGTGCATGTGTGCATGTGTGTCTATGTGTGTAAAATGCCCCAGTTAGGTATACCTGGTAGTTAGTGTTACTCAGGCTCAAACAGGAGTCTGAATTCTCCACCCATACCACCACTTGGGATTCAGGGAGTTGAGTCCATAGGTCTCAACTGTACAGATTTTCACAGAATATTTGGCTTATACTTTTGGTCTGTTCCTCTTAAAATGTGTGCTTTTTCTGACAAATAAGTGAGAACTGAATTCACTAAATAATGATAGCCCTTTATGTTTCAGTCTTCCTATCTTTCAGGAAACACATGGTAACACAAAACACTTTATTTTAAGATTATACAAGCAATATTTAAAATGTGTCCCAGGTTTTGGGCCTTTGCCCCCCGCCAAATAAATTTTGGCTTTTTCCAGATTTCTTGTGCTGCGAAGTTGAGAGATTTAGTTGAGTGTCAAGTGGATTTTACAAGGAGCAGAGAGCTTCAGGGTAAGAGAAGTTTAGTGCTACTTATGCTAAGCTGTTTGCATTGTTAGTAGCACAACAGGTAGTATACTTGCTTTTGATGCAGAAGGCTGTGTGTTCTACTCCCACAGTATGTAGATAGATTGCTGATACTGTACTGTGCTGTACTTTAAAGGGAGTGGATGCTGCAGTCCTATGAATGGCCTCCTTTGGAGGAGTTACCTAGTAGCTATGTTTCTGTTATCAGTTTGCCATCCATTCCCCATTTCAAAATTACTAGCTTATCATTTTTTAATATAGCATAGGCAATTTATTCTTCAAGGGCAACAGGCACTTTATCTGTAGATGAAACAATGAAATATAAAGTTGTTTTCTAGCAGCAACCTCTTCATTAGTTACAGATCCCTTTAATGTGGAATTATTTAGATGACTTACTTCTTCATAGGTTCATAGGTAGGTACTAGGCTATTGGCCGTAGGGCCTATATAAGCCTAGCCAAAAAGGTACCCTGGCTTTCGCCACCCAAGAAAATTATTTTCCTGTGCCCCTGTCGAGCAGAGCCACAGAGGTGATCCCCGGGGTGAATTTCCTATTTCCCATCCAATCATCAAGATTTTTCTTGAAGAGTGCTAATGATGAGGTTTCTTTGATATAGATAGGTAGTTTGTTCCAGAGTATGGGAAGTCTCTGGAACTGGAATCTATCCCTCCAGCATGTTCTGTTTATTGTGGTGACAAGGTTTAGGTCCCTAGAGCGTGTAGCTCAGAGGGATTGGGATTTCTTTAAGTGGAGCATGTCCAACAGCTCTGGGTTTGACATAGCTTTGTATGTTAGGCAGAGATTGCCTCTGAGTAGACGATATGCGATGGAGTGAAGCTGGAGTTTTTTGAGACGGTCTACGTAGGGCATCTGTTTGAGGCTGGTAATCCTCTTTGTGAGGTATTTCTGTGGCCTTTCCAGTTGTTGTAGATGTCTTGTGAGGTACATACCAAAAGGGGCATTGTACACTATAATAGGTCTAATGAGCGATGAATAGAGGGGAACAATGACCACTTTTTTCCATTGGATGAGAAACCTTTTGTGATGAGTTGTGCCACGTAGAAGGATTTCCTGACTACTGTGGCAATGTGATTATCAAAGGAGAGACTACTGTCCACCTGTGTCCCAAGGTCTCTTATCACACTTTCGGTGTTAAGTAGACTACCACATATGTGGTAGCTCATGGGTAAAGAGTTTTTACCAAAGGGGATGACAATGCACTTTTTGGCATTGAGCTTGAGGCCATGGCTTTGACACCAGGCATCTGTCTCAGTGAGGCCTTTTGTAGGATGCTCACATTGTTAGGGGTTTTGATTATGGCTCCTAGTTTGCAGTCATCTGCGAACTTCGTTAGCCAAAGACCTTCTATGTTAGCCTCTACTTCAGAAAAGTAGATACCAAACAGGAGAGGACCCTGGACTGAACCCTGTGGTACTCCAGTTATCACTGGTCTGAAGTCGGATTTGGAGTCTGCTACTTTCACAGTGTGGGTTCTGACAGTGAGCCAGTTGGCAACCCATCTTGTGACATAGGGATTTATACCTAGTTTAGTGAGTTTATCTATAATTCCAGAGTGGGGGATGGTGTCAAAAGACTTGGCGAGATCTAGATAGGCTGTGTGAACAACCTTACCCTCGTCTACGGCTTTGGTGACTGCTTCAAAGAAGTCTATCAGGTTTAGGAGACATGATCTGCCTTTTGCAAACCTGAACTGGGTGGGGTCCAGAGTTTGGAGATTACCAATGTCTTTGTTTATAAGTTCCATGATCATACATTCCATGGCCTTGCAGACCAGGTTCATTAGGCTAATGGGGCGGTAGTTCCCGGGGTCCATGGTGGCTCCCCCTTTGTGGAGTGGGATAACGTCGCTATGCACCATTCAGTGGGCACAAAGCCTGAGGTGAGGCTATAATTGAACATGGTGCTTAGGTGGGGTGCCAGTTCATTCTGAACACAGCCTGAAATGTTGTCAGGTCCTATGGATGCTGTGTTCTTCGCTTTGGAGAGTGTGGTTTTTAACTGTGCAGCCATGATTACAGGAACTTTGCATTCTTCTGGTATAGAGATGGACCCTTTAGGGATTGAGAGGGGGGTAAAGTTAGCACTGAAGCTATCTGCCAGGATGTTGGCAATATCAGTTGGTTCTGCATATTTAGTGCTGTAACTCAGAGCAGATCTGAGTGTTGCCATTTAGATTCTTGACATAGCTATAGAATGCTTTGTGGTTGTCTTTAGAATCAGTGGCGATTTTGTTTTCGTAACTAGCTTTGGAGGATTTTATGAGGGATCTCAGCTTCTTGCTGAGGCTGACCAGGGAGTTCCTCCAGTCATGGGATTTTACTCTTTTTTGCAACAGTTTCGTTCTTCTGTTGTAGAGTATGTTTATGGCAGGGGACCACCAGATTTTCTTCCTTTTTTTGGAGGATAACATCTTGGATCTGTTAGGGATAGCACGATCCATGCACTCGTGTAAGTGCTTATAAAGTGCATTTGTGTAGGATTCAGCAGTCATACCTCTATTGTCCGTCTGCATGGGTGTCATGAAGTTTGCCACTTATGTCTTAAAAAGCATAAAGTTGGCTTTGGAGAAATTATTTACGGTGGTTTCCCTAATGGGGGGTGGGGCAAGGATGTGGATGTCTAGGGTGATTAGCTTGTGGTCGGATTTGACCAACGAGGAATTGACCTCTGGTGTGGAACACCGGTCGCCCATGTTGGTAATGACCAGGTCTAGGATATTGCTGCCCCAGGTGGGGGTCTGGATAAGCTGATCTGTTAGGGATAGCACGATCCATGCACTCGTGTAAGTGCTTATAAAGTGCATTTGTGTAGGATTCAGCAGTCATACCTCTATTGTCCGTCTGCATGGGTGTCATGAAGTTTGCCACTTATGTCTTAAAAAGCATAAAGTTGGCTTTGGAGAAATTATTTACGGTGGTTTCCCTAATGGGGGGTGGGGGCAAGGATGTGGATGTCTAGGGTGATTAGCTTGTGGTCGGATTTGACCAACGAGGAATTGACCTCTGGTGTGGAACACCAGTCGCCCATGTTGGTAATGACCAGGTCTAGGATATTGCTGCCTCAGGTGGGGGTCTGGATAAGCTGATCCAAGGCACTGGAATTTATGAATTCCAGAAAAAGGTGAGCAAAAGAGTTGGTACATGAGTATTTTTCCCAGTTAATGATGGGGTAGTTGAAATTGCCCATTATTAGGGTGTTGGGTTGTACCCTAATATTTTCCAGTGTATCAAGAAATGAGGAGTGGGAATCCTGGGGCATGGTGGGTGATCTGTAGCAAGTTACAGTTTGGATTGCGGTCTTGCCCAGAGTTAGTTGCACTTAGATAATCTCGGATGCATTATGCTGAGCAACTAGCCTGGAGATGTGGATATCCTTAATGAATATGGACACGCCTCCACCATTTGTGTTTTGGTCCAGGTTAGGTGGCTGAAAGATGTGGTATGAATTATAGCCTGGTAATGCAGGGGTGCTCTCTGGAGCCTTGAACCAGGTCTCTGTCACTGCACAGATGTCGATGTTCTCCATTTTAAGGAGTGCCTTGAGTGAATGCATTTTGAGGTTTAGACTTCTAGCATTGAGTAGCATTACCCTCAGATCTTGCTTGCTTGTACCTGTTACGATGGTGAATTTGTCATTTGAACCTTGCCTAAAAAAGGCACTATAGGGGTGGCAAGAGCCTTAGCCAATATCTGTAATCCCAAGGACGACAGGTGCAGGCCATCTCTGGCAAAGCATCATGGTCTGCCGATCATGTCATCCCAGGCAGACAAATACTGGATCCCATTAGAATGACACCAGAAGCTTAGCCAATTGTTGAAGTCAATCATTTTGTCCTTGTCCTCTGCAGAGATTTTGCATATTTACTGATATTGGTGGATTGCAATGACAGATGTTTGAGTGGCCTTTTATGGTTGAAATTTTCTGAAATGGGTAGTTTTGTCATTATCGGTTCATACATTTTGTTTCATTCCTTACTAGAAGACTGTTCCAAACTACAAATTTAAAACACATTCTAATAAGTGGTGCTGTATTATACAAGGAATATAATTTAATACAATCAGGCTAATACAATCAGGAAGGTGAATCAAAGAATGCATACATGTATGCTTGCTCACAGGACGCAGGAGATCAAAATAGGGGAAGAAGCCAGTCACCAATGGAGTCCCCCAGGGTTCGGTGCTGAGACTTTTTCTGTTTGGCATATACATCTCAAAAATAAAATGAAATACCAAAGGGCTTTGGCTGACTAAGTTTGAGATGACTGCAAGCTAGGAGCAGTTATTGAATCCCCAAATAACTTAACTATCATGCAGGAAAGTTTGTCCCAGACAATAACTGGTGCCAGAATCATGAATTGAAAATAAACTCCAAGAAATACATTACAGTATCCTTTGGGAAGTCATCTAGTCCATGGAACTGCCAAATTGACAATGCCCCCTGAGAACTGACGCAGTTTTTGGCATTTGGGAACTTGTATGTACAGTGACCTAACTTTTTACCAACATGTGCCCAGAGTCATAAGAAAGTCTTTCTATATTGCACAGCTTATAAACAAATTGATTGTGACTAGATCTAGAGATGGTCAATCATTTTGTATAATGCCCACTTTGGCATGTATCTGTCCAGACCCATACAACAATTGGAATACCCACAGAGATACCTTACTGAAAGGATACAAGTCCTATAAATAGGTCTTGCATGGACCACCTCAAAGATTTATCACTATACTCAGTTTCCTACAGAGTGCTTAGAGGTGACATGTCTGGCACACAAGGCATCCTCTGACCTAATACAGATGGACCTACTGAACATCAGCAAGTCAAATGGCATCAGAAACACACCTCTCAACTGTACAAATTTTCACAGAATGTCAAGATTCTTGCCTCATATTTCTAGTCTGTTCCTCATAAAATTTGTGGTTTTCTGGCAAATCATTGAAGACTGTCTCTAAATAATGACAGTCATTTGAGTTTCAGACTTTATATCCTTCAGAAAATACACAATCATGTAAAACCAGTTATTCTAGAAACTTTCTAAGTTTATAGGAGCAATATTTAAATTATGTCCCTATTTTTGGGTCTTTGTCCCCCCATTCTTTTTGGCTTTGTCCAGATTTCTTGCACTGAGAGGTTGAGAGGTATGATTAGAAATATTCAGTCCAGGTATCTAAACTGAATGTTGTGGAGAGATGGGTATATATCACAGAGGCTACCACTGTTCCAAAACAGACTATTCATTCAAGTAAAACAAAGCTCATCCCTGTCCATATTCAAATGCAACTTGGATCTAAGGATAGGTGATAGAAAATGTACTCCAGGATTGTCCCTCATGCCACTAATGGATAGAGGCAGTTCCTAAATGCTACATCCCTTACATGGGTATCCTCAAATTATCTATAGTATAATCACATTTATTCTCACTAGGGCTAATATACAATTATCAGCCATGGGATAGGAAACACCAATCAGGCAATGTTAATTCAAGCACCAAAAGGGAAATTGGCTCAGTTTAAAATTTCTCAAGGTGAATCTATGTTGTGGTAGTAAATATTTTTAAAATATTGCCCTTTTTAGATCACTAAGTGTCCCTCTCACCCCCCACCCCAGTCTTCAACAGCTTCTGGCACCTCTGATAACTTCAGCCTACAGATTTTCAATAGTGTGCATTGCTACACAAAAGTATATTCTTCAGAGATTCACAATGAGATTTGATTTTTGTTTTCAACATTATTCATCTGACTGTTGCAGGTCAAGGGAGCAATCATGGCAACTTTAATTTGTGCAGCTCTAATATACATAAAAGTGCTATTTTATTTTAGCTACAATTTGTTGCCATTTATAATTCCATGTCAGTTCTTTCCTTTTAAACAGTTTTCCTAAACCTGTTTGCAGAAGTTGTGATAGTTTCTTTTCAGTGGGTTGTTGTTGTTTCTTTCGGCTTTAGGGGTCGCCACAGCGGAACTGCAGTCCGCTAATGATTGGTAGTTGATTTTTACGTGCCGAGTTACCAGCCCTGACGCACAACCTTCAACGAAGGTACGCCCATTCACGCATGTCTCCATGCAGAAGACGCTCTAGCTGAGAATCGAACCGGACAGCGTCTTACTGTGAGGTGACAATGCTACCGCAGCACCACCACTGTGTTAATTGTCCATTGCTTATAGGCTTTCTTTTTTATTTTTGGTTTATTACATTTTTTGTGTGTTTTGGCATGTCTAAAAGCTGATGATTTAGCATTAACCTTCTCTGCAAGTTATAACTTTTCATTTGTTTTAAACTGGATCTCCTGAGTGTTGCATCACCATAAATCATCTGACCATTTCCAGTGTTAAAATGTCTCTATAACCATACTCTCATCAGTTCTATTGATTACAGTAGATTTTGCTATTAGTTAATTGGTTATGCTTGAATACTTACTGGTCAATTCACAAAGGATTATAGAGTCATGACTGTCAGGCAGTGGTAGAACTTCTTTATAAGATAAAGTTGTAATATTTGTGTTTCTGCAGACACATTGAAGAATATTCTCCCATGTGCTGGTCAGCTTGTGATGTGTATAAGGGTGTTATCTATGCTACAGAATAACTTTACATCATTATAGTTCTTTCTCGCATGCCATTTTATACTCAGAAGGTCAAAATCTGAAACTATTATCATGTTTCATCAGTTACAATAAATCTTTAGATTGATTATTGGGTGGTCTCTAAATGCATGGTAACTGTACAGGTTGCTCTTTGAAAATTAACATGATGCAGTCATTTTTGTTATTAAAACTGATGAGCATGTTTATTTCAAACAAACTAATAAAGCTTTAATAAAAACACAAACATCCCGCCTTTATTTATTATTTATTTATTTATATTTGTTTACCAGGAAAGTCTGACTGGGAATTAAAACCCCTGTTCAGCTGAGGTCTGGAAAGAAAACCTATATTGCTACTACAAGTAAAATCTCTGCTAAGCAGCTGTTATCCATTAACATGAACAAGTGAATTCTGAGGCACTAATTAATCCAATGTCACAGTTTAAATCCTTCGTTTCAGACATCAACATGTGAAGTTTGGTATTCAAGCTCCTGGTATGAGTGTATAATAACATAAAATGCTGTCACTTTTGAGTCTGCAGTCCCCTGATGTTTATCTACTCCTCTTATGATGCAGCAAGGTATCAGGAAAGATGCTTGGAGCCTGTCAGAGTATTAGACTCAATATTCCCACATTCAGCAAAATGTCTGTCATTGACCAAATTAATCTTAGATATGTAAGCAGTGATGTTATCAGTTATTTATTTTTGACCATACCTTTTTATTCTAGTTAATATTACTGAAAATTGATATAATGCCAATATGCAGTTGTGAAGGAACATACCATGTTGATGCCTTTCAGAACTTCACACCAGTTCTTTTTACTCTGATTATTTACACCAAATGGTACTGTATACATATAACAAAATACCTGCATTTATTGCAAATAACATAAAGCAAAATTATCTAGTCTGAGTGCTGGCAAAAACTGTTAAAGATTACAGGCCCTAGAATAAAAATCTAGTTCTGCTGACAGATTTAGAAGTGAATGCCTGAAATGTGACAGACTGAGAAACGAAACAGGTAGTGACTCATCGGTTGTGTTCAGCTAGTTACCCTTTGCTGGTGTGGCTTTTTTAACTATAGTCCCACGTCACTGTATAGGGGCTTATGGTCTAAAGTTAAATATGTGTTTTCTGATGTTAACAGCAACAGCATGGTTTCCATGAAAATCATTATTAGATGCATTGCACTTCTCTGAATATTTGCATTCAATGGATTATACTTACTCTGACGATTAGACTCAAATGAGTTCCAAAAATGAGAGCCAAAATATTTTATTTATGTTTTTTTCTAGGGAGGTTCTTCATATCTGTCCACTATCCTTCCACCACTATTGTAAATCCCCAGGATGACCCATTATAAAAAGTAGGGCTTGCTGAAATAGAAACTGCCACTTAGCATTTAATTGGAACCTCTGCTGCCTGCGTGCAAAACACTTGAATGTCTGCTATTTATACATTTTGTGTTGCAAACTGTATTTACAAAGAATAGCACAGCAGTTTTACTTTTATTTCCATTAACATTGTTTCTTAAATATTGTTCCCAGTGTTGTTTTTATTTCTTTCTGATAAATATTCATCACTATTTTATCATGAACTCTGCCAGTAAGCATGTTCACATGGCTCTCGTCTTCAACAATGCAGCCTTTCACATTGTTAGAATTATTTTCTGATACACTGAAACAGGGAATTTTGTTGAGTGTTCAGATAAAAGTTAAAAATTACAGGGATGGCATAGAAAGACTAAGGTGCTATGTACAGGTCTGTAACTTAATACTAAGGAGCTCATCAAAAGAAACGGCATGATAAATGGTGAACTTGTCTAATTAGTGTGAATGTCAGAGCAGTCTGAATATATCCCTCAAGGAAATACTATCACATCCCGTGTCTTTTATCTTATTAACTCTCCATACAAACACTACATGCTGCTGACAAATAAATACATATAAAGACAGAAGAAATACACAGCAAAAATAGAAAATACAGTTGTTTTCAAGTGTTTTTTTTTTTTTACTGGAAGTACTGAAGTGCAATGCACAGAGGTAAACCACTGGAATTATTCTCCAGCAAGCAAACATGCTAAACTTTAGAAGATTTATATCCAGAAAATTGATTTATTCATCACTGTGGGTGAATTAAGCAAGAAATCTGAAAGAGTGATGTATGATATTCTTATATGTCACTGAAGATGAAGATATTTCGCAATATTTGACAAACACTAGGCAGGATTTTTGCCAGGTCAAAAATTTAAGAGTTCACAGATAGCAGCATCTGATACATCTCTGATGGTTGTTAATGCTAGGAGCATTAATAATAAAGTTTTTTTATTGGAAAATTTGCTACGTTCCCACAAGACTGATGTTGTTATTGTTTGCGAAACATGGTTAAAGAACAATGACTGGAAACCAGTTTTGTCAGGCTATAAATGTTTTTACTGTAACAGACATTCCAATAAAAAATCAGGTGGAGGTGTTATGATAGGGATTAAAGATAGTTATGAGACCTGTGATTATCACATGTTCAGTGATAACACCAATACTAAAGGCTGTGTAACTGTGACAATAAAGACAACCCTGGAACATATAACAATTGCTGGAGTGTACAGACCACCAAAGTCAAGTGCAGATGACCTAGAGGAATTCATACATGTTTTGCATGAAACACAGAAAGGAAGAATAATATTAACTGGGGACTTAAATGTACCAGAATCAGACTGGAATAATATTGATTCAACAACGTTAGTAAAGAAATTATTCACATCGTATATTCAGGAACAACAGTTGCTTCAGATTGTAAAAAAACTACTAGGGGACGGAACATACTAGACATGGTTTGTGTTCCTAAAGAAATTACTGTTACTTCAAGTCAAGTTTTACCACCATTGATGTGCAGTGATCATGGGGTTATAAAGGTTCATTTGTTGCTAGATAATTCTGTTAAACTGAACTCTAAACTAATGCACAGAAGGTTAATTACAGATTATAAGGAAGCAAAAAAGTCACTATGTAAAACTAACTGGAGTGAGGTGTTCCATGGAAAAACTGCAGATTGAATGTGGAAGGTTTCGAAAGAGAAATTATTTGAGTGCAAAAAAATCAAAAAAATGTTTAACATCAGGATCTAGGCATACAATATAAGGGGGATATATTTCCATAAGAGCAAGATATCTGATTAAGGTGAGAGACAAAAATATAAGAAATGGAACAGAGGTCAAACTACAGCTTTGAAAACTGAAATAAACAAGCTGGACAGACAGATTAAGCATAGTGTGAGACAAATTCAAGAAAAATTTGAAGAAAATGTATATAAAGATATTAAGCATAATAGGAAACCTTTTTATAGATACATAAGATGTGGAAGGAGTAAAGACACATACATTGATAAACTGTGTGCAGATTCTAAAATGTATTCTCAAACACAACAGATTATAAATATATTTACAAAATCTTATGCAAAACAGTTTGGCTCCCCAAAAGGGGTGATAAGTTATCCTAGTGACATCCAGGTAACCACAGATACTGGAATCAAATTAGATTATATTGAAAAAGAACTGCGAAAACTGGATCTAAACAAAGCACAGGGAGGAGACAGAATTAGTAACAATGACCTGAGAACACTTCAGCAAGAACTTATGCTAACATTATATCTATTATTCACTAGGTCATATAAATATGGGCAGATTCCTCAAGATTGGAGACATGAGCTTTTTAAACCTGTCTTTAAGTGAAAGGGGAGTAGGACAAACTCATAAAGTCAGATAGATATTAAGCCTACTGTCATGTTGTAGAAAAATATTGGAGAAGGTAATATTGGATAAGATATTGCCAGAAATGGATAGGTTGGGACTTGAAACTATATATCAGCATGCATATGTTGAAAATAAATCTATTACCATCTGTAACATGATGTTCTATAACAATATAATAACAGCTATGAATGAAAAATTGTGATGTGATGTAATTTATACAAATTTAAGTTTAGCATTTTACAGGGTCATACACAAAACACTGATCAATAAATTAGTACAACTAGGTATTGATGTACTCTTGATAAAATGGATAGCTGCATGGCTTATTAATAGGATACGGCAAGTATCATACAGCAACTGGACAGGTGAAATCCTTGCTTATATTCAGGGTGTCCCACAGGGCTCTGTCTTAGGCCCTTACTTGTTTAGATTGTATCTTTCAAACCTAACTTTTTCATTGGAGGTGTTCTACAGTCTATATGCAGACAATCTAAAATTGGGTAAACTGATTACATGTGTTACAGATAAGGCATGTCTACAAAATAACTTGACTAAATTGACCATTTGGGCACAAGAGAATACTATGCTGATAAATACATCAAAAACTAAGCATATGAGATTTGGGAGAGATAAATTGAAAGGTGAATATTTAATATAGCACACAGTGATTGAAACTGTAGACTCATTTAAGGACCCGGGTATATGGGTAGATTCAGCTATGAGTTTTTCTAATCATATCAACTAATTGGTTAATGATAGTTGGAGAACTATAGGTTGTATAAAAAGATTTATAAAGTATAGGAAATCAAAAATGATGAAGTCAGTGTTTGTTTGTTACATTAGACCCACACTTGAGTATGAAATAACAATATGGAAATCCTATAAGAAAACAGACATGAGTAAACTGGAAAGAGCACAGCGTAAATATACCAAGGGCATCCATGGATGTGAAAATTTAAGTTATTGTGAAAGAGTGAAATATCTGAACTTGTACAGTGTCTCTTATAGATATCTAAGAGGAGATCTTATTCAGGTATATAGGGCATTTAGAGACAATTACCTCTGGGAATGTTTAAGGTTATCAAAAAGTACCAGAGAATCATCAGATAACCTATGTAGAAGATTCTATAGGAATGAGAAGTGCACTAATTGGTTCTCTAACAGAGTAGCTGATGCATGGAACAAACTACCAAATTACATTAAAGCAAGTACTAGTTTAGATATTTTTAAGAACAGCCTGGACACTAATTATGGGAACAAGTGTTTTGGTATATTGGCAAGCTGGAAGGGCATTAATGCCATGCTTGAAATATTTTTATGTATGTATAAATGCATTCAACTCTTTTATTTTCTTGAATGAAGAGAAAAAATAAAATAGCAACATGTAAAGAAAAAAATAATCAGGAATTATTGTGAACTCAGAAATAATTGCCATTTATTAGACACATGCTTTACATGAACATGAGGTCCGACAGAAGCTACATATATTTAAAGTTTCTGAACTGATGACCAGAGCCAAAGACTGCAAATTCAGCTGGTTGCATGATCCATTAGTAACAGACAGAATAATTTGCATTATGAGAAATTACAGTACAAAGGGCCAGTGTTTAAGAGAGACAGATTGTTTTTATCAGACATTGTGGATATTTGCAGAGCAAGTGGAATTACCAGAGGACATGTAGAAAAATATCTGAGGAAACAGATCAGTGTAACACTAAGGAATAAGAAATAAAGTCATAATGTGTTGTAAAGTAAGTAAAGAAAAAGCTATGAAGCTGTGTACTATACCAAAGTAAGTATCTATGATGGATTTCAGAGAAAAATTTACATTGTTTAATTCAAATTGCAGTAGGTGTTTCTATAAGGATGACAGGAAGTCATGCCTTGCATTTAATCAGTACTGTAGATTCTGTGCTAGAAACAACCATTTTCAAATATGTTTAAAAGCAAAACCAAGTGTGTAATAGAAGGATGCAAATGAACTCATTACTGGTACCACTGAAATGAAACTGTGACATGCAGGCTGCTAACAAATCTTAGTGAGAATTGATAGGCACTAAACAGATTTTAAACTAAATACAAGTGCAGAATGCAATACCGTTTCAGAAAATGCTTTTAAACAACTGAAATTAGAAACTACTGCAGAACGAATGGTGCACACATTATTTAGCTACTCAGGCCACAGGATGGCACCAGCTGGTCAGAAATATATGTATGGGAGCATTTAATGTAGTCGATTGGATAAATCTGTAAAGGGTGCAAGAGCTTAACTTTGTTGTGAATAAACTGTGTTTATATTATACAAATGTTAGTTTCTCATGAGCAGTGATAACCTAGCCAAGCATTTGTTGTGATTTAGTAATACACAAAACTCCCAAATGTCAATGTCTCTTTTGTTGACACACTTTGGTCGACAAAACAGAGGGTCAACAGGTATGCTAGATTGACAATCCCTGGGGTTGGCAAATTTGGAATCTTGGAGTTAGTACATAAATATAATTACTAGAGGGTGTGGAAAATAGTGTGGCTTGCAGGTCTGCAAAAAAAAAAACAGATTTATTTTGCATAATCTGAGGGTATGCATTAAAACTTACATGTTAGGGCATGAATTTTTTTTGACGTTTTGCAGTCAATTTTTTTTTTTACTGTCAATCTACTGAAATGTAGAATAACATAAAGTGTGTGTGTGTGTATGTGTGTGTGTGTGTGTGTGTGTGTGTGTGTGTGTGTGTGTGTGTGTTTTTGTGTATGTATATAGATATATATATATATATATATATATATATATATAGATAAATTTACTATCATGTTGTCGAGACGGACTCGGTCACGTGGTTGTATCATTGACCCACAACCACGAAAACTGAGTGTCAAAATCTGGTAATGTCAAATTACAAATTAAATGCAATTTTGGGATGAGCACTAACATGGGTGAAGATAGGGGTGAGATTTGTACTTCTACATTATCAGTGTTCGACACTGCCAGCATTCGAGGTTCAGACTTCGCTTGAAGTGTATTTGACTGAGCGTGTGTGTGTGTGTGTGTGTGTGTGTGTGTGTGTGTGTGTGTGTGCGTGTGTGTGTATAATATACAACACACAAATCTACTTATTTTAAATATTTTATACACATTTGAGGTCTTATTCATTGGGATGAGTCACAAAACAATGAAAACAGTGGTTGAAAACACATTTAATCCAATATTCATTTGGTTACGATCACATTTTGAAGAATGTGGCTTGCTCACACATAAAAATGTTCTAGTTATGTAACAAATAAGTGGAATGATGTGGAATGATATGAAGATCATTATTTAGCCAGTTGTCAGGATAGCAACTGGAGCTACTCACAGGCAGTCACTGGTAGTGCAGTTTTGTCTATGTACCACCACTTATTCAGTGTGTGTAGCTTTTTTTTTTCTTTTTCTCTGTGGTTATGGGGCATGGATTTAGTATGTTTAAATAAGAGGATATGGGTGAAAAAAAAGGGCTTGTCCCCATCAAATACACTTTTTTTGGAGATACTTTCCTCTATATAATGTATTCTATGAATTGTCTTTAGACAAAATGAAGTTTTCAATCAAATGAAGTTTCAACCATTTGTTTTAATCTTTTGTGAATAAAACAAATATGATTCAATCAAAAGCCATAGAGTGGATGTGGATGAATGGATGGATGTTATAGCAATATATATGGCTACAATTTACTTAGCAGAATATGCACATTATTGTAAAGATTATTCAGTGAATAGAATTATTGAATGCATGAAACATCTGCTGTTAGAGTTATATTTGTTTAGGAGATTGAATGCTAATTTCTTGCAGTTGCAGTTATGGACAAAGAAATACTTTAGGTAATGTGGCTGTTTGTTTTCTTTTATGTTTCATTGGTGCCAGTGTAATATTTATGCTAATTTTACAGGTTTTACAGGCATTGTTGCATTGGGTGCTTATAAACAAAGGGATTATGTATAGCTCCAGGGATATCATTGTTCAACTTTACTCAGCCATCATTAGGCCAGTCAATTAATACAAAGCCCCTTTAACATGTATCTGTCCAGACACATGCAAGAACTGGAATGCCTACAGAGATGGCTTACTAAAAGGACACAAGGCCTAAACAACATGACCTACATGCCCTTTCTGAAAGCCCTGTCACTATACTCAGTATCCTACAGACTGCTAAGAAGTGACATGTGTCTGGCATATAAGGCAGCCCCCCCCCCCCCGATCCATTGCAGAAAGATTTACTGCACATCAGCAAGTCAAATAGCTTCAAAAATACTCAGTCTATAGATCAAAGCCTCTTCTGCAACACCAATAGAATGGTTTGGAGGGACAGGTATGTTTCTCAGCTGATACTACTGTTATGGAACAGACTAGCATCCACATAAGTCCATCCTTGCCCATTTACACCAGGACTGCCTCCTGTACTACTAATGGGCAAATGTAACTCCTAAATGCTTTATCCCATGCATAGTTCCCCCTCAAATTATCTGTGGAATGATCCTAGTCATTCTCATTAGAGGTAATATATAATTATTGAACATGGAATGGGTAAGAACAATCTATAACCAAATGGGGTAGGTTATTTTGAGAACAAAAAGGGAAACTGACTAGACTTAAAAGGATTCACAAGGACAGCTAGCCAGTACTTGCCTATGAACCTACAAACCTATTTGTAATGTTATTTATGTTTATTTTCTAGGTTTCACTGGTGCCACTGCAGTCATACTAATGAAGGGCACATGGGCAGTAATATGATAGTTGGTGCTAGTGTTATCAGTACTCTACAGTAGATATATTTTGGAAAAACGATATACTGGCACACTTGGAGAAGTGCTTTTGTGTCAGTGGTGTGTTAGTGTCTAGTTTGGGGGTACAAGGCGAGTTCTCCTCTGTCATACATATATTTTTGAGTCTGTTATTTCAAGTATGAATATTAGGCTGATGGTCAGTTTTCGATTAGTGTGTGTGTGTGTGTGTGTGTTTCATAACTCTCAACTTCTTAGTTCATGAAATCTGGACAAAACATAAAATAAGGAGAGTAAAGAGGACTAAAAATAAGGACAAATTTTAAATATTACTCTTGTAAACTTAGAAAGTAGCTAGAGTAATAGGATTTGTGTTAGCATGCATTTTCTGAAGGATGTGAAGTCTGAAACTTAAATGTATGTCATTATTTATTGACTTTAATCCACAAATTCTATGTCTATGAGGAACTGACTAAAAATATGAAGCAAAAATCTGGACAGTCTGTGAAAATCTGTACAGTTGAGAGGTATGGTGTGTGTAGATATAAACGTACCTGTAAATGTGCACAAATGTTTGACAATTTGTATGTGTGTGTCTGTATATATGCATGTGTGTAAATATAGACATATCTCATCATGTCATCGCAAATGATTAGGAAATGTAATTCTGTTCGGGTTGGCCAACCGTGGTAATTCGATATGTGGAATTTCGTCTTTTAGATGTTTCGTATTTACCAGCATTCAATGTAGATGTGTCGATCTTATGGTTGTCGGTTATTTCACATTTCGAGTACGTGATATAGACTCATGTCTCTTCTCTTCTCTTCTCTTCAGAGGACAGGCATATGCTGAAGTGCCTCATTAGCATTCAGTACAGTGAGATGCCAGCCCTATGTGGTGCTGCACAACTTCATGATAGATCATCACACCAGCACTGTGCTAGGACCATTAGCTGAATATGAAACAGTTACCATGAAGTGTACACAAATGCCCTCTGTTGTTTATTATTTGAGTGTTCTGAGATTATGTCTCAGAGCATACAATGTATTAGATTGATGGCTTTTTTCTTTACTTTTTTGGTTGTTTTTCACATCAACTTTTTGTAGTCTTACCCTTTTCAAATAGATCTATATAATGTGCACACACACACACACACACACACACACACACACACACACACACACACATATCTATCTATAGATAGATGCTATATCAAATATGTTAACCCACGCACATATATATCTACCTATAGATAGATACAGGTATATCAAATATGTTAACATAAAAACACACACACACACACACACACACACACACACACACACACACACACACACACACACACACACACACACACACACACACACATCCTCATAAGTAAATCCAAATATATATGCAAGTGTTTTTCTGAAGCTTGTTATGCCTTCTACTTGTCAAAACAGTGCATAGAGTAAATTTGGAAATGCTGAATAGAGTATTATAGCTGTGAATATGCTTGTATAACCTGTACGCATTTTTAAATACAGTTTGTAATGCTCTGTGATTGTAAAATCACTGTATACAGTGAGGGATATGGGGTTGTGTGCTGCTTGTGAAAACACTGTTCTATGGTGGTATGAAGTGGAAACAAAAACTGTGTGGCTGTTTTTTTATTATCTTTGTTACCCATTCAGCTTGTGAGCCCAGTGTGTAGGTTGAGGGACATGAGCCAAGATTGCTACCTACCCTGTTTCTCATGGGACTGTCCCATATTTAACTATTGTGCTCTTTTCCCACATTCCCTTAGTATAAAATGCAAAATGTCCTACTTTTAAGACCAGATGACATGCAGCGTCAAAAGAAATTGGAATTCCAGTCAGTATCATACCTGGCAAGCTGCTGAAAGTTATGGCGTATTTCTCTTCTCCATTAGAGCTACTACCCATATGGTAGCACTACTAGTGGACTAAGAAAATGCCATTAAATTATATCTACTGGGCAATAGATCCATGCTTCTTTCTCAGCCTTTGTGTCTTGCAGCAGCTAGAGTCAATGTTTTAGGGATGGAAATCAAAGCTATTCACTTCATTGTTCTAAATTCTGCAGGAAATGAGACCTGTCCTTCTCATGTTTTCTATTCTGCTGGTATCATTAAGTAGAGAAATAACTTTATTTCTTTTTGCATGTTGAGCTTAAAAAAATAATTGCATTAATTTGAGTGAGAGCCATGTTTGCACATATCTTTCGCATGTCTGATAGGCATGAATAGAACAATGGGAAAGCACACTACAGTAATGAAGAAAAAAGTATGAATAATACAATAAGTGCTCCGACGGAGTAAATGCTACTCTGCGGTAGAACAAGCCAGTCAATAATGTAAGAAAAAGCAGAAGTAGCAAACAGATGACCAACTGCAACCAAGCCAGCATATATATCAACTCTTTCAGTATTCTTCAAAAACAAAGTCCAAGTCTGAAGAAGACATTCCGTTGAAAGCGCTAACCTGTCTCAGTAAATAGCTTATATTATTTCAACTTGGACTTTGTTTTTGAAGAATACTGAAAGAGTTGATATATATGCTGGCTTGGTTGCAGTTGGTCATCTGTTTGCTACTTCTGCTTTTTCTTACACTACAGTAAGCAACAAAGTAGAATAGAAAGGAATGCTGCGTACACTGTAATATAATTTACACTTGACATATCTAATGTCTGCTGGTGTTTTCAGAGATTCATTTTTATGACAAAATTTATAATAGGTGCTCCTATTAGGGAACACTTCCTGCCCTGGCAACAGGAGAGGTAAACATTTTTGTAAGTCCAATGGTGTTTTGTTACCACCTAATTTTAGTTAGGGGCATGCAGAAAAAAACTATTATAAAAATACATTATGCAGTGGAAGAACCATTTCTGTTACAGAAGGAGCAAAGGCTCTAAGCACAATATTCAGCTTCCATAGCCCTCAACCTTATATCCCCAAAAATGTGGAACACTAGTTGCTCATCATTTTCAGTGCTGCAATGGCTTTTGGGTATTTGGGTAGTATCCTGTCCAGGGTACTACAACTAGTTAGTGTCACAAAACTCTGTTTCTCTTCTACACTTGCACTCTGACTGCTGATTGGCTACATCCTTAGAGGGGAATCAGCAGTCAGAGTCTAGACAGTTTCAGTATTGTCATGCCTTCTCAAGAGGAACCAGTTTCACAGGAGCAGCAACTGATTTCAAGCATCAATTTTGGCAGATAAGCCCCAACAGGGGAAACCTTCCACACAAAAAAGTATATATATATATATATATATATATATATATATATATATATATATATATATATATATATATATATATTTAATTTGCAGACTAAAAGTAGTATTTTTACAGCATCAGAAGGTTTCTGTCAGGGACTGCTATTTTTAGAAGACGACTTACTTTTAAGTACTGGGCACAATTTTGAGGTAAAAGTACACTGCTTTTGAAAACTTTTAGTGTTTTTTTGTACAGTTTAATGATCAGTAAGTATTTCACAGGGTAGGAAAATTATTTTAACTTGAATCATTATGTATACTTCATGACAACTTACCTTGACTCTTGCTGTAAGGGCACTTCAGAAAAGCTTTGAGTTCTGACAAGATTTTTTATGTTCTGCTTATGGTTTACTTTTGAGAGAGACTGTGTGGAGAAATATGTGTGTGTGCTGCTTGTCAACGCTTGGCTGACAACTTACCTTCTGACCTACTTGTTCCATTAGCTTTTACTGTCAAAAAGGCTTCTTTCTCAGCTGCAGTATGGATACTTACTCCGGTCCTGCTGGCTCGTCTCCTGCCATATCTAAAAAGAAAATGCAACAATATGTAGTGGCCAACCACTGTTCCTCAGACCACTCACATATATCTCTGGGCTCCTCTGGTATATTCCCTTCAGCCACTAATGACCTGGGTTAGCCACATCCTCTATGGCTGGTTCACTGTCTGATCCAGGCATGGGAGACCCATCTTCTTTGGGGGGTAATACTCCAGAAGGTTCTTCTTGTGGTGGCTGAGGAAGGAGACCTCTTGCCAGGGATGAAGTGCCATCCCATTTTTGATCTTCTTCCAGGGAGGTTCCTGCCAAGAAGAAAAAAAAAGTTAAATATTGCTCATCTCAGGACATGGTGTCTGTTAGTAAAGATGGTTTCTTTACTCTAGCCAGGAAGCTATTAAAGGCTGTTCTGTTAATCATGCAACTCAGGAACCTTACCAGTGTGCAATCTCAATAAAGAAATTTTTGAGGAAATTTGTCAGAAGATTCTGACATTGTTAGAGACAAGGCTTCTTTTCATGGGGATTCCTAAGCCCAGAATTCTGACTCTGAAAGAAGATGGTCCTGTTAAGCTCCTTTGGAGTTTTCCTTTTCAGAAACTATTTTCAGGATGAATGAGGTATGTTTGAAGAGATACTATGATATGTTATAGGTGGCTGTGCCACATACTACAGGTCTATATTACATTATCGGCTGATGAAAAGAGGGAATGCTCATTCATCTAACCGATAATGTCAAAAGACCTAAACAGCGAGGACACGAACATCATTTTTTTTCCCAGGGAAAAAAAATGGTGGGCCATGTCTTCGGGACTTTGCCATTTCCTCCACTATGGTGCGATCTCGGAGTTGGTATATTTAAGTAGGGGGGTGTGGGGGGCACAGCTCCCCACTCGTTTTGTGTTTCAAGTTTTTTATTTGTTTTTTTTTTTTTTTTTTGCGGAGCAGCAAATTTTTCCCTGGGAAAAAATGTGCTGTTCTGTGTCTTCACTGTTTAGGAGTTTCGACATTATCAGTTCGCTAAAAGAGCATTCACTCTTTCCATCAGTCGATAATGTAATATAAATGCCATACTACACCCATCCCTCCTATTTAGCAAGTCTAGGAGGCTGTGTTTAACACTACCAATAATAACCCTGACTCTTAACCTTCAATCCCCAAAAAGGCAGATATACTTTACAAAGTACCTCAAGTTAACAAATTCTTGTTTTCTCATATTAGCTCTGACACAGCTGCCTTTTCAACCTTTCACCAGGTGGAAAGCAGACTTTTAGTCAATACTGATCTTTCTTCTGTGAATAAACAAGATAAGGTATTGAACAGATTTGGTAAGAGAATTTTCTCTTCTTTTCTTCCACTTTAGCATGCATAATTCTTAACTACCAAGTGCACATGTAGAAGTGTATTCATCGTTATATAGACTATTTGAGGGTACACTCTGCCAAAGTTCCTTTAAAAGGTAGCTCCTATCTGAATCCTAGTATTGCTAACCTATTTCAAGTATCTAAACAGGCTGTGAAGAGCATCTATGATTGTGCAGATACTGTGTCTGGGGTCACTGCTACTTCTACTGCTATGGTTTGGAGGAAGTATGACTGGGTGCTTAACCAAGCATTTGCTGATGAAGTAAATAAGATTTTAAACTCTTCTTTAGATAAGGAGGTTTTGTTTGGCAGTTCTACTACTCAGGCCCTAAAAGAATTTGATGAAAGTGGGAAATTGATTTAGAGAGTTTCTAAGACTGATCAAGTCCCCATTACAAATCTCTCTAATCATCTACTCCCTCTACAATGCAAAATAAGCCACCCCTGGCCCTGCAACCTTCTGACAAACAAAAAACAGATGTCAGCTGGGGAACATTAAAAACAGGGATTATTTCAGAAAAAGAGACAATCTGATCCTTCAGAATGATTATACCAGCAGCCTTTCCCCACCCCATCTGCCACTATATCCCTAAAGCTGTCCTAGACATTGGCTCTCGATATTCCCCTTTGGCAACAGATTGTATACAACTTTTAGGTTCATAGGTTCATAGGTAAGTACTAGGCTATTAGCCCTAGGGCCTATGTAAGCCTAGCCAAAAAGGTACCCTGGCTTTTGCCACCCAAGAAAATTATTTTCCTGTGCCCCTGTCAATCAGAGCCACAGAAGTGATCCCTGGGGTGAATTTCCTGTCTCCCATCCAATCATCAAGATTTTTCTTGAAGAGTGCTAATGAAGAGCTTTGTTTGATATAGATAGGTAGTTTGTTCCAGAGTATGGGAAGTCTCTGGGACAGGAATCTATCACTCCAGCATGTTCTGTTTATTGTAGTGACAAGGTTTAGGTCCCTAGAGCATGTAGCTCAGAAGGATTGGAATTTCTTTAAGTGGAGCATGTCCAACAGCTCTGGGTTTGACATAGTTTTGTATGTTAGGCAGAGATCGCCTCTCAGTAGGCGATATGCGACGGAATAAAGCTGGAGTTTTTTGAGACGGTCTACATAGGGCATCTGCTTGAGACCGGTAATCCTCTGTGTGAGGTATTTCTGTGCCTTTTCCAGTTGTTGTAGATGTCTTGTGAGATACATACCAAAAGGGGCACTGTATTCTGTAATGGGTCTAATGAGTGACGAGTAGAGGGAAACAACAACCTCTTTTTTCCTGGATGAGAAACCTTTTGTGATGAGGTGTGCCACATATAAGGATTTCCTGACTACTATGGCGATGTGATTATCAAAGAGGAGAGACTACTGTCCACTTGTGTCCCAAGGTCCCTTATCACACTTTCGGTGTTAAGTAGACTACTGCCTATGTGGTAGTTCATGGGTACAGAGTTTTTACCAAAAGGGATGACAATGCACTTTTTGGCATTGAGCTTGAGGCCATGGCTTTGACACCAGGCATCTGTCTCAGTGAGGCCCTTTTGTAGGATGTCCACATTGTTAGGAGTTTTGATTATGGCTCCTAGTTTGCAGTCATCTGTGAACTTCGTTAGCCAAAGACCTTCTGTGTTAGCCTATACTTCAGAGAAGTAGATACCAAACAGGAGAGGACCCAGGACTGAACCTTGTGGTACTCCACTTCTCACTGGTCTGAAGTCAGATTTGGAGTCTGCTACTTTCACAGTGTGGGTTCTGTCAGTGAGCCAGTTGGCAACCCATCTTGTGACATAGGGATTTATACCTAGTTTAGTGAGTTTATTTATAATTCCAGAGTGGGAGATGGTGTCAAAAGCCTTGGCGAGATCTAGATAGGCTGTGTGAACCACCTTACCCTCATCTACGGCTTTGGTGACCACTTCAAAGAAGTCTATCAAGTTTAGGAGACATGATCTGCCTTTTACAAACCCGAACTGGGTGGGATCCAGAGTTTGGAGATTACCAATGTCATTGTTTATAAGTTCCATGATGATACATTCCATAGCCTTGCAGACCAGGCTCGTCAGGCTAATGGGGTGGTAGTTCCCGGGGTCTGTGGTGGCTTCCCCTTTGTGGAGTGGGATGACCATCACTGTGTGCCATTCGGTGGGTGCAAAGCCTGAGGTAAGGCTATGACTGAACATGGTACTTAGGTGTGGTGCCAGTTCATTCTGTAGTTTGTGTAGAACGCAGCCTGGGATGTTGTTAGGTCCCATGGATGCTGTGTTCTTGGCTTTGGAGAGTGTGTTTTTTACCTGTGCAGCCATGATTACAGGAACTTTGCATTCTTCCAGTAAAGAGATGGGCACTTTAGGGGGTGAGAGGGGGGTAAAGTTAGCACTGAACCTGTCTGCCAGGATATTGGCAATATCAGTTGGTTCGGTATATTTAGTGCCATTGTGCTGTAACTCAAAGCAGATCTGAGTGTTGCCATTGAGATTCTTGACATAGCTATAGAATGCTTTTTGGCTGTCTTTAGAATCAGTGGCAATTTTGTTTTTGTAACTAGCTTTGCAGGATTTTATGAGGGATCTCAGCTTCTTACTGAGGCTGACCAGGGAGTTTCTACAATCATGGGATTTTACTCTTTTTTGCAACAGTTTCTTTCTTCTGTTGTAGAGTTTGTTTATGGCAGGGAACCACCAGATTGGCTTCCTTTTTTTGGAGGATAGCATCTTGGTTCTGTTAGGGATTGCACGATCCATGCACTCGTGTAAGTGCTTATAAAATGCATTTGTGTAGGATTCAGCAATCATACTTCTATTGTCCATCTGCATGGGTGTCGTGAAGTTTGCCACTTCTGCCTTAAGAAGTTGGCTTTAGAGAAATTTTTTACGGTGGTTTCCCTAATGGAGGATGGAGGCAGGATGTGGATGTCTAGGGTGATTAGATTGTAGTCGGATCTGACCAACAAGGAACTGACCTCTGATGTGGAACACTGGTTGTCCATGTTGGTAATGATCAGGTCTAGGATATTGCTGTCCCTGGTGGGGGTGTGGATAAGTTGATCCAAGGCATTGGAATTTATGAATTCCAGTAAATGTTGAGCAAAAGAGTTGGTACATAAGTAGTTTTCCCAGTTAATGGTGGGGTAGTTGAAATCGCCCATTATTAGGGTGTTAGGTTGTACCCTAATATTTTCCAGCATATCAAAAAATGAGGAGTGGGAATCCTGCAGCATGGTGGGGGATCTGTAGCAAGTTACAATTTGGATTGCGGTCTTGCCCAGAGTTAGTTGCACTTGGATAATCTCGGATGCATTATGCTGAGCAACTAGCCTGGAGGTGTGGATATCCTTAATGAATATGGACACGCCTTTAGTGTTTCGGTCCAGGTTAGGTGGCCGAAAGGTGTGATATGAATTATAGCCTGGTAATACAGGGGTGCTGTCTGGATCCTTGAACTAGGTCTCTGTCACTGCACAGATGTCAATGTTCTCCATTTTAAGGAGTGCCTCGAGTGAGTGCATTTTGAGGTAGCATTGAGTAGCATTACCCTCAGATTTTGCTTGCTTGTACCTGTTACAGTGGTGAATTTGTCATTTAAACCTTGCCTAAAAAGGCACTATATGGGGTGGCAAGAGCCTTAGCCAGTAACCGGAATCCCAAGGGCAACAGGTGCAGGCCATCTCTGGCAAAGCATCCTGGTCCGTTGATCATGTCATCCCAGGCAGATACTGGATCCCCTTAGAATGACACCAGAAACTTAGCCAATTGTTGTAGTCAATCATTTTGTCCTTGTACTGTGGTATCATTCTGGGTGATAGCAGGATGATACTCATGGCTAGGGTCATATCTGCCTGGGCTACAAGATCGGAAAGCTCCTCCATGTCTCTTTTAATGTAGTCCAGGGAGGTACATCTCAGGTCATTCACACCAACATGGACAATGACAGAGTCATATTTGTACTTGTTGTGGAGTGACCTGAGTGCGTGCATTATGTGGCTGATCCTGGCACCTGACAGGCAGCTGACAGTAACTTTCTCTTTTGTTTAGCCTGGTGAGTGGAATATCAGTGTGCCTGACTATAGAGTCACCTATGGCTAGAGTGTTGGGTACGTTGTTATGCCGTATCGGCTGTGGTTGAGTGGCATACTGAGTTTGTGGGCTATGTGTCTTTTGGGTTGTGTTGGGGGGGGGAAGGTTGCTTGCGTTTCTGCTGTGGAGGTCCCTGTTGCTTGGGAAGATTTTTATTGAGAACCTCCATGAATGTAGGTGTGTGTTTTGTATTTCTATGTGTGTGTTTTGGTAATGAAGGTTTTGAGGGACTATGTGGTGATTGTGGTGTGGTGCAAGTCTTTACCTTCTCCTATTGACTGTCTAGTCCAGTCTTGGGTGAACAGAGCTTTGCTTCCAGTTTGGCTATATAAGTGCATCTCTCACAGGCTGTAGTGTTGGGTGGTAGGAGGAGAGGGTTGTCTGTTTACATGATGCAATTGCTGCATTGCCCCAAGATGCCCAGATTCATCAGGTAAACAGGAAAAAACACCGGGATCTGACCCTTAGACATGCCTGGATAGGTGCTTATTCATTAAGTACTAAAAAACGTTTTCCTCTAGACAAGTGAGGAAAGTTGAGTGCTGTAGTAATTAGTAGCTTATTTAGTGCTTACAATGAGTTGTGAACAAGTGCTGAGCTCAAAGAAACAGATGATTGCTAAAACTAAAACTGACTAGTTCTAAGGGAAAATTTGAAGAGCAGACTTTATGGTGCCGGGAATAGTTTAACCCTATCTAAGCGGAGATTCATAAAGTGTTTTTTTTTTTTTTTTGGATAAGCTACCTAGTGCTTACCACTCCCACTGATAAGCTAGAAGGCTTCCCTCCAACACAGAAAGGCTTGGGGTCTAAGAAACTTACAAACAGTCCTGGATACAGCAAATCTGTATCCACTCTAGACTACTTACAGGAAAGGCTGGAAACAAGCTTAGAAATGTTTTTGTTGTTTTTTTTTTTTTTTTTTTTGTAAACTGGAAAGTGAGAAAGGAGGAGCAGAAGATAATTCAAGGTTAAGAAACTAAGTGGGTTGGCCTTCTCAAATGTTCTCCCTGTATTAAGTAGAATGAGGTAATGAAACTAGACTGGGAGGAGTGTCCCAGATCAAATTTACAGTAAGGGTGGGCAACTGCAAAGCCACCAAGTATAAGAATAGGATACCAAAAGGGAGGGAGGGTGGAAAACAAAAATCAGAACAAACAAATCCAAACAGATGCTTAACAATTGTAGAAAATTTCCAGTTAATACCTCACACACAGTGAAACTAGCTAGAAAAGTATGCAGTAGACAATAAAAGTGCTATAAATAACTCGTAAAAATAAGCAAAAAACAGGATACTTAATGTTATATAGCACAGATCAGTTTGCTCAGTGCCCTTCCTCCGATTAGCTCAGTGTGAAATGGCAGAAACACTCACAAGTTAACTTCTTAAGTAACAAAGTTGAAACCTGAAACAACTTAAAAAAAAGCTTGAAAGAACCAATGAGATGCTTACTCCAAGCTGTAGTCCAGGTAACCCCAATCAGCAAATGATTATGAACACTTCACTCTCACTGAAATGCTATATTAGCTTTGGCTAAACTAGGATGGTCTGGAACATGTGCTCAGACACACAGCCTCTACCAACAAATAACTAGGCCCAAAATACAAGCCTGAATATGGACAATGCTACAACTACCCACACTACTTAGGTAGAAAAAAATGCAGAAATGTTTAAACAGATAAAGGAGCAAGAAGACTCTAGAGAATGCTTTTAACTGCAAACAATTAAGTTATATGATACACTCCTTGGCAGGAAATCAGAACAAACAAACCCAAACAGATGCTTAACAACTGTAGAAAATTTCCAGTTAATACCTCATACACAGTGAAACTAGCTAGAAAAGTATGCAGTAGACAATAAAAATGCTATAAATAACTCATAAAAATAAGCAAAACACAGGATACTTAATGTTATATAGCACAGATCAGTTTGCTCAGTGCCCTTCCTCCAATTAGCTCAGTGTGAAATGGCAGAAACACTCACAAGTTAACTTCTTAAGTAACAAAGTTGAAACCTGAAACAACTTAAAAAAAAGCTTGAAAGAACCAATGAGGTGCTTACTCCAAGCCGTAGTCCAGGTAACACCAATCAGCCAATGACCATAAACACTTCACTCTCACTGAAATGCTATACTGGCTTTGGCTAAACTAAGATGGCCTGAAACATGTGCTCAGACACACAGCCTCTACCAACAAACAAATAGGCCCAAAACACAAGCCTGAATATTGACAATGCTACAACTACCCACACTACTTAGGTAGAAAAAACTGCAAAAATGGGACTAGAGAATGCTTTTAACTGCAAACAATTAAGTTATATGATAAACCTAAACAGATGCTTAACAATTGTAGAAAATTTCCAGTTGATGCCTCACCCACAGTGAAACTAGCTAGAAATGTATGCAGCAGACAATAAAAGTGCTATAAATGTTTGTCTTTCGGCTTTTCCCGGTAAGGGGTCACCACAGCAGAACTCCGGTCCGCTAATGATTGGCAGTAGATTTTTACAAAATGCCGAGGTGCCAGCTCGACGCCCAACCTTCAATGAAGGCACGCCCATTTATAAAAGTGCTATAAATGTTTGTCTTTCGGCTTTTCCTGGTAAGGGGTCACCACAGCAGAACTCCGGTCCGCTAATGATTGGCAGTAGATTTTTACAAAATGCCGAGGTGCCAGCTCGACGCCCAACCTTCAATGAAGGCACGCCCATTTATGCACGCGTGTCTTTCGAACGCTACCCAACTGTGGGGAGGACATGCAGACTCCACACAGAAGGCACTCCCAAGCCCAGCCGAGAATCAAACGAGAGAACCTCTTGCTGTGAGGTAACAACGCTACCGTCGTACCACCATGGCATCCCTAATAAAAGTGCTATAAATAACTCGTAAAAATAAGCAAAAAAACAGGATACTTAATGTTATATAGCACAGATTGGTTTGCTCAGTGCCCTTCCTCCGATTATCTCAGTGTCTTGACTGATAAAATACTTCAGGAGGGTTACAGCTGACACTGGATACACATACCTCTTTTCCAGGGGAATTCCTCCTCATCCTCTGAAGCAAACATCATTTGTTTCCTCAGGTTCTTTGACACTTGCTGTTCCTAGGAGTCATAGAACTAGTCCCTTTAGATCAAAGGGGCAAAGGCTTCTACTCCCAAATGTTTCTTGTACCAAAGAAAGAACTTTTTTGGAGGCCAGTTCTGGATCTTTCCTTTCGCAATCTGTATGTAAAAGTGCCAAAGTTCAAAATGCTGACCTTTCAAAACACTGTTACCTTTCATTCCTCCCTTGAGTGCTGTGGTAGCATTAGATCTAAATAATGCTTATTATTACATTCCCATTACATTCCCATAGCTACTGGATTCAAGACATTTCTCAGTTTCTCTCTTTCTGGGTAACATTATCAGTTTTCTGCATTACCCATTGGGTTATCTGCAGCTCCAAGGATGTTTACAAAGTGTCTAGTTCCAGTCATACCTCATTGCAGATTGAATGTCATTCACATATTTCCTTATTTAGATGACTTGTTTACCTTTGCAGAGTCTTTGCCAATGTCAAGATTCCTCAGCATGGGCTTCATCTCTTCTTACCAATTGGGAGTTCCTAACTTCATTACCCAGGACTGTATTTCTGGGCTGCTTTCTAGACACTTCTCACACACTTCTCCAGACACTTCAAAAGGCTTTTCTTGCACAGGAAAATATGGATTTTTATAAATAACCAAAAATACACTGAGGTACCACACAATAGCGTCTTTAATTACACAAAAAATAAGAACAGTGGTGAGCACTTTCACAAAATTAATTGCTTCATCAGACAAGAAAATAAAACACTCCATTGCTTATATACAGATGGAACCATTGACTCAATCACTGATGTCATAGGTCAATTAAGGCATTAAAGCTATATAAAACTTATAAATGTATAAATGTAGAAAAGGCTACATATAGAGAAAACTGCATATAAAGGACACATATAAAATACTGCATGTAAATGCATATAAAAACTGCATGCAAAAACTATATACAAAACTGTTGGTAAAAGACCTAAGTAATGTGCATAGATATAAACTCCATAAATACTGTAGCTATGAAAAATTAAAATCTAGATCTAGTCATAAAATCTATCTACAATATGTATGTATAACTAAAAATAGTCTATGTCTCTAAAATGTGAATAAATATAAATAAAAGTGTAATGGGTGTATGAGGTGCCTAAAATTAAACATGTTTGAGGCGTCTTGCTTTCAAGAAAGGAACCAGGGAGGTAGAGCCATTAAGGCCTGGATATTTATCTGCATTCAGTTTAATGATCCAGCTTTCAGTAAAATTTTCTATATCCCCTCCTCTAATGTTTTTGTGTATGCGCTGTAGCGCAAAAAACTTAAAAGAATGTGAATTATCTGTATTAATAATATGCTGGGCGAGTGCATTAGTGGGTTTCTTATTTTTGACATCACGAAGATGTTCTAGAATTCTGTCTTTAAGAAATCTATTCGTTTCACCTACATAAAACACCGGACATTTCTGACAAAAACAATAATAGACAACATCAGTGCTCTTGCAATCAGCATAAGTATTAAGCTGTAACTGAAAATGCTTGGTGGGGTGGACATAGGTATTTATACTGTAAATATAGGGGCAAGCACTGCATGACCTGCAAGGAAAAGTGCCCTGACGTGAAGAAAATTAATTTATTAAACAAAGGTTTGTCCTTTATACCAGCAAAAAAAGCCAATGTAACAGAAATGATTAAAGACTTAAAGCTACTAGGCAGAAATTTATCATTGAAATCTATGTTTCCTAATGAGTCAGGAACAAGGACTAATGTATACAGGCAGCCTAGTAGTTGTATCCCGAATACCCCACCAGGTGTTCAAAAGTTTTTAGATATCTGTGATCTATCTTTCAGGGACATAGGTGGGCATGATTCTAGTGACTATTACTTAGTAATCACACTCCTAACGAACAAAGAGCCTTACAAGAGTTAAAGAATTTGCAGTCATTAGTTATTAAACAGGCTGATAAAGGAGGAGGCATTGTTTTATTAGATAAACAATTGTATCTACAACAAATGTATAAACTTTTACTTAACAATGAAACTTATAACTCAGTCTCTAAAATTATGGTCAATGCTGTTATTGATAAAGTGTCATTTCTTATGTTCGATCTTCTTATTACTGGATTGATAGACAAACCATTATTTAAGTATTTAATGTTCTCAAACCCACTATACCTAGAATTTATGGTTTACCTAAGGTACATAAAGACCTGGCCTCACCACCAATGCGTCCCATAGTGTCAGGGGCTGGGTGGTGCACCGAGCCCTTATCCATCTTTGTTGAAGGTGCAATACATGGACTATTAGAGAATTGTCATACCATTCTAAGAGATACTAAAATGTTCCTTGAAAGGTTACATAACAGGATGGACACTATTACTAATGACACTGATTTTGTATTGGTTACAATGGACATTGAGTCATTATTTACCAGTATCCCTGATACTTGGGGTATTGAAATGGTTAGAAATTTCCTGTCAACAAATAGATGTTTTTCAAATAGTAAGATACAACTTATATGCAGTCTCTTAGAAATTATATTAGAGAATAATGTTGTTATGTTTGAAGAGAAATTTTTCCTGCAACAGGTTGGCGTGGCTATGGGCACTCCTTGTGCAAATAGCTACGCCAACCTTGCGCTAGTCTGCTGGGAAAAAACACATATACTTTCCAGTTTGAATCCTTTCTTACATCAAGTGTTATGGTATGTACATTTTGTGGATGATGTTTTTATTTTATGGAATGGCAATGGTTTAGATTTTGCATCCTTTGTTAATTATCTGCATACCACCACTGACTTTTTAAAATTCACATACCGGCTATCTGCAGCTGAGATTGATTTTCTTGATGTACATCTAGCTAAAGCTGAATTTAACTGCTTCAAGAGTAGCATCTTCCACAAACCAACCAGAAAGAACACATACCTACACAAAACTAGTATGCATCCCAGGCACATCCCGAGAAATGTATTAAAGGGCAAGTTTATAGGACATTAAGATTACATGATGATGATGAGGATGCATTACTAGCATTAAATAATTTAAAATTTGAGTTTATAGCTAGAGGATACCAACCTGATGAAATTGATAAAACTATATCTGATGCATGGCATATGAGATCAACTAAATGTAGACCTTATTTTAACAACAACGAGGTAGTTCCATATAATAATCCATCTAACATAAACTCTAGGCCACATAATGAATTTAGAGTAGTGTTACAGTTTGCGAGTGACGTCAACCAATATGTTGACGTAATTAAGAAACATTGGCACCTATTACAAGAGGTACCACAGTTGCAGGTTATTACCTGTAAAGATCCACTATTCAGTTTCAAGAACAATATGTCACTCAAGAAGCAGTTATGTAACAAGGATGTGCCTAAGAAAGCCATCCCTTCTTCACGTCAGGGCACTTTTCCTTGCAGGTCATGCAGTGCCTGCCCCTATATTTACAGTATAAATACCTATGTCCACCCCACCAAGCATTTTCAGTTACAGCTTAATACTTATGCTGATTGCAAGAGCACTGATGTTGTCTATTATTGTTTTTGTCAGAAATGTCCGGTGTTTTATGTAGGTGAAACGAATAGATTTCTTAAAGACAGAATTCTAGAACATCTTCGTGATGTCAAAAATAAGAAACCCACTAATGCACTCGCCCAGCATATTATTAATACAGATAATTCACATTCTTTTAAGTTTTTTGTGCTACAGCGCATACACAAAAACATTAGCGGAGGGGATATAGAAAATTTTACTGAAAGCTGTGAACAGAGATGGATCATTAAACTGAATGCAGATAAATATCCAGGCCTTAATGGCTCTACCTCCCTGGTTCCTTTCTTGAAAGCAAGACGCCTCAAACATGTTTAATTTTAGGCACCTCATACACCCATTACACTTTTATTTATATTTATTCACATTTTAGAGACATAGACTATTTTTAGTTATACATACATATTGTAGATAGATTTTATGACTAGATCTAGATTTTAATTTTTCATAGCTACAGTATTTATGGAGTTTATAGCTATGCACATTACTTAGGTCTTTTACCAACAGTTTTGTATATAGTTTTTGTATGCAGTTTTTATATGCATTTACATGCAGTTTTTATATGTGTCTTTTATATGCAGTTTTCTCTATATGTAGCCTTTTCTACATTTATACATTGATAAGTTTTATATAGCTTTAATGCCTTAATTGACCTATGACATCAGTGATTGAGTCAATGGTTCCATCTGTATATAAGCAATGGAGTGTTTTATTTTCTTGTCTGATGAAGCAATTAGTTTTGCGAAAGTGCTCACCACTGTTCTTATTTTTTGTGTAATTAAAGACGCTATTGTGTGGTACCTCGGTGTATTTTTGGTTATTTATAGTGCTGGTTTTGTGCACCTGGGTTTTACCTGAAGCTGTTTCTATTTTTATAAATATGGATTTTTATCTGGAAACTTTCTTGATATTTTCCAATCAGTCCCAGACTTCAGCAAGACAGTATCTCAAGGTCTTGGGGTTCATGGCTTCTATGATTCGCATGATTCTTCTTGCCAAGTTACACATGAGCAAAAATTCAGTGATTTTAAAAAAACACATGGACCCAACAGTCTCATCTTCTAGAATTTCAGATTTCAGTTGTGGGCTTTGTCAAAATGAACTGCAGTGGCGGTGACAAAAAATCCAGACCTCCCCTTTTCTGCTCCTGTCCCAAGACAATATGTAACCACAGATGCTTCAAATTTTGCTTGGGGAGCAGTTTCTATGGAGATAAAGGTGCATGTCCTGTTGAACTCTTTAGATTGATCAATGCACATAAATCTCAAAGAAATGTTAGCTGTGATTTGGGCATAAAATATCATCATCATCTGTGGTCCGCTTGACCTCTATAGGTGATTATAGACAACACCACAGTGATGTGGTACATAAACAAAGAGTGGAGCATCAGGTCATACCCTCTGTGCAGGCCAGCTGTGATGATTTGAGAGGTAGCTCTTTAGCATGGTTTAACCCTCTAAACTTGTTACATTCTGTCAGAGTAAAATATTGTTGCAGATAAGCTGTCCAGGACCAGGACAGACCCTCACAAATAGAAACTGAATAAAGGGGTCTTTTAGGAATTGATCCACTTGTGTGGAACACATCAAATAAATGTTTGCCTTCTTTCAAAACAGGCAACTATACAATTGCTGCACCAGGACTCCTCACAGGCAAACATGGAAAACAGATGCATTCTCATTTCCATGGTCATGGATGTTCCTTTACACATTTCCACCCTTTCTTCTGATTTTGTGGGTAAGTCTGAAGATTCAGAAAGACCACCCTTTCCTCTGATTTCTAGGGTAAGTCTGAAGATTCAGATGGACTCTCCAAAAATCATTGTGGCAAGTCCCTTTTGGCCCAAGGAACACTGCATCTCCTTTCTTATGGAAGTGGCCAAGGGCAGTTGCCATAACCTTCTTCACAGACTGGACCTACTCACAAAAGACAAGCTGAGTTTGATATACCTCGACATCAAACAACTTTAATAATTGCCTGGATTATTCAATTTTGATACTTTTCAGGCACCTCTTTCATGAGGAGATGCAGCAGGTATAAAGGAGGCAAAAAAGCCTGTTACTAGGAAATTTTATAATGTCAAGTGGAAAAGATTTTGTAATTCATAGGTTCGTATATAATTACCAGGCTACTGACCCTGGGGCCCATTTTGTAATTCATAGGTTCATATATAATTACCAGGCTACTGACCCTGGGGCCCATTGTTTAAGCCTAATCATGCTTCCCAAATGTGAGAATCAAACCCTGTGCCTTATATGTGCAAGATAAACAACTTACCATTATTCCAACCCCTGATCAATAACCATGGCCCTATCAGGGCTTATGTACACAAGTTGTTAAATGTGTGTGAGTTACTTTCTTGTGGCCTTTCTTATTCCTCTATCAAGGTTCATCTAGTGGTCTTTTCAGCATATTTATTATTTATTTTACATTTGTTTACCAGGAAGATCCGACTGGACATAGGTCCTTTTTCAGCGGAGGCCAAGGAGAAAAGCTGCTAATACAGTGTATATAACTTTTTTATCTTACAGTTTTGTTTATATAAGACATTTTGAAATACAGTAATATCAGTATACAGTGAGTGGCAAGTTAGTCTTAGACCATATAAAAATAGAAAAATTTACATACAGTATTTAATTTCTGATTTTTAGCAGTATATATGTATGTATATATATATATATATATATATATATATATATATATATATATATATATATATATATATATATATATATATATATATAGAGGTTTACTATAATAAAATCGAAAATAATAAAAAAAGTGTATTATTTTTTGAATTTTAACATCGAAAATGAAAGTATTCGATTAACATTATGGCCGTAAAGCAGGGTGAAATGTCGAAAATATCAAATCATGACATTTCCATTCGATTTGCGGCAAAACACCGAAAATAAGTGATCCCTGTTTAAATGACAGTTCCCTTGTATATATTCATAGTAATTCCACAGCAAACACATTCCCTGTGCTAAAATAGCGATTTCCATGAAGATGATTTGCTCTATAATACTGAATACAAAGTCCATATCCCAATAAACCAAGTGCAATGAAAGTTTCCAAAAGTGTCCTATAATGCCATAGAAATATTAAACACATGGAAGGGTATAGCAGAGATATCAGAATGAACAATGGTGTGCCATTAATTGTAAAAATCCTAACGGTGTCATTTCATCCCGTTTAGCAAGCAGACGTTGTATCATATTTTCTTTATCACACAGCCTACGTATCTTTGGAGATGCAGGCACACAACACAGAAACTTCTGTTTAACATCCTCCAAATGGTTTTGCTCTAAACTAATAGCATGCAACACATCAGTGATGTAAAGTTCCTTTTTACCTAAGAGAGACCTCAGCCTACGGTGCCATCCTTCCACTGCGTTCTGACTCCTAGGGTAACCCATGGTACATGTTTCAGACTGATTCCAAAAAGGGACATCAAATAGTGATGGTTGTCTCTCTGATGTGGAACCCCTCATGCCGTAACGTCGTGGCCTCCCTAAAATGTAGTTATTTTTAAAAAACTCACATAAAGGAGCACCCCTTTCCCCCAATGCCTCCTCAATCAAACTGAAAGTGTCCATAATATGTTCCGTGTGTATAAAAGCAAGTGAAGGAACCTGTTTACATAACAGTGCAAACTGTGTATCTGTACCATATGCCTGTGTCAGGTTAAGCTTCTGGATCTGCCTCCATATAATTTGGCACAAATTAAACCAACATCCCTTTGCTGTACTGTTAGGTAGATGCTTAATAATGCTATTCACTGCCCCCTTTTCAAAGTCACTGAGTACCATCCTTGGCTGGAAAGTAAGATGGAAGTCCCTACATAAAGCCATCAATGTGTCCCAGAATTGATCATAGCACTCCTCGCATTTGGACAGTAGGATGGCATACACTACAGGTACTACCTTGCTGTTGCTAGGACCATCCAAGCTACAATGAACAGAGTATATTTGTTTACACTCCCTAGTGCTAATAGGAAATGTACCATCTACAAGGATGTATTCTGAACTGCAGAGCAGGCCTAGATTACTCTCTGTAGTGAGAATGACAACATCATAGTTATGGCTCTGGAGTGCACTGTGTTTAATGATGAAGTGTCCCTGCTTCAATGGTATCATCTCCGGCCTTAAATCTTTCAAACTTGCTAACTGTAATCTGGGATTCGTGCTGTTCCTATGCCTTAACCTATGCACACTCTGCTTCAGCACATCTGTATTAGTCATGGTGGTCACTACATCAGTGGATGTGGTTGCCAGCACCTCAGACACAATTCTGCAGGGATCCTCAAGAGTCTGTTCAGCATGCCTTTTAATTGCTGCACATACCCTACTCTGCTCTACCCTGACAACATCTGGTGCGTGAAAATGACCAATGCTTTTAAGTAGCCTCTCCTCATCAGCACACTTCTGTGTTATACAACGGCCCTTACATCTCTGTCTTGCCTTCTGAGTGCAACACCAGTAATTCTTCTCAGGGTTACTCTTTTCAAGGTAGTACTGATAACCATCAATACAAAGAATTGGGCGACCTTTTTGGGATGTAATAGTGCCATATAATGAGCCAATAACACCAGGATAACTCACGGTCGGTCGGTCTGACATACTACCTGAGCTCACCTACAAATCAACAACAGTAACTATATTACTACAAATGAATGGTATTACCGCTATGTAATACAGGCCTGTAGCACGTCTATTTACAAAAACTTACACGAATACAAACCATGACAAAGGTATTACATTGCATTGGCAATCAGAGACATCTCTTAAATGTAGACACACTGGTAAAATGCACTCAATACACATTTAACCTTTCCAAATACTATTGATACAAATATACAAATAGACACCTAAGCCAATACATTTATCCTGCAAACTAAAGCCTGTTGGTATTCACTACATGCAATACTATTCAGCTATAATGTATAACTACACAGTTACACAGCATCAAGCTGTATTCTTTTCAATTGTGCATTTTAAAACTTAATAAGTATAAATGACTACTATGTCAATGATTCATTCAAGTAATGATATAATGCTTATACCCAAACGAAGTGTCTTAATACTATGCAATTAACCTTACACATGACTATCCACACTGGTATTACAGCACTTTGTCATATATTGACATGTATGTCCTGAAAATGTCAAATACTGACTGCAATACACAACAACTCAGAACATTATTACAATGTATGTAGAATTGGTAAGAACATTACAGCAAGATGCTTTTCCATTCTATAGATATCTAATATGTACTTGTATATGTTATGTTGCAATGATCGCGTAACACTTACAGCGATATTTATGCATATAATATTGTCCAAAATGAGCTATACTGACATTATATGATATACCTTTTAAACATATAATGTTATTTATAGTACACTATTACACTACGTACTCACATAACATGTTTACTCACCAGTCCACACTTGCAACGTAAAATCCTTAGTATTGCAAATTATGGATACTTTTCTGTAATTAAATCCACCTCTGCAGCGATATAATCCATTTAAATGACACTCCGCACTGTCGGTAACTCTTTAATCGCGTCATCTTATACTTCCACACTCTTTCTACGAATTATTACCCGCGACTAACAGATCTTCGTCGCAACATCATTGTCGTCATCAGTGGACGTCTTATTCATATATGCAACGTTCAGTAGTTCAAAAGGAGCTCCATGGCGGTTTTTATTTTCCGATCTTTTTGGCATGCAGGATTATTTGTTTTCGACATTAATACTGATGATCGAAGGACTGGCAGGTATGTGAACGTCGACTACATGATAGTAAACCATATATACATATATATATATATATATATATATATATATATATATATATATATATATATATATGTTCTAGTAATCTATGCATATCATCTCTGTTTTTTGTAAAACAGTTTCTGAAAGGAATTTTACATCTTACCCCATTTGGAAACAGGTGGCTCTTTCTTGGGATATTAACTTTGTAGTGCAAAAATTTAACTATGAACTGATCATCATGCTGATTTAAGTTCATCACATGGAAGACTTAACTCTGCTTAGGCAGCCTGCAACTCAGATACTATCTGGTGGACAATAGGGACAGGGTCACGTCACATTAAGAATAAATCTGTCATTTATGCCAAAAGTTGTTTCAGAGTTTACTTTGACTCAAGCCGTCTATCTCTCAGTGTTCTACCCAGACTCTCAGAAGCAGGGAGAAAGGATTCTACATACTCTGAATGTGCGTAGCCTGCCAGTAGTTGAATCCTGGACAAGATACAATCCATACAGCCAAAGGCTCCTACACCAGTCAGAAATTTAGACATCTGTTGTTTAAGTGCAACTTACCCAACTGTGTGGAACAAACAGAGAAAATGTGAAAAACAATCCGCTAACAACTTCATCTAGCAAGCTCACAGGATGATTAAAATGTATGACATTATACTTGTAAAATGTTATTTTGCTGAAGTATTATTTACCATGGATATTGGTCAGGAAAAGTATTAACACTGAATCTGTGACATACCCTTCAGTGTGGGACAGTGAGGAACTGTTTCAGACTTAAAATGAAGGACATTCCTCATAATGATATACACTTGTATTACTATAGGCACATAAGGTTTCTTTCTTGTTTGTTTTGTGCCCTGAGAACTGTAGTTGCTTATCTGTGCTTTATAGCTCTCTATTAATCTCAGCAACATACAAGCTAAAGACATAAATGTTTTGCAATGAGTGACTAACAGGCTATGAACTTTACCACGGATTTTATACTTCTTCTTTCCAACCAGTATCTAATTGGTCATTTGCCATTTCTGTCATAACAGTATTTATGCCTGATGATCTCTCTCCATCATTCCTTTGTTTTGGATTTTCAGGCATCAACAGCGCGGTTGAAGCAAGTAATCTTTTCAACCTTCTGCCAAAAGTGCGAGGTGAGACCTCTTGTTGCTTTTCTTGTTGCTGTTTCTCATGACGCCTTCCTGTTTTGACAGTTCCATTTCCTTCTGCATTACAGCATGAATAGTGTAGACGTGATATTTTATGTCTGAATTCCCACTCACACCTAAATCCTCATAATTCCTGAGCCTTGGATTGTGGATGTGGACCACTCTCAGCTATGGCAGCATCAGGTGTCACCTGCCTTGAGTATCTACAGTTTAATGCACTAATCACACTTGCACGTGTTGCGTCTGTCAGTTTGATTATTTCAGGAAGCTTGGAATAATAATCCACATTTATGAGATACTTTGCTTCTTTGAACTGAAACAGATGTATGTACAGTCTGCTCCAGAATGTGCTGGTATCTTCTCTTTCTTTGGATTATTGTTACAGTATGCTTGTTTTGTTTGAGGTGACTTTCCTGGCCCCTACATTTTATTTCTTGTTCTTTCTTTGTATTTTACTGTTCTAAGATATGACTAACGTAGTCTGTGAAGCATCCATCTTCTCATTTTATTAGGAACTACTATTTTCTCAGCTTTGAACATTAAGCCATAGACACATTGGACTGCATTCCAAAACAAAGTTGTGAACAGTGCAGCGCATCAAAGGAAGATGTTGATGTGTTAGTGGTGGACACAATTCTGTAATGGAAGTGAAATCCAGTGCAAGTAATTTATTCAGAATTGGATTTTTGTGGATTCCATGCACACATGCCAGATTCCAAAACACAACAGCTGTGCTCTCTCTCTCTCTTTTGGCTTTTCCCAGTTAGGGGTCGCCACAGTGGATCACCTTGTCCGCTCATTATTGGCAGTGGAGTTTTATGGTGTTGAGTTGCCAGCCTGTCACCCAACCTTCCACGGAAGGCACACACACCCACGCACTCACGCACTCACGCCTAGGGCCAATTTTAGTGTGTTCAATCCACTTGCAGCATGTCTTTGGGAATGTGGGAGGAAACCGGAGCACCCGGAGAAAACCCACATGTGTCAGAATACTTCACCAACACTTTTAGGAAAGTAGTTGGTGGAAACCATTTGTGCTGCAATGCAACTTTTAATATCTGCTGCGGTTTGTGTAACAATCCTGCAGGTTCTGCAAATATTTCAGAAAAAACAAATTCAAGCTGCATTTAATGCATTAGAGTAGGGTTCTACAAGTCATGATAAAGAATGATCTACCAATGCATCCAGGAAGGCAGCCAGCAATGCACAAAGCCAGGCTACAGTTAAACTAGCTCTCTGACCAGGATTGATAGGTACAGGTTAGAGAGCTGGCGCAGGCGGTGTGCAGGATGTGCATGCCCCACACACCTGTTTGCAGTCTGTGGGGTAACCCAATATCAGTGGAAACTGAAGTCATTCTGAATCTGTGCATACTATCCTCTGAGACATCTCAGCAGCATATGAGTGATGTCATAGGAGTATGCCAGACAAGCGCCAGTCACATTCTAAGCAGTTTGTAATTCTAGTTTCTGGCAGTAGTGTGCAACAAAGTGGATGAATGCATCCATTACCCAGAAACAGCCACAGAATGCAGAACTGCCATAGAACAGTTCTACGCCACTGCCAATTTCCCCATGTCCTCGGTGCAATTGACTGCACCCAAATCCCAATAAAAACTTCACTGGTACCTAATGCTGGATGGTACATTAATAGAAAGGGGTGGCCATCACTCAGTTGTCAGTTTGTGTGCACTGCAGATGGTCTTATTACTAATAATATGGCAACACACCCTGGTAGTGTGCATGATGTAGCAATTTAGAGGGGAAAGTGGTCTGAGGGTTACCTTCTAACATGGTGAAATATCCTTGAGCTAGAACTTGGTATGTAAAGGACCCCAGTTATGATGTAGGAAGAATCTATATTTTCCCATATTAAGCAGGTGGAATAAATATGTGTGTGTGACTCCTCTTAATAGGTGACTGTGGTTATCCACTGGAACCTTGGCTAATGACTCCATACAGAGACCCATTAATTCCTGATGAGGATGTATACAACAACAGAGCACACACCACAAGATGAAACACCATTGAGCATGTGGTTGGCATTCTCAAAGTAAGATTTAGATGTCTGGACATATATGAGTGTGCACTCCAATATACATCTGAAAAGGCATCAAAGATGGTCACTGTGTTTGCCATGCTACATAACATGATAAGAGCAAAACACTGTGGGCTGCCAGCCGCAGGTGTGGGTGACCTACCCCAAGAACTTCAGATGTCTGATGTGAAGCTATCAGAGGTAGTGCACAGTGATGAGGAGGACACAAGGGTGAGAAGAAATTGGCATGAGTGTCAGAGGCTGTGGCCTTATATTCTAGCTCAGGCAACATGAGTTTGTATAATATAGCACAACATTCTTACAGTTCTTAATGTAAGATAGATGATCATAGAAACCTTGCAACACCAGATATTTGAGGAACTACCCTCAGATGTAATACTCAGTGGTCAGCACAGCAGTTATCATCATTGCCACAGGGTTAGTATGACACAAGAGGACACACATTGGATAAACTGCTAGTGTGATTTTAATGCAGTCTAGGGTGCCAATGCTTACAGCTCACACGGTGGTCTTGGCTTCCCCTACCACATCTGGAAGCACCTTGCCCACAGTACATTACTAATGAGATGGATGTGGTGACATCTTCAGTATGGGACACAGTGTGGGTAGAAGCACTACTGTGATGTGTCTGAATGTCACTGCTGATATTTGAGAGGTACAACTACCAGCAGATGTGCATGCATATTGCAGCACAGACAATGACATACAAAAGCCATGAGAGGGTCTACTGATGGGGGATTGCCTGTCTCAGCTGGTGGTAATATGCTCATCAGAGTCAGTGTATGTGATACCCAATTTGTCTTACAGCACTGCCCTAACACTGCCATAACAAGGCTTTCCACAGAGCATGCAACACATGCCACATTTTCATGCTGTGCAGCCAATACTGAAGCACATCAGATCCCAAATCAAGATCAGTGCATGGGCTACTGGAAGAGGCACACAGTAGACATGCTGAAAATAAATATAGATAACACATGTGGTGCACTGGTACATCAGTGAAAGAAAACATAATAAGACTGTTATATGTGGAGAAATGTCTACATGCAATTAATAATAATACTGTAGATCATGACTTATTGGGTCGATGTCATGGTGGGTGTAGTACAGGCCCTATAGTGCAAACAATAAACAGTTCAGTCACATAGCAGACAATTATGAATTTGAGTATAACAATGTAAAAAGAGACACAAAAACAGTACTTCATTATTAGTAAAATACATGCCGCCAGGTATATTTTGAAAGGATGTATGATTCAGTATATATTAGACATGCACAGCACTGGCTGGCCAGTGTGCCTCCACAGAACATACATGCCCTACAAAATATAGAACTGATAACTGACTCATAGTGGTCACATGTGTGCAACACCTTGCAAATTTGCATAAGATGCAGACAGTCTTACCATGTCTGCCCTGCAAGGTTGGTGCAAGGAGAAGCTGGCATAAAGTAAACACTGTAGTGTAAAGAGGAACAAAATAAATTTGTAGGTTAAAATATCACTGCAAAAAGCAGACATACATACTGGAATGGTGACAACAGCATCTTGATGTCACAGCAGCTGAGCAATGCAAAACAACATCATTATAATGGAACATGTTTCAATGGTTGAAAATGCAAAGCAAAGTACACATATCTACATAGCCTTACTAAGTGTGTCATCATGAGGTGAGGAAATACAGCTACAACTGCCTCCTGGAACCTGTAATGGAACATAAAAATCAGTTAACCACACAATCAAAGCTCATAGCATGCAAATCCTAACAGATATTGCTATCTTCACACCCTTACAGAGAGAGACAAACCTGTTGTGTGTGACAGACGTACTGCAGACAATGGTCATGTGCAATGCAAAACAACATAATTATAAAGGAACATGTTGCAATGATTGACATGGCAAAGTACAACATATCTACATAGCCTTACCAAGTGTGTCATCATGAGAGGAGGAAATACATCTACAACTGTCTCCTGGAATCTACAACTGTCTCCTGGAATCTGTAATGGAACATAAACATCAGTTAACCACCACACAATCAAAGCTGATACCATGCAGATCCTAGCAACAGATATTAATATCCTCAAATCTTTACAGAGAGCGACAAACCCATTGTGTGTGACAGACATACTGCAGACAACGGTCCTGTGCAATACAACACAACATCATTAAAAAGAACAGAGATATAACAGTACATCATATATAGTAAATAACGTGCCATGTGTGAACTCACTTGATGTGATTCTATCTCCTCTACATAATATAACATTTGTAGGTTATAGCAGAACATAAGTAATATGTAAGTACAATAATGTCAGAAGAGATGTCATTAGCAATCATCTGATAATGGTTGGTGTACATGTGTATAGATAAATGCTCCTGATGGGTGCTGATGAGCAGATGATGTTGACCCCCCTGAGACAAATAATAAGTTATTGCACATGAGGATGACATTATGAAATATCTGTTGCATAACTAATATAACATAGTACTGTGCTTACTGTATGTGTCCAAGGAAAGGAGCTCTTCCCATACATGATGCTCCTGGTTTGCTGTTACAGCTATAAAGCATATATCATATATGAATGTTTGCTTGTGCTGAACTGGATCGAGGAGGAGATTACGCAGATGCTCAATGTCTATGCAAGACATGAGCAAAGGATGCTTGCATACCAAGGAACTTTGCTATGACTGATATATGGAACTAGTTAGTGAGGGAGCAACAAGGATGAACTGAAATCTACCAGACTGGTGTTTAGGTCTGCCACCGCTACAATGATCTTCACTGGAGGGATGTGGGGGATCTTTTCTGGATCTTCTCTGGAGGGTCACAGAGGTCCAATGCTAGTCACTTGATGACTACAGAAAATTACATAATGTACACCTTAACACCAATATTATCACACATAAATGTAGTAAACATATGTGTTTAGGTGATGTATTGCATTTCAAGTGTATTCCATGAATATCTGTAATACTACTATGAATTTACATGGAAGAATAATATGTTTTAATCTTTAAATTGTGTACAGTATGCTCATATTGATGCATTCTGACATTATCTGCAGCAATACTGGGCCAGTCTAAACATTATGCAGGATTTTCTGTTATACCTGTTTATTAATGTGGACTTCACACATACTAGTAATTCTTTACTATATGCATTTAAGACATTAACAGATCTATAATATCCATTAGCTCAACTGGTTAAGCAATATGGCTGTGTAAATCTTATTCGCTTTTGTGTGGTTTCAAATCTCTGTATAGCATAATTTTGATAAAAAGTTGTCAATAATTAATTTACTATTGCACATCACATATGGGAGATTTATAGTTGTTTGGTAACTTATATGTTAGATTTTACACGTCTAGCATAGCCGTAGTGCTCTAACGTCTATAGCACTGTTCATGACTACACATTTCTCCATTATTCACAAAGCTTCTAGAAAACATCACGCAGTATACCAATAAAAAAAAACAGCTGGGAACTCAGCAGAATGTTTAATTATACAAAACAGTACAAAATCATAGTGCTTTTGTCCCTTGAAATAATGAGACTTCTTCAGAGATTATGGCATCAGTCAACAACTTCCCCTTTAAAAAAACACATAATCATGCCCCCACAAATCACATGACTTAGTAAAAACCTACTTCATACAAGTGCAGCAAAGATCAAATAGCTAAGCAGGTAGGATTTCTGGGCTGTAGTACGAGCATAGCTGAAAGTTGTAAGTTTGAATCTACATTTCTCTAATTTGTGATAGGGTATGCTCCTGTGTGTAGAGTAGTAAGTTTGAAACATTAATAAGTAAAATTCAAAATACATTCTCATAATGTATGACACTCCTAGCTAATGCATAATAATTACTACATTCTTCACTGTTCTTTTGTTTTACATAGCAGTAATTAATTATGTAATAAAACAACACAACCCTTCTCTTGATGTAATACTTTATATATATTATGTTTGCAGCTGCTGAGGACCATGTCTGCAACTGCGCTTTCTGTACAGAATGCATGCACAGGCTTGGGGAGCAGCTGAGAGAGAGAAGTGTGTGTTATTACTCACTGCCTTTATGTCTCCTGAAATACCATTCACATACTCCATTCTGCTTTTTTAGATGTACATTCCTATGATATTCAGGCATGCAGATGTTATGGCAGACATCCCATAATGCATTTGCAAGATATGTGTAATATGTACTGATTTATTGTGTATAACATTAATGTCTACATAATTTTATGTTAAATGTTGTCTAATGTGTTAATAACAGGCATTTTTTCTTACAATGAGGTTATGTGATGTTTGTTGACCCAACCTAAATGAAACATCTCTCTGTTCAACTGGTGCATTGATATTTTTTGGGGAGGAGCTGTCTTGATGTATGAAGAGCATAGTGTAAGGCACAGTTGGTAAATTGTGTACATGGTAGTAGTTCTTGATGATTTATACGGTGCCTCCAGCATTAGTGTTGCTAGGGCAGTGTGAGAGAGACAACCCAGGTGCAAAGCCTTAGGGGGGTATAACAAGTCGATACTGATCTTTTGTTAAAGCAATGCTGGCTTTTAAAAGCTGTCAATTTTGAGTGCTGTAGCGCTCCATGTATGGTATAAACTGTAGCAAACCACTTGCTGCATTGTAGCAAGCAGTTTGCTACAGTTTAAAAAGAGTTTTTTTTTAACTAAAACATGAGTGCTCTAGTGCTCTGTGCAGGTTGGCTACAAACTGTATCAACTATACTAAACTAACTAAACTTGCTTTAGTTTAAAAGAAATTAGTTGAGGGAGGGTTGAGGGACAGGGCACAGAAATGGGACCTGAATAGTTGCGGTGGAGTGTGTGTCATGTATCTTGCCACTTAGTTGGTGTTAACTGGAAGAGCTGGGGAGGGTGTAGAGCTGACTGTAAGCCAATCACTTGCAATGTATCAATTGGCTTATTACAGTGAAGTGCATTGTTTTGCTCTTTCCTTGAAGAGCTGAATGGGTGAGGTACTGGTTTACAGTACTGGTCCAGGGCGCTAGTTGAACCAGCTACACTTCTGGTCCATAGTCTGCCTGCTCTATTATTGAATGAGTGTCTGCTGGGTCACAGTCTTTCTGCTGTTGGCAAGTCTTTATTGGCATGTAATGCTTCAGTTCTACTGGTATTGCAATGGTGTATAACCTCACTCTAATGGCTTATAGAACACTACCTTTATTAGCTTGCCACAATCCTTTCCTATATTTATTGTGTTTCTGAGGTGTTGCACAGTATGATTATGATCTTCAGTACAATTTTTAATATATGCAAGTACATATGGAAACATAATATAAACATTGTCAGTAATGGTCATATATTTGTTAAGGAAATGTTATGCATGTGTGTTGTTTACATAATATCTAGCTATCACATGCTGCTGTTGTGCTTGTCACTGTGTAAAATCATTTAAAAATGTTCATATTTCATTCTGATTAAATAATGTTGTGACATTATCCATTAACCATGTTGCATTGCTAATTTCATTTGCATATATTTGAATTATACCATAGCTTGTTAACATTAATATATATTTACAACAGTTTTTCTCATTTGTACAATGACATGTTAATGGCCGTCAACAATGGCCACTACACACATTACATGTATTAGTCATGTGCTCTATGTTCCTTGCTCTGGGATTCCTATACATCTTGTTTTATGCACACATATGCATATGCAATTTTTGCATTTGCATAAGGTTGCCCTGTGCTTTTAATGACATGCTTATTCATGCATGTATTGCCTTACTTACTGTAGACATATGCTGTTTATTACCATTCAGACATATAAACCTGTGATGTCCACATAGACATATCAGATTGACATTTTCATGTCCATGGTTTATAAGGATATTATTAGTAGAAAGCAAACATTATGGCATTACTACACAATCTGCCACCATGACTGGCTGCTGTGATGCAATGCGTATCCACATGGTCATCACTGTAATTTTTACTTGTGTGATTATGATGCTATTATGTGTCCTAGTTTCCATACATATACTTTGTATATTGATTACTTATCTATTTATGCTCAAGCTTAACTGACTAATGTATTTGTATACCTATGTTATATAATGGTGTTTCTTTATCACCATGTAGTTTGTAATTTGCATTGACCTTGGTAACTGTGGCATATGGTGTTTGTATATGTTTTTGGCCTGTGTGCCTGCATGTTATGTCACATATGTAGCATACATATATGAACATGTTTGTTCATGCAGGGTCTACATGGACATCAATATCCATTTACCCATACTGTAATATCCTGTGTGTTAATTTTCTATTTTAATACACATCCACAGTACTGTATAACTGCAGCAAAGCTGGTTGGCACTGTGCTTATTTTGTTGCATATTGCATGCAGGGTTAGGGGTTTTATTCTGACCTCTGATTTTATGCTAATACAATTGCTTTTCTGGATTGCCTTATCCATGCTGTTGCTTGGCTTACATGTGCACTGGCAACAGAGTTTTGTATGATGCTATTTGATGTTCCCCACATAGTTACTTAAATGCAACAAATCAAATGCTGAGGTAAAGCTAGTGTCCTTGGCCAAGGACACCCCCATAAGGCATTCTTTAGCTATGTCTGGAACATCAATTACAGTATGCAACAATGTGGCAAAATACTGGAAAATGGAGACACATTCATGAAAATGAGTGAGATATGAAATCTTATGGCTGACAAATTCATCTCCATCCATCTTTACTCCCCTCACTCTCAATCACCCGACAGAAGAGTCAACTCAACATAATCCCTTAGATTATCAGTAGGGAGAAGGTCTTACATGTGCTCTCCAAGGCCAAATAGCTTTGATGGGCATCAGTAATATCCCATGAACCATTCAATGGGCATCAGTAATATCCCATGAACCCTTCTATCTAGCCTGACATGTGACCTGTTATGGCCATTGATGACACTATTAAACCATATCTTCCACACAGGCTTTGCGCCATGGGAATGGAAGACTGCAGTGGTCATTCCTGTACACAAGGACATAACATCAACTGATCCTGGGAACTACAGACCCATTGGTATGACAACTGTCATATTCACACCCATGGAATGAACTATCATGGAAGTGATTAAACGTGACACACAACACCTTCAGACAATTGGCAAACCCAGTTTGGTTTTGTAAAAAGCAGCTCATGCCTACTAAGCCTGGTGGACCACTATGAGAAGGTCAGTGAGCCAATGGACGTGGGAAATACAGTGCTTACCACCTACCTTGACCTAACTATGAAATTTCATACAATATCCCACTCAGGAATTGTAATCAAACTCATAGAATTAGGCATAAAGTATAAGTCATTTGACAGCCTGCTGGCTCTCAGGCCAGAAAAAGGAGAGTTGGATTTCAGAGACCACCACCACAAAGAGACCTGTCACCATTGTCAGCCTACAGGGAAATGGGCTATGTCTGCTCCTCTTTTGCATTTATGTTATGGGCATCAAGGCCAGTGTCAAGGGCCTCAAACTTACCAATTTTGCAGATGACTCTGAACGTGGAGCAAGTATAGCCACCCCCAAGATAATAACATATTTCAGAGAGTTCTAACACAGACAAATGACTAGTGACTAAGCCATGGATTACAAATGAATGTCAAGTATTGCATAATAGTACTTTTTTGAAATTTGGCCACCCAGGGGAACCTACCTCATTGATAAAACACCCCTAAATGGGATTTGGGGGATCATGTAACTAGTAATCTGTTTTTAGACACATGTCTAAGGTTGTAAAACAATCATTATAGGTCACTCAACTTATAAATAAGGCCATTACTTGTAGGTCCAGTGAGTTCATTGTGCTGATGTACACAGCCATCAGATGATCTGACCCATCACTGTCTGTATGTACCTGTCCAGATACATGTAAGACCTGTAAAGTCCATAGAGGTACATTACAAACAGAATACAGGATGCAAACAATATTCTATGCTGATCACTTCCAAACCTGATTTCTACACTCTGTTTCCTACAGACTACTGAGAGGTTAACAATGCTTGTACACATGATATGCTTGGATCCTTCTCTGATGGAACTTTTACATATCTGCAAAACAATCATCACCTGAATCACTAGATCTAAGATGTTAAACTTTGCCTGCGACTTATATAGGACATGCAAGGAGCATGTATCCCAGAGGATTTCCATCCTTGTGATTCATAATGCTAATCAAGCACAAACTGGAGCACTGGATGGACAATTAGGAATTCAGCCCTGGTCTGACACCTATGCCTGTGATGGACAGAGGCAGACATTACATCATGCCCTACATAACATACACACTTAAAATAACCTCTAAGGCACAATTAGTCATGCCATACATTTGTGTTGCATGGCTAGGCTTATAAAGGCCACAGTGGTCATTAGCCTACCATACACCTATGAACCGAACTATCAGCAATCCACTTTCATTGTTCTGTGTCCAAAACTAACATCAGTCATATTCCTTTTGTTATGACTGTCACACAGTTTGCAACAGCCCAGCACAGCTCTTTGCATTGGTACATAATGGCTGGTGGCATCCCTACCCTGTTTGTCATTTTTTCCCTTAACTTATGTTGTACAGCTCTATGTGTTGTCTGTATAATTCACCTATCCTTTAGGTATTTGACTACTCTTTGTCCATCCATTCTTGTGTTATTTGTTATATGTATGTCCACAGTTTTTCCAACCTCCTATTTCCTTTAATTTGCCATACCTTCTATCCTCCAAATACAAAAGAGACTATTCCCACGCAAAAAACAAAATTGACCATACCCATTGGACTCTCCCTCTGACCATCCTATTCCGTCATCCCTCGTGTTCCCTCTTCTTCACACTCACCCCACACCTGCTTTCCTTTCACACTATTTCCTTGGGTGTGTGTATTACTTGTGTTCCCCACACAAACCCTGCATCCACTGCTAGCTACATTTAGCATTGCTGAGGTAACATGAATGCCACTTTGCCTTAAATAATATGTTTGTATTTAATGTTTTGCAGATTACATCAGATTCTGCAAACTGTAATAGAGTTTTAGAGTATAAACACACTTGCAATTTCTGACTATATTCTCAGATTAATAAAAATATGTTCATGGTCATGACACTAGTTGCCATATACATCTGTCTTCACTTATATTTGCACTTACTTTTCACATGTTCCATTGAATTTCTGTACCTGCCACATGTGTGGGTACATTGTGAATGTGACATTAGTATTTGCAGATATTTCTGCATTATAATGGAAACATTTCTTTTTTTTTTGGTTGTCATTGTGCTGACATTTTTATTATTTTATTTTTGTCCACATTATGCTGAAATGTTTATGATACCAGGGTTGCATTTGCATATTACTTGGATTACTGTAAGTTTAGCATGGATATTAGTGCACTCCATCTGATTCCTTGAGTCTCTTATTATCCAGTCCTTCATGTTTCTTCCTTGAAAGAAAAAAAGAAAGAATGAATTTCTTTCCTTAGTCATAATTTTTGTTTAGGTTATCTTTTTATTTGAACAAAATATTAGATAAAGCTCTAAAATGCTCCCCAGAGCATTTAGAGTCCCATAGTTTCTCAGAATCCCTACCTAAATTAAATTATTTCCACAACAGCATTACATCTGAAAAGATGGCAACCCTAACATGGGTTTGTGTGCTACTTGTTTTGATTGTGGAAAATGATTACAGAAACAGTGTTTGTTTTTTAATGGACTTTGTTATGCCATATACACGTGAAAGTGTATTAGGTGAGAAACATTGGGCCTGTATGATACTTATTTGTGGAATATGCTTGTGTAAACTATGTGCTTTTTCAATGCACTCTATAATGTATTCTGATTGCAAAGCCACTGTATTCAGTAAGGGACATGGGGTTGTGTTCTTCTTATGCAAATACTGTGTTATGGTGGTAGGAAATGGGTGTGGAAACTGTGTGGCTTTTTTGATGGCGTATTGTGTCCAGCTTGTGAACACAGTATGTAAGGGGATGGAGAGGGATATGGACTTGTGTGCTGCCTTAGAAATATTGGAAATGGTTAGGAGAACTCTGTAGGTTCTTTTCGATGGACTTTGTCATATGCTCTACTTGTGAACATAACATGTAGGGAACGGGACATGGGCCTGTGTGCTGCAAACTGTATGTTTTGATTGTGGCACATGCTTATGTAAAGTGTGAGTTTTTCCCCTCTGCAGAACACCGAATAACACGTAAGTTTACAAAACACATATAACACACAAAAACACACACACAACTGCCCCACACTACTAAACAAAACACCCTACACTAATGATAGGCAGGGGGGCAAGCCCCCCTGCACCCCCTACACCACCCTACTTTAATATTCTAACTCTGAGATCGCACAAACAGACACACAAGGCAAGCACACACCCACACAGTACAGTCCCTCACACACACACACACACACACACACAGACACAGCACAGTCACAACACACACTTACATACAGCATTTCCCCCCACAAATACAGTCATACACACACACTTACCTACAGCAGAGCACGAAAAGTGATAATTCAAACTCCTGTAACATCAGGGTTTTGAATTTCATGCTTTTTGGTGTTCTGTGGTTTCGTTGTTTTCGTCTCGGCATTCCGGATTTTTATCTTCTATATATATATATATATATATATATATATATATACATATACACACACACACACAAACACACACATACGCGCGCGCACACACACACACACACACAAACACACACACACACATACACACACACATACACACACACACACACACACACACACACACACACACACACACACATACACACGCACGCGCACACATACACACACACACACACACACACACACACACACACACACACACACACACACATGCACACACAATGTGTGTGTGCATGTATGTATATTTATGTGTATATGTATATGTTCATATGGAAGAGATTAATAAAGTTGACTTTCTTTAAAGTTTAAATCTATTTTGCCGACACACTGTGGTCTGTATTTGTCATTAGGAAATATTTAATTTATTAATGCTGTATTACAAAGTATATAATTGGTTACGGATTGTTTTCATTCACTACTGTGTTAGGTGAGCAACGTTTTCACATTTTTGGCAACCTTAGTCTATGCTTACCACATGTTAACATACTTACAAGAAGCTGGTATCTGTAGTCTGTAACTGGTCAGGTCACTGATGTATAATATTCCAAGTGTGCCAGCTGCAAAGAAGATGGAAATACTGGAGTCCTTTCATTTTTTTTCACCAAAAATACTTTACTTTTTCTTCCCCAGTATGCATGCACGATGAGTGCGACCATGACATCAATAACATATTCATGGTCAGGAAACCAACTGTGTGCCTTTCAGTAATAGTAAATATTAAAAGTGTTTTCTACAGATTGTTCCTCATGGCCTCTTATGTTCATGAGCTTGTAATCATGAACAGTAAAAGACTGCATCAAGGCAACCGTGATGGGTAGTGTCTTAGTCTTTGTGGGGAATCTGTACTGACACTGTTAAAAACACCACTTACAGTAACTTGAAACTTCTTTGAATGATAAGAAAGATTTCTTTGTATTTGCTTTCCTGAAGTATGTTGAAATACTTTGATCAACGTGACGTGAAAAATTATTTGTGACACTCAAACAGGTAATTATGCTGTAGCTTTTCAATATATGATTCACATAGACGTGTCTGTATGACTTTTGCTGTAACAATATGAGAAGTCACTAATGAGGGACAATGTTATGCGAAAGGGTAATGATGCGAATGGCAATCCTTGTACTCTCTCATACAATGGGATAAGTAGTAAGGATTGTGCAAGTTTGGAAATGGGTAAAGATACACTTCTCATAACTTAGTCATAGTAAGAGGCATGGCCCATGCGTATATTTATCAATTTGTGGTATTCATGGTAGAACTGTATGATTGTTTTGTAGATTACGTCTAGGCGCTAATAATGACACTGATTCCCTACATATACAGAGCATGAACATTTGTGGAATAGGTGAATTCAAAATCCATGCTCTGTGGTCCTCATATCATTGCTGTACCAAAAAATGACTTCCATGCACCTTGCATCTGCTAACTGTTGCCATAACAACCAAATAGCCATTTTATTATCACATGATACCATTCAAGGAATCTTCAACTTCCCCAGGTAGAGAAAAACAACTATGAAACATCAACCCTGTGCAGTAAGCCTCAGGTGGCTATATCACTGAATGACAAAAAATAAAAACAGAGTTCAGATGAACTAACAGAAAACGTTATTGGGATACTAAAGGGATATGTGGTAAGTAAACTTTCAACAGCTATACAATTCTTCAGCTCAATCACAATGCTGTAGTTACTTCTTAACTGAACAATGTTTAAGATCAAGTTACAGTCCACCGATTTGAATAAAAGTAACTCCCCACCCCTCATAGGTTCATAGGTGTGTACTAGGCTGATGGCCCTGGAGCCTTTACAAGCCTAGCCTGTAGAAGTCCTCTGGCATCTTGTCGTAGTTCCCAGAGCCTCTATCAAGTAGAGCCACTGGAGTGATCCCTGGGGTGAATTTTCTATTTCCCATCCAATCGTCAAGATTTCTCTTGAAGAGGGCTAGTGAGGTACTCTGCTTGACATGTATGAGGAGTCTATTCCATAGCATAGGCAGTCTCTGGGTAATAAACCTGTACCTCCAGCATGTTCTATTGATTGTGGTAATAAGGTTGAGGTCTCTGGAGTGTGTGGTGTGGAGGAATTGGGATTTCTTTAGATGTAGCATTTTTAACAGAGCAGGGTCAGACATGGCCCTGTAAGTCAAGCAGAGATCGCCTCTTAGCAGACGATATGAGACAGAGAATAGCTAGAGTTTTTTGAGTCTGTCCATATAGGCCATGTGTTTAAGACCCAGAATCCTCTTTTTGAGGTACTTTTGTGGTCTTTCTAGCTGTTCCAGGTGTCTAGTGAGGTACATGCCAAATGGGGCATTATACTCGATGACTGGTCTAATGAGGGAGGAGTAGAGTGAGATGATGACCTCTCTCTTCCTGGATGCAAAACCCTTGGTAATGAGATGTGCCACATTGAAGGACTTCCTGACCACAGTGGCAATGTGCTGGTCAAAGGAGAGGTTGCTGTCAACCTGTATCCCCAGATCTCTTATAATGGTTTCAGCGTTCAGTGACTCCCATCGATGTGGTAATTTGTAGGGACTAAGTTTTTCCCAAAGGAGATGACGACACATTTTTTTGGCATTAAGCTTAAGGCCATGGTTTATTTAGTCACTGGCCTCAGTGAGGCCTTTTTGTAGATTGTCTACATCACTTGGAGAATTAATAATGGCTCCCAGCTTGCAGTCATCTGTAAACTTGGTCAGCCAGAGTCCTTCCATGTTGGCCTGGATTTCTGAAAAGTAGATGCCAAACAGGAGAAGTCCTAGGACCAATCCCTGTGGGACTCCACTCATGACTGGTTGGCAATCTGACTTGGAGTCTGCAATTTTCACACTGTGGGTTCTATCTGTGAGCCAGTTTGCAACCCACCTAGTGATATAAGGGTTGATGCCTAGTTTGGTGAGTCTGTCAGTAATACCTGAGTGGGCAATGGTATTAAAGGCCTTGGCCAGATTGAGGTATGCTGTATGGACCACCTTGCCCTCATCCACAGCCTTGGTGACTGACTCAAAGAAGTCAACTAGGTTGAGCAGGCATGATCTACCTTTCACAAAAACAAACTGCATGGGATCCAGAGTTTGGAGATTCCTTATATCCTTGTTAATTAGGTCCATGATTATGCATTCCATAGCTTTACATATCAGACTTGTCAAGCTAATGGGGCAGTAGTTCCCAGGGTCAGTAGTTGCCCATCCTTTATGTAGAGGGATGACTGTGGCAGTGCACCATTTGTTAGGGACAAAGCCAGAGGTGAGGCTGTGACTGAACAGGGCACACAGGTGTGGTGCCAGTTCACTTTGTAGTTTATGTAGAACACAGCCAGGGATATTGTTGGGTCCCATGGAAACTGTATTCTTGGCCTTGAACAAAGCAGCTTTAACCTGTGCAGCAGTAATACTGGGTGCCTGGCATTCTTCCAGTATTGTGATTGGTCCTTTGAGGGGAGAGAGGGGTAAAACTGACACAGAATCTGCTGGCCAGTATATTGGCAATGTCTGTTGGCTCAATATAGGAGGTACCATTGTGCAGTAACTCAGAGCAAATCTGGGTATTGCCATGGAGATTCTTGATATAACTATAGAAAGCCTTGTGGTTGTTTTTAGTGTCTGCTGCAATTTTACCTTCATAGCTGGCTTTAGAGGTTTTGATGAGGGATCTCAACTTTTTGTTGAGGCTAATAAGGGAGGTTTTCCAGGTTTGGGACTTCACCTTTCTCTGCAAAAGTATCTTCCTTTTGTTGTACAGTTTATTGATGGCAGGGGGCCACAAGATTGGCTTCCTTTTTTTGGAGGAGAGTGTTTTGGTTCTGTTGTGTATGACTAGTTTCATGCATTTATGTACGTGTTAGTACAGTGCATTGGTGTATGATTCAGCATTCATGCATCTATTTTCCATTGGCATGGGTGCCGTGAAATTAGCCACCTCTGTTTTTAGGAACCTAAAGTCTGCTTTGGAGAAATTTTTGATGATGGTTACTTTTGCGGGAGGTGTGGGTGAGATGTGGATTTCCATGGTGATCAGTTTGTGGTCAAATCTAACCAGGGAGGAATTGACTACTGGTGTAGAGCAATGGTTGCCCATGTTAGTAATAACAAGGTCAAGGATGATGCTTCCTCTAGTGGGGGTAAGAATGAGCTGGTCCAGAGCATTGGTATTAATGAATTCCAGGAAATGCTGAGCAAGTGTGTGAGTTGTTTTCCCAGTTAATGGAGGGTAGTTGAAGTCACCTAATATAAGCATGTTGGCTTGGACCCTAATATTTTCCAGACTGCTTAGAAAAATGGAGTGAGAGTCTTGGGACATGGTTGGGGACCTATAGCAGGCTATAACCTGAATCGCTGTCTTACCCAATGTTAGTTGTACCCAAAGTATCTATGATGCGTTATGCTGGACTACCAGTATGGAGGTGTGCATATCCTTTATGAATCTGGAGACACCACCACCTTTGGAGCTTCGGTCCAAGTTCTGGGGCATAAAGGTGTGGAAAGAGTTATAGCCTGGTAGCACAGGGGTACTTTCTGCTGCTTTAATCCAGGTCTTTGTTACAGCACAGATGTCGATGTTCTTCATTTTGAGGAGTGCTTTGAGCAAGTTGCATCTTGAGATTTAGACTCCTAGCATTGAGCAGCATGACCCTCAGATTGCATTTGTTTATAGCTGTTATGATGGTACTTTGGTCTTTGGAACACCACCTAAAAAGGCACTATAGGGGTGGCACGAGCCATAGCCAGTATCCGGAAATCCAGGGGTGACGGATGCAGGCCATCTCTAGCAAAGCATCGAAGTCTGTCAATCATGTCTTCCCAAGCAGACAGATACTGGATCCCCTTAGAATGACACCAGAAACTTAGCCAGTTATTAAAGTCAATCATTTTCTGCTTGCACTGTGGTATCATTCTGGAAGATGGTAGGATGCTGATCAGAGCTACGGTCATACCTGCCTAGGCCACATAATCTGAGAGCTCCTCCACGTCTCTTTTCATGTAGTTCAGGGAGGTACGTCTCAGGTCATTCACACCCACATGCACAATGACAGATTCATACTTGTACTTGTTGTGGAGTGACCTGAGTGCATGTGTTATGTGTCAGATCCTGGCACCTGACAGACAGCTGACCTTCTCCTTATTGAGCCTAGTGAGTGGGACATCAGTGTGCCTCACTATCGAGTCACCTATGATTAGTGTATTGGACAAGCTGTTTTGCCTTAAGGGCTTAGGTTGAGGGGCACACTGTGTAGGTGAGATATGTGTCCTGTGATTTGTGCTGTGTTGTGGTAGTCAAGTGCGTTTCTGCCTTGGAGGTCTCTGCTGTTTGGCTAGGTTTCTATTGAGAGCCTCCAGGAAGCTGGGTGTGTGGTTTGTGTTTTTATGTGAGAGCTGTGATGGTGGGTGTTCTGGAGGGCTATATGTTCTATGTGGTGTGGTGCAGGTGTTGACCATCTTCTCTTGATCAGCTATTCTGGTCAGGGCTGGAGAGTGCATGGCTTCCTATTTGGATATATAGGTGCATCTCTCGCAAGATTGAGTGTTGGGAGGTAAGAGGAGAGGGTTGTCTGTGTACATGAAGCAGTTGCTACACTGCCTCAAAATGCCAAAGTTCACCAGGTTAATAGGAGAAAGCACATGAAACTGACCTTTAGATGTGCCTGAAGGGATGGGCATTATTAATAAGTACTGGAGCTGTTTCCTTATAGGATGTTTAGTGCTGGTAGCACTTAAGTGTGCTACAATAATTGCTACAAGAAGCCAGATAAAGTGCTAGCCGAATAAGCTAGTTGAATGGCTAGAGAGAAGAGAACTAGCAAGATATAAGGGAAAAATTGAAGAGCAAGCTTTCTGGCACCAGTAATAGTTTACCCTAGCTTAATGGCGCTGCGGGTCATGCAAACATGTGCAAATACGGGTTTTTAAAGCAGAAAGTTGAAAGGGATAGAAAAGCTGCCCAAACGGCCAGTAAGCTACAATTTCAGAGCTAGAAACCACTTGTCTTGTGGTAGATAAGCTACCTAGTGCTTACCACTCCCACAGATACGCTGAAAGGCTACCGTCTAACACAGAAAGGTCTGGGGAACTCATAAACTACAATACAGTCCTGCAAAATCTGTATCTGGACTACTCTAGTAACAGGAAAGGTGGGAAAACAGCAAACAAGCTAGAACTTTTTTTTTTCTTTTTTATTTTTTGGCAGAAAAACACTTAAAACAGTATTAAAATCACTTTAAAATACAGTGCAGGCAAGCTTGAGTGTGAAGCCAAATACAGCAAATACAGTTAAAATAAATGCAACAAAATGAAAAATGACTTAAATGAAGTGTAAAACACAGTATAACCAATAAAAAGCAAAATGGAGATACTTAAAGTCTCTCTTTCTCCTTTCTGTTGCTCTTGTAGTCTGCAGGATGCCAAAACTGGATCTGCAGAGCTTAAACAAGTGCAAACCTGCACAAACGTGGGTTTTTAAAGCAGAAAGTTGAAAGGGATAGAAAAGCTGCCCAAACGGCCAATAAGCTACAATTTCAGAGCTAGAAACCACTCCTCTTGATATACTTCATAGAAGTATACTGCACTAATGACCACTAGGATGCTTAAAAGCCTAGCAGTGCAACCCACATGTTACCCACAAATTTGATTTATGGGGTGATTTACTGACTGCCTCTGTTCATCAGAAATATAGGGGCCAGTCCAGGGATGAATTTTCAATTACCAATCCATTGGTTCAACTTGTACTTAAATAGGGATAGGGAGAAACTCTGCTTCACAGGGATGTGGAGCCTGTTCCAGAGAATGGGAATTCTCTGAATAACACATCTGTCTCTCCAACATATCCTATTTATGTTGCAAGCAAAATTTAGGTCTTTTAATCTAGCAAATCCAATGCTGATTGTTTTGTGGATGTGCAAAAGATTCATCAAAACAGACTTCTGAGAGGTGAGGTATGCCAGGCAAAGATCACCTCTCAGAAGTCTGTATGATACCAAGTAAAGATACAGGGCATTGAGGTGATCAGCACAGGGCATTGTGTTTACTCCCTGTATTCATTTTGTAAATGACCTTTGTGGACATTCCAGTTGCTGCATGTGTGTGGTCAGGTACATAGTGAAGGGAGCATTACACTCCATGATGGGCCCAATGAGAGATGAGTACAATGGTAGGGTGACTTCTGAGAACCTAGATGCCATAGCCTTGCTTCTAAGTTGAGCAACAATGAAAGATTTTCTTACTACCTCGGACAAGTGTTGGTTGAAGGCTAAGATACTGTCTGCATGAGTTCCCAGATCCCTGACTACTGAATCAACTTTTAAGGGTGTTTTATTAATGACGTAGTTACCTGGGGTGATAGACTTCCCAAAAGGTACTATAATGCACTTCTTGGTACTAAGTTTTAAGCCATGGCTTTGGTTCCAAGCGTTTGTCTGTATTAGACCTTCCTAAACGGTGCTCTCATCACTTGGTTAGCCAGAGACCTTTGACATTTGCTTTGACATCTAAGAAGTAGATAACAAAGAGGAGTGGGCCTAGCACAGAGCCCTGGGGGGGGGGGGGGACTCCACTGCTGACCTGCCTCTTTCTGGAGGTGGCCTTACTGATTCTAACCTCCTAGATCCTATCAGTGAACCGGCTAGTGATTCAGCATGTTATAAAGGGGTTTATACCTATTTCTGTAAGTTTGTTGACAATGCCTGAGTGGGGTATTGTATCAAATAATGTAGTCAGATCTAAGTAGACACTATGCACAGTTTTCCCTCCTTTTCAAAGAAATCTACCAGATTTAGAAAGCATGACCTTCCTTTGACAAAGCCAAACTGGGATGGATCCAGTGTCTGGAGGTCTTCTATGACCTTGTTGATAATTTCCATGATAATTATTTCCATGACTTTGCAAATAAGACTAGTCAGACTAATGGGTCTGTAGTTTCCAGGATCTGTTGAAGGTCCTTCCTTATGAAGGGGGATGACCATCACAGTCCTCCAGTCACACAGCACAAAGGTTTTTTTTAAGACTATGTTAAAATAATGACTTCATCAGTCCTGATAAGTCATATTTTAGACTATTCAGGAGGCATCCTGGGATGTTATCTGGGCCCACTGAGGCCATGTTCTTGGCTTTAATGAGTACAGTCAATACATGCTCCCTAGTTATAGTTGGAGGGGTTATGTTTGAGTGTATTATTGGGGGGGAGGTTGGGAGGGTAAAGGTGAAACTGAATTTGTCCAATATCACTTTCCTTATATCACCAGAACTGGTGAATGTGGCAATATTAACCACTAGTTCGACACATTGCTGTGTAATGCACATGAGATTTTGGACATAGCTCTGATTTGTTTCTCAGTCAAGATGTGGGGCAACAGAGTAGGGAGGGAGGGGTTTTCAATATAAACATAAGTGCTCACCTCACAGGAAGTAGTACAAGTTACTGCTTGAGTAGTGAATTAACACATCACTGTACCTATCCAGATACAGCAAAATACAAGATACAGCAAAAGAAAAGCCTGATTAACCTGATTAACAGTTAATGCCCATTCTCACCTCACAGAATACTACACACTAATTATGCAAACTTCCATGTGCAATGGCTACCCTAAGTCTTAAGAAGCCATGAAAGTGCCAAATAAATACTCATTTTCTTTCAGAAGAATTTCCAAAATAACCATAACAGATGGCACTGCATGCATATGTCTATGTAAATTAAACAGGTTACCTTTGTTGACATTTTGTGCAGCTTTCCTTTTAATGAGTCACGTTTACTATGTCTGTTCTTACTGTTCTTGTCTTTCCTAACATGATACTGTACATGTTTTTCAGGTACACTTATATGATGAAAGGGAGGTCTAAAAGCAGCCTGCTGTGGTTCTCAAGCATTAATAAACTATGTAATAAAATGAAGAAAGTCTTAAACCTATATAACAGAACAAATAACCCCCAACTTAAGGAGAACATCAAACATCTAGTTAAGAAACTAAATAAGGACATAAGAAAACCAAGTGCATTCCATGAACTCAGAATACCTAAAGAAGCCAAAGGCAACCACAATTCCTTTTTTAGTTCTGTCAGAAAATTAAAAACACCCACCATTGCACCAAGCTTATTCATAATGGTTCTAACTACTCAGATCCAGTGGATATTGCCAACATACTGGACAGAGCAGTCGCCTCACAGCAAGAGATTCTCCAGTTTGATTCTTGGCTGGTGTGCCTTCTGCGTGGAGTCTGCATGTCCTTCTTGTATTCGTGTGGGTTTCCACTGGGTGTTTTGGTTTCCTCCCATGTTACAAAGACATGCATCTGCAATATTTCTCCCCAGGCCTCCACTGAAAATAGGCTCTGTCCTAGTCAGACTTTCCTGGTAAACAAATGTCAAATAGATAAGTAAAGTAAATAATAAATTCAGTGTAAAATTCACCCTTGAGACATCTATTCCAAACCCACTTATTGAGGTAATCAAGTCACCAACCATCATGAAAAAGCATGTATTAAAGGTACTCTGCAAACCAAAGAATACCTCATCCATAGGATCTGATGATGACATTCCCATTTGTCTGATTAATAGCACTAAGCAAGCATTAGTAGACCTACTTCTGAACCTTCAGCCTGAGCTTTGTCCAACAGGAGTGGTGCATGGCTATTGTGATTCCACTTTGGGAGGATGGCCCCACCACAGACCCCGGGAATTAGAGACCCATCATCCTAGGAAGTCTTATTATGCAAAGCCATGGGACATACCATAACTGACCTAATTATGATATCAAAGATCTTATCAAACTCCAGAAGTTTGGCTTTGTCAAGGGTAGAACCTGTCTAATGAATCTTGTCAACATTTTTGAGAGGGTCACTCATACTGTAGACTATGGAGAAGCTGTCCACATATCATACCTTGACCTTACCAAGGCACTTGATATTATACCACATGCAAATATAATAAACAAGTTAAAGGAGTTCTAAATTGACCCATATGTGGTTAAGTGGATAGCCAACTAGCTTAGAAAGAGGACTCACACATTCAGAATAGGGGTACATCATCTGAGAACATGAGAGTGATGAGTGGGGTTCCACATGGATTTGTGCTTGGACCTCTGCTATTCAGCATTTACTTCTCAGGATCTTTGGTTAACAAAGTTCGAGGATGACTGTAAGCTGACAGTTGTTGTTAAGTCCCCCTCTGACATACGTACACTCCAGCATGAGCTTGTACTTGTTAGTAGCTTGTGTCCTACAAATGGGCTCAAACTCAGTGACATAAAGTACAATATTGTAGACTTTGGTAAGCACCCCCTAGCTCATGCTTATAGTACAAATAATACACCACTTCTAAATTGAAAAGCTGACAAGAGACCTTTGCACATGGGTGGACAGTTCCCTTACATTTGACTATCAAGTTGCAACAGTGGTTAGGAAATTCTGTTACCTTGCACAGCTCATAGCAAAAGGTATTTCATCCAGATCAAAACAATTCTTCACCTCAAAAAAAATAGTGGTTGATTGCATTTTCTGTAGAAGGTTATGTTGAATCAAGAAAAGTTGGTTATAAGGTAAGTCAGGCCTGTTTACAAACTAGATAAACTGAGCACTGTCCATTGTTAAGGTAACTGATTTAATTTTTGGGAATATAACAGCAGTTCAACAAGTCCTGATGTTGTGGAGAAATTACATTGAAACTGGATTTCTCAACTGTTGTGTGACTGGGGAGTTATTCAGTGTTACTTTGGATACGGAGATCTCCTCCCATATGGGGGTGCTGAAAGATTTGTACCCCTGAAAAAAAAACTTTCATGAGATTTAGTGAAAGCGTCTTTCTGAGAATTTTTTTTTGTCTTTGGGACTCAAATAAATGTCATTCACAGATCATCATATTTTCTCAAATGCCCCCAAACCAGGGGTACTTCAACAATAACAAATGCAATGTTACTGTAGTTTTTGACAGAAAATTAATTGTACAGTATACAGAGTACTATATTGTTTATTACACTGGTTCTTCTTTGATGTTTGTCAGTCTTTCACTGCTGTTTTTATTTGAAACTGTAAATGTATGGAAGTATTGTGAGTGAGAAATGTTACAGAGGGTATACGTACATAGTTACATGAAACTGCAATATAAAGCTGCCTGTAATGTACTTTGAATGTGATCATGACCATAAGGTATATGATACAATGTCATTGCTGGAGATGCCATTTTTCTGGTGATCAGTACGCTTATTTTAGAGTGTGTATGGATCACAAAACCAGTTCATGTCTTGCCACATTTAACTATGCAACATCACAGATGGTGTAGCAGTTATAAAATAAAGGGTAGTAAAAATAGTACATAATATGTGCAAGATAACAAGTTGCATAACCTCTGCGGCATAGGTTCATAGATGTTTAGGCTAATGACAAGGGCCTTTTTAAGCCTAGCCATGCATCCCAAATCTCTAACAAGTTCTGATGTGGTGTTCTAATGTTTGAGATCATGGCAAAACAGCAAACAGCAACATAACCTATAGGGAGAATTACACACTTGAGACAAGATGTGTGATAACCTTGACTTATGTAATAATGCCAAGACCACTGAAATCCCTTATGGATGCATGTGTAATTATGTCAAGTTAGATAATTCATAACAAAATGATGTGTGCTTAGAAAGCTCTACAAATTCAAAATGGTAAAAATAATACTGTTAGGAAGAGGATGGACAATAAAGTGCATCCAAAATCACTTATTCACAAGACAACAATAACAAACACAGTGGATTACACTTATCTAAGTGACAGACCCTGAGGTTCAGGTAAGCCAGTTTCTGTGATCATTGACAAAGAAATTCAACAGCAACATTAGCCACAATGGGAAAGACCTTATTATCAGATAATTTGCATGTTTCTGAATCACTTGTTCTTACTGCTTGTGGTAAAAGCACTGTATGGAGGTTGTGTCCTCTGGTAGATCATGTGTTGCATTGGCACAGGTACCATACCTTGAACAGTCCAGAAGTTTGGAGAACATCCCTAATGTAGCCTAATAAATTTGCTATCTCTCTTGTACAATTTAGATTTTCTGGTAGAGTACTGGGGATTACAGTCAGTCAACACTGCCAGATGTTAGAGTTTCATAAGCATTGTTTAGAAAATGCATGTTGATGCAAAACCTGATGTTCTATTAATTTGTTATGTGAATTAGAGTAATATTCCTCTAATTCTGGCCATATATCCCCCATTATTTTTAGCTGTCCAGACCTGTCAAGCAATGACATTAAGAGGTATGATAGATACCTGCCCCCCCCACACACACACACACACACACACAAAGACATCCACTCAACATGATGCCCCTCACCCACAATCAATCAGGCTTACAGACATGCTCACACATTCACACATATGCACACACTAACACATATACACACATACATCCACATCCATATTCTTGATCCACCATTAATCCCCTTACTACAACCACCCAGGCAGACACACACACACACGCGCACACACACACACACACACACACACACACACACACACACACACACACACACACACACACACACGCAAGTGCACACACACACACACACACACACACACACACACACACAAAATCATACACTAGTGGCATAGTTATGGTGTGGCAAAGGGGGGTGGGCAGCCACCCCAGGTGCAAAGTGTTGGGGTATGATTAACAGATGCTGATTAATCTTCAGTGCATGTGTGCTCAGCTCTCAGTGTGTGGCATAAACAATAGCAGCTTTTTTTTTTCTTCATCTTACAGTTGAGAAAGGTGCACCTCTAACAAACACATTCACAAAAGCGCACTCACATGCACACACACACACACACACACACACACACACGCACACACACACACACACACAATCACAGATACAGAACCAAAAAGAAGAGAGTCTGAACAAACAGTAAATCAAGACAAAACCCAAGTAACATCCAATCAACAAGGAGACTGAAAATCTTCCAAATTCACTCAAAAAAACTTAAATTCAAAACATACAGAAATTAATTTATTTTGTAAAGTGCTTTTATCCAATTAGCATGCAGGGATTTCATCAGAGCTGATAAAAAATATCATCTTAAAAATATTTAAACCCTAATAATAAGAAATCATGTGACTAGAACAGCAAATCAGGATAATCTCAATTAATTAATGCTAATAATTTATGTTATGACAATGCTAAAAAGGACATTTAAAAATAATATAAATACGTTAAAATAAAGTATATTTAAAAAGAAGACTGTCACAATTTGTCAGCCCATAATTTTAACACACTACTTATTAATAAAACATCATTTAATATTGGATAAACACTTGCATCAAGCCTATGCTGCCATAATAATTCTCGATATTCCAGTCTGTGTTCCCAAGCCCTGCCTCTCACATTTCGTGCTACCCATTCTAATAAATAAACCTTCTTATGCTCCTTACATTGTAAGGTGTGTTTAAAGATGCATTGCTCTCATTACGGTTCTTTATGTCATAATAATGGTCCTAAACGCATTTTTAAGAACCCTCTCTGTTTTGCCATCATAAAACCCATGGCAAAATTCACAGAAAGCAATGTACAGAACTCCAAAGATATTGCAATCACACACACTCACACATCCAGCGCCTCTATGGTTTTATAGAACTTCACTGAACCTTTCTGCAATGTGGTCTTCCATGCTGATGATCCCGCTCACAAAAAGAAAATTACTGCAATATGGCAGTCTCTGAATTAAAACGGGGTATTGATTGGGTTTGACTGCTCATGGTAAGGCTTACTACTAGTGGCAACCTTTTCTGAATTCTGGCCACATTTTTTATTAACATGAACATAAAACTGTATGGACAGCAGTGGTATCACAGGAAAAATAGAAATATTTTGTAAATGATTACTGAATGTGGACCATGTGAGTATTTATGGCGAAGATGGCAATGCACTGTGACTGCAAATATGTTGAAAAAACAATGGGATGAAGCCACAGTAGTACAGAAATAAATACAGTTGAACAGCTAAAATTTTTCATTGACTAACTAGGGAGTACAATGGAAGGATTGGTGTTTGTACTAGCATTTTTTTAAAGAGTAGAGGAACATCTCTTAATGTACTACTTGGAGAGTGTGATCTGGTTCTGTAGACAGTCCAGGGTATTCAGAAAGATTAGCTGCATGGCACCTCTAGCACCATGCAAGAGCCACATGGAGCCAAAGCTCATTAGCATTTCATTTGCATATCTCTGAATTGAACACCAAGTGCAGCTGAAACAACTGCATTAGTATCCCTCTTACCAGCTCACAAAATACTGTTGAATAGGCACCTACAGACACAAGAAAACACACACACACACACACACACACACACACACACACACACACACACACACACACACACACACACACACACACTAAGCCATAGGTAGCATTTGGCACCCTGTGCCAATCCTCGATCTAGCACTCCCCTCAACTTTAAGCTGAAGACCAAAAAAAGATTTTCCTTTGTTTTTAAAATGTAGCAAACCACTTGCTACATTTGCAGCAACTGGCTTTCCTTCCTACAGTTAATCTCACACATACTTAGTCCTGATTGCAAATGCAATAAATCCATTCAGAATGCAGGTAATGCACTAAAGATCATGCCCCCTAACAGTTTGTGCCTGGGGCATCTGACCTCTTCTCCTCTCCCTAGCTGCATCTCTGCACATATACTCATTCACACATACATGCACACATGCGCACAGTACTTATCTGCTGTAGCACTAACTGCCTCACTACCTCCATAGACAGTAATGTGTGAGCACCATAAAGCAGTACATTCAGTCCTGCTGTTCTGCTCCAAAATAGCATAATAGGGCTTATCTTTAAATAATAATTAGCCACCCAGCAGTGTGAACCCTGGCTCTAGATGATTGTCATTGTTGAAGTGACTACCTGACCCCATGTGCAAAAATGGGAAAATGGGATGTGAATAGCTAGATGAATGGATGAATGGATGGATGGATGGATGGATGGATGGATGGATGGATGGATGGATGGATGGATGGATGGATGGCTTATTTTTAAATCACTCTACTGGAGTATTTCAATCTCAAAGCAAGGTTTTGGTGCAGTATACATGGCTAATTTATGTTAGCCTCACCTACGGACTGCTGCATTTACATCTGGCATTATCTAGCTGACCACTGTAGTGCTACTTATGAGGGACTACATATCACTGTAGTGCTACTTACGAGGGGCTACATACCACTGTAGTGCTACTTACGAGGGGCTACATATCACTGTAGTGCTACTTATGAGGGGCTACATACCACTGTAGTGCTACTTACTAAAGGCTACATACCACTGTAGTGCTACTTACGAGGCGCTACATACCACTGTAGTGCTACATAGGAGGGACTACAAACCACTGTAGTGCTACTTACGAGGGGCTACATACCACTGTAGTGCTACTTATGAGGGGCTACATACCACTGTAGTGCTACTTATGAGGGGCTACATACCACTGCAGTGCTACTTACTAAAGGCTACATACCACTGTAGTGCTACTTATGAGGAGCTACATACCACTGTAGTGCTACATACGAGGGGCTACATACCACTGTAGTGCTACTTACTAAAGGCTACATACCACTGTAGTGCTACTTACAAGGGGCTACATACCACTGTAGTACTACATACTACAAGCTACATACCACTGCAGTGCTACTTACTACAAGCTACAAACCACTGTAGTGCTACTTACGAGGGGCTAAAAACTACTGTAGTGCTACTTACTACAGGCTACAAACCACTGAGGTGCTACTTATGAGGGGCTACAAACCACTGTAGTGCTACTTATGAAGGGCTACATACCACTGTAGTGCTACAGATTAGAGGATACATACCACTGTAGTTTTACAGCTGTCTCTGAATTGGTCCCCACTAACACACTGAGTAATCATGCTAGATACAGGGTTGTGCAGTCCACTGTGCATTTCTGAAAACCTCCCATTGTTTTACGACATGGGTCACACACATTTGGTGCTTTCACACACAGGTGGTTGTATGACAGCATGCAAAAGGCAGACAATGGAGCTGCATTCTGCAGGACAACAAAGCACTTAAGAATTGCCACAGTATAATAAATGGGGACAAGAGGCAATCTAAAGCTTCACAACTAACATAAGTGCTTGTAAATTTAAACAGCAAAGACAGGTTGTTATGGAAATGTGAATGTACATAAGTAAATCTAGTGCTTTAAGTACTACAAATGTGATTACTTCTGTAAAATGGAAGTTGCCTGCAATGGGTCGATAATGTGGACTGAATACTGAATATGAAGCAAGACACATAGATAATGGAAACTGTACTGAGATTGAAATGGAAGCTAACAGAAAAAAAATGAGCTGGTTGTGAAAAACATAAAGGATAAATTATGTCTGTGGAAGATCTGGGGGCCGAGGTCAGATTAAAAAATGCAAGCATTGATTTCTTGGTGCTTCTACTGCTATAATACCTTTTATAACAGTTTACTGTGAGTGTCCATGAAAATTTATTACAGGAGGTAAAAAATGATAATGAATTTTATGTGTCTGTGGGATAGAGGTAAGTATATAGTGAAACGGGAAAAAAGTAACACTGCCATGGAATGTGCGAGGAATAAAAAGGCATCATATTCCGTGTATTACATCCACATTCTTACTGAGCTATAGAAAAGACAGGCAATTTAGAGAGTGAAAAAAGAGACAGAGTTTGATAGAGTGCCTATGCTATTGGCACATCTAGCTACACAGTTAATGCTAATCTTGAGACAACTGTTGCATACTCTTATTTTTGTAAGAGCAGTTTGGTCTAATGTGGCCCAATGGTTACTGTATGATGTAAAAGAAAGAGAGAGAATGAGATGGGGTGCATGGCAAGAAAGGGCTGCAGAGAGGGGTTCGCATTAAAAATACAAATCATTCTTAGCTTATGTGAGTAAATTAAGGAATAATGTCCAACCTGTTATTATTATTACTACTTATAGTTATGTAAAGAATCTCTACAGCAATACCTAGATTTGCTCTGAGCTACTGCACAATGGTACTTCCTATACCAAGCCAACAGATATTACCAATACACTGGCCGACAGATTCAGTGCCAACTTTATCCCTCTCTCCCCCTCTAAGGGACCAGTCACAATTCCAGTAGATTGCCAGGCACCCAGTATTACTGCTGTACAGGTTAAAACAGCACTGTCCAAGGCCAGGAACACAGCTTCTGTGGGACCTGACAGTATCCCTGGCTGTGTTCTACATGAACTACAGAGTGAACTGACACCTCACCTGTGTGCCCTGTTCAATCACAGTTTCACCTCAGGCTTTGTCCCTACCAAATTGTGCACTGCTACAGTCATCCCTCTCCACAAAGGAGAAGCGAATACAGACCCTGTGAACTATTGCTCCATTAGCCTGATGAATCTGATATGCAATGCTATGGAACCCATCATCATGGACCTAATAAACAAGGATATAGGGAATCTCCAAACTCTGGATCCCAGGCAGTTTGGTTTTGTGAAGAGTAGATCATGCCTGCTCAACTTGGTCAACTTCTTTGAGTCAGTCACTAGAGCTGTGGATGAAGGCACGGTGGTTCATACAGCCTACCTTGATCTGGCTAAGGCCTTTGATACCATTCCCCACTCAGGAATCATAGAAACACTCACTAAGCTAGGCATCAATCCCTATATCACTAGGTGGGTTGCAAACTGGCTCACAGGTAGAACCCACAGTGTGAAAGTAGCTGATTCCAACTCAGATTGCTGACCAGTCATGAGTGGAGTCCCACAGGGTTCGGGCCTGGGTCCTTTCCTGTTTGGTATCTACTTCTCTAAAGTCCAGGCTAACACAAAGGGACTCTGGCTGAGAAAATTTACAGACAATTGCAAGTTGAGAACTATTATTAACTCCACAAGTGATGTTGACATCTTACAGAAAGGCCTCACTGAGACCAATGACTGGTGTCAGAACCATGGCCTTAAGCTCAATGCCAAAAAATGTGTCGTCATCCCCTTTGGGAAAAACCCGGTTCCCATGAATTACCATATCAATGGTAGTCCACTGAACACAGAAGGTGCTATAAGAGATCTGGGAACACAGGTTGACAGCAACCTCTATTTTGACCACCACATTGCCACTGTGGTCAGAAAGTCCTTCTATGTGGTACATCTCATTACTAAGGGTTTTGCATCCAGGAAGAAATACATAATTGTCTCCCTCTACTCTTCCCTCATTAGGCCAATCATTGAGTACAATGCACCATTTGGCATGTACCTCATTAACACTTGCAACAACTGGAGAGGCCGCAAAAGTACCTCACAAAGAGGATCCTAGGTCTTAAACATTTGTCCTATATGGACAGACTAAAAAAACTCCCAACTATTCTCTGTCTCATATCACCTACTTAGAGGCGATCTCTGCTTGACTTACAAAGCCATGCCTGACTCAGCTCGGTTAGAAATGCTACATCTGAAGAAATCCCAATCCCTCCACACCACATGCTCCAGAGACCTCAACCTCATTACCACAATCAACAGAACATGCTGGAGGGACAAGTTCATAACCCAGACACTGCCCATGCTATGGAATAGACTTCCCATACATGTCAAGCAGAGCACCTCACTGACCCTCTTCAAGAGAAATCTTGATGAGTGGATGGAAAATAGAAAATTCACCCCAAGGATCACTCCAGTGGCTTTACTCGACAGACGTGCTGGGAACTAAGGTCGGGTGGCACAATGCCAGGGTAATCTTATGGGCTAGGCTTGTAAAGGCCCCAGGACCATTAGCCTAGTACACACCTATCAACCTATGAATCTATGAACTTTGCACTGAGATAATCTGTTATGATATTTCATGTTCCAATCCCAGTGATATAGCCAATATATTAGCAGACACATTTAATGCTACCTTTATCTCCGTAACCCATATTGTTGTTAACAGTATCACTGAAAAATTAGTTTTCCCTGAAATTGGCTTGGAACAAATCTTAAAATCCCAGTTAAAGATTAAAAATAATACTTTCATGGGACCACACAACATATTAGGCAGCATTCTTATCAGTGCCAAGTATGCGTCATCTAAGCATCTACTTAAACTGTTCGACCTCAGCCTATTCACAGGGTTTGCAGCTGATGCGTGAAAACAGCCACTGTAACTCTCCTACACAAGGGTTGTCCCTCTACAAATCCAGGCAATTAAAGGCTCATCAGCCTCACCAGCCTTATATGCAAGTCATGTAATGTATCATAACAGAACTCATTTATGCAAACACCGGCAACCTAACTGATCCAGACCCCAAGCAGTTTGGTTTTGTGAAGGGCAGGTCCTATTTCCTGAACCTAGTAAGCTTCTTTGAAAAGGGTACAGAGTCTATGGGCAGTCATCATTCTGTGCACACTGCTTATCTCAGTCCTGACAAGGCTTTTGACACTGCCATGCTAGTATTGTTAAAAAATAGATAAATTTAGTGTAACCTCTTCTGTTTCTGGTTAGATTGCAAATTGGTTATATGACAGATCCCAAGTTGTGAAAGTTGCTGGTACCCTCTCTGAATGTAACATTATAACTGGTGAAGCACCACAGGGATCAGTGCTGAGCTCTCTGAATGTAACATTGTAACTAGTAGGGCACCACAGGGATCAGTGTTGTGCTCTCTCTGAATGTAACATTGTAACTAGTATGGTACCACAGGGATCAGTGCTGAGCTCTCTGAATGTAACATTGTAACTAGTGGGGTTCCACAGGGATCAGTGCTGAGCTCTCTGAATGCAACATTGTAACTAGTGGGGCACCACAGGGATTAGTGTTGCATTCTCTCTGAATATAAAACTGTAACTAGCAGGGTACCACAGGGATCAGTGCTGAGCTTTCTCTGAAAGTAACATTATTACTAGTGGGACACCACAGGAATAACTGCTGGGATCTCTCCAAATGTAACATTGTAACTAGTGGGACACCACAGGGATTACTGCTGGGATCTCTCTGAATGTAACACTGTAACTAGTGGTTTACCACAGGGATCAGTGCTGAGCCCTCTCCATTTGGCATTTATTTTTCAAACATCGAGTCCAATATCCCAGAAATGTTGTTGACCAGACTTGATGATGAGTGCAACTGGGCACTGTTATCTGCTTATCCACAAATTATAACCAGCACCTGCAAGGGCAGGAATAAGCACACTTTGTGTACTGAAAATGTTAAATGCAAAAAAAAAAAAAAAAAAAAAAAAAAGCAGAGGAGTAGCATTCAGCAAAACAGCTGTTCCCACCTCATATGTTATAAATGATACTTCTGTTCAAATAATCTCAGTCATATGAGGCCTGGGTACTTATGCAGACAATTCTTTCTCATCTACTTGCACCAGAGTCATGAACTCCCATCTGGCCCAGTTAATTTCCAAGAGAATAGCTTCAAAATCCAAAGAAGTCATCCTGTCACTGTTCTCTTCTGTTATCAGATCCATCATTGATTACATTGCCTCCTTTAGTTCATAGGTTGGCACTAGGCTATCAACCCTAGGGCCTACACAAGCCTAGCCATAACAATTCCCTGGCTATTTCTTCCCACAATATTTACTTCCATGGACCCCTGTCTAGCAGGGTGACTGACGTGATCCCCGGGGTGAATTTCCTATCTCCCATCCAATCGTCAAGGTTCCTTTTGAAGAGGGGCAAAGAGGTGCTCTGCTTGACATGTATGGGCAGTCTATTCCAGAGTCTGGGGAGTCTCTGGGTCAGGAACCCATCCCTATCTATAGTATGTATAAATTGAAGCATACTGTTCAGCTAGAAGGGTCACAGAGATACTGTACCAATAAAATTAAAACCTTAAATCCATCAACCATCCTGAAAGAGTAGCACCGCTCTCCTTATAATTAGTAGCCTTCAGGCTTCTCTGAGATGGTCTGTGTCTCACTTTTCAAGCCATCAAAGGTCCAGTCCTATCTGACCTCCTGTTTCTTTGCAAAACAAGTGTCTCTGCAAACACCCACACCAGAGAACTAAATCTGCATCATGAGGGGATGGTAAAGACTGCCTAACTGATATTACTGACTACTTTGAGGAAACATCCTGTCCATTAAACCTTAACTTCACAGGGCCTTTAAGCATTAAAAAGATTATATGGCTAGTGCTTGTAAAGTGCTACTGAAAAAAAATGGAGTTGGGCATGGACTTATAAATTGCCTACCTCTGCAACAAATTCAAGAAAATTTAAGATTGGATTGTATGGAAATATTTGTATACCTACTTCTACAGTATGCATAGATAGAATACAATGTTCTCTACAGCAATTTATTTGTGTGACAGTTGTTGTTCTGGGGACTAAGAAAGTGAGTGCATTTGTTTTTGTCATAATGTTACTTGAAAACCTTTAAGAAATGGCTCAGTGGTGCAACGGTAGCATTGTCGCCTCACAGCAAGAGGTTCTCCGGTTCGATTCTCAGCTGGGGTGCCTTCTGTGTAGCATCTGCATGTCCTCCCTATGTTCTTTTGGGTTTCCTCTGGGTGCTCCAGTTTCCTCCTACATCACAAATACTTCCGTTGGGAGCATTTCTCCCCAGGCCTCTGCTGAAAAGTGGCTTAATTCCAAGTTGGACTTTCCCGGTAAAGAAATGTTAAATAAATAAATAAAAAGAAAGGTCTTCAGAGTGCCATTGCTAGTAACGTCTGTCATTTAGTTTGATTTCACAGTTTAGTTCAAGTGACCCAAAAAGAATATAATTATGATACTAGCAAAAAAAGTGAAAAACTACTGTAATGCCATCTCCAGGGGTGTAATACAGTTGATCTATGAATTACATCACATGGCAGAGCATGTAAGAGAATACATTTCATTGAGGAAACTCTATGAATACACGGCTACCATGGATGATCTATACAGACAGGGGAAATGCATGATGATATGATGGACTTGAGTGTGTGTGGGGGGGCAGGGGTTCAATTGACAAAAGTCTATCTACATTGAGCTACTTTGACCTACATGTTCTTGAAATGATTTTGGCTACTGTAGGCAAAGCAAGAGTCTTTTCAAATTTAACCATGTATTGGTCAGTTTAATAGTTTATTCATATTTTAAAAATCTTTGCAAATACATTCTACTTTATTTGATTTGGTTTTGCTCAAATCTCATAGTTTTGATGGCTACATTTGCTGTTTCCACTGTCAAACAGAGCTGTAGTATGTCATTGCATAAGAAAATTCACTTACGGGGTTAGCTTGATGCAGCACAAATTAACAGAAAACAAGCAAAAGATGCATTGAGGCATTCATATCAGTCTGGAGGACGCATAATGGCAAGTGTAGAATTAAACCCATATAGTGGAAATACCACATCAACAAACTCGATAAAAAAGAACAAACACCTCTCCATCATTAAAATATGTCCACTTCCCTTGACCATCACTAAAGGATATCCACTCGATCATTATAAAAGGGATTTAAAACTGATAGGTAAGTCTCTCAAACTTACCATTACAAAATGTAAGGCCAGCTATGAACTTAGGATTGTAAATAACTCAAAAGATAAGCGCAGGGCTTTCCTCGTTGACATTATGATGACTAGAAGTAATCAACAATTCTATATGGAACTTGCCTCAAATGATACCTTCTTCTCTGACCTCAAGAACACCACTAATATTCTTGTAGATAATTTTCTTTCAACTTCACTCCATCTACCCTCCTTTCCATCCCCCTCAGAATCCACTCCTCCTCCTGAGATCAACTTGGGCCAAGTTCTTTTGGGGCTTCCAAAATTAAAAATACTCACCCCATGGGTCCTGACAATATCCCTGGATGCATGTTAAGAAGTGTAATATCCCACTTAGAAAAAAAAAACTCTGTCAACTCTTCAACCTGAGTCTTTCCACTGGTTATGTCCTCGAGGAGTGGAGAATTGCAATTGGGGGCCCCTTGCATAAAGGGGGTCCAGCTACCGAACCTGAGAATTATAGGCCTGTTATTCTCACTAGTATTATGTGTAAGGCCTTGGAACGTATTTTACCTGAACAAATGAAGTGACCTTATATCCCTAGATACACATATGTTTGACTTTGCATAAAGCACATCATGCCTGCACAACCTGATTGAGTTCTTTGAAAGGGTTATTGAGGTTATAAATAATGGGCATACAGTCCACAAGGCTTATCTATACCTTGCCAGGGTGATAGACATTATCCCATGCTGGGATTATAAACAAACTCTCCCAACTTATAGTCAATATAAGATTGGGTATATTTGCTCTAGACAGAGAAAATGTCGATACTTGGGCCCCCAGGGTTCTGCTTTGGTCTCTCCTCTTTGGTATATATATATCTGTGACAAAACAGCCAATATCAGGGGACTTTGGCTAACCAAGTATGCCAATGATTACAAACTGGGGATAATTAGCAAATCCCATTCTGATATTCAAATTCTCCAATAAGGGATAGACCAAACAAATACTTGGCGTATAAATCATGGGCTTACTCTTCACACCAAGAAAATCAGCATAGTTTCCCTTGATAAATCAGGCATCTGTACTGCTTAACATATAGATAACATTCCACTTAAATGTGACAGAGTCATCAGGGACTTGGTAATATGTTGATACCAACTCTTCTTTGACCACCATGTCTCTGTGGTGGTTAGAAGATCCTTCTACCTTGCACAGCATATCTTTTGTGGCATATTCTCAAGCTCTAAAGAAGTTGCAATCCCATTCTCTTCACCCCATATTAGGCCCATTATTGAATATAAAGCACCCTTTGACTTGTACCCCACCAAGCACCTTAAACCAGCTTCATAGACTTCAACATGTCCTCACCAAAAAGCTCTCAAGTCTAAGTATCCCTAATTATTCTGACAGACTAAAAAACTTGTCACTCTACTCAGTGTCATATAGACTCCTGAGCGGTGATCACTGCTGGAGGGGCGATCTCTGCTTAACTTTCCATTCTATGAATAATCTAGAACAGAAGCTGCCATTAAAAAAAAGAATAATTAGTAGAACATTTAAAATATTGCACGATAACTATAAGAATCAATCTGAGGAGGTTAGAAAGGATTGGGAAGAGAGATTGGATAAGCAATTCACAAAGAAACAATGGGAAGATTTATGTATGTCTCCTAAATATGCAACAAAATCTAGAAGATTTAGGATTTTTGCATGGAAATGTTTGCATAGATATTTCTATAGCCCAAATAGACTCCAGAGAATTTTTCCTCAGGTGAATAGCAAATGGTGGAGGTGTGATGGGGAAGAAAGAGGTAATTGCGAACATATTTTCTGGGACTGCAGTGAATTGGTGGACTTTAAGGATTCCCGGTGGGATGCACTGTCAGAGATGCTGGGTGGGTAGATTGGTCTAATGAGGAAGATGTTTTTTCTGAGTTATGATACAGAATTGGAATTGCCTAAGCATGGTAAGGCCTTGCTGTGTCTAATAATGCTGGTTGCCAAAAAAGTAATTACTAGAAAATGGAAATCAAAGTCTAAACCAACTTTACTAGAAGTAGTGAATATAGTAACAGAGATAAAACAACTGGAATTGGGATCTTTAGAAAAGGGTAGGGGCAAACTACAAAGGAAAAATGGGAATTGTGGGAACAATACATACAAGGGAGGAATGAGATTTAAAAGGCAGCAGGGCTTAAATGAGCTATGTAATTTTCAACTGAAAAAGATTGGGTAGATTATAAGTGATGTATAATGTTTGCAGCTGGGAGTATGTCAGTATGGTTTGTGATGTAAAATGCTTGCAACTAGGATTGTGTCAGTGTGGTTTGATTTCATTTGTATAAATGTATGATTGCCTATTTAGTAAGTGATGATTTAATAAAGATGTTTCTTGTTTAAAAAAAGGCAAACATTGAATAATTTATGTAATGTTACTTAGATTATATGATATATAGCAATATATGCAAAGTAAAATGTTTATGTTAAAAAAAAAAAAACTTTCCATTCTATAAATGACCCAGCACCCCTTGAACTCCTTCAACTAAATAGAACAAGTGTTAAAACAAACAGCCACTCTAGATAGCTAACCCTGCATTATCATACCAACAAGACCAGATAGTGTGACAGATACCTACACCAATGTACACCCCATTTCTGGAACAGGCTGCCTATCATGTAGAGCATTTCCCTAGCAACTTTTAACGCCAGTCTGGATGATTGGATGGGTGATCACAAATTTTCCCTAGGTGTAGTATGGAGAAAGTCTACTTAATGGGAGTCTCTGCTTGTTTCTCACCAGTACCGGGTGATGTAGCAGAGCTTCTTGATGGTCTATTTTAACTGCAACCTTAGTAAGAACCTATGAACCTATAAAGATTTAAATTGAAAAGGGCTTGCATTTGAGGTGCATACATAACAGTGGTGACCAGTTACTTCAAAGCAATGGGGGACTGCTGGAAGCAAATAAATAACAGCGCTAAATGGAATGGGTGGGGCTACATTATGGGGAGCCAATATTAACTGTGTAAATATTTCACATAATACCATACATACATACATACATACAAGTGTTTCAGGCATGGGCATTAATGCCCTTCTATCTTGCCAATATACCAAAACACTTGTTCCCATAATAAATGTCCAGGCTGTTCTTAAAAATATCTAAACTAGTACTTGCTTTAATGTAATTTGGTAGTTTGTTCCATGCATCAGCTACACCATCAGAGAACCAATTAGTACACTTTTCATTCCTATAGAATCTTCTACATAGGTTGTCTGATGATTCCCTAGTACTTTTTGATAACCCCAAACATTCCCAGAGGTAGTTGTCCCTAAATGCCCTATATACCTGAATAAGATCTCCTCTTAAATATCTATAAGAGACACTGTACATGTTCAGACATTTTAGTCTTTCATAATAGCTTAGATTTTCACATGGATGGATGCCCTTAGTATATTTCTGCTGTACTCTTTCCAGTTTATTCATGCTTGTTTTCTTATAGGGTTTCCATATTATTATTCCATACTCATGTTTGAGTCTAATGTAACTAACAAACAATGACTTTGTTATGTTTGATTTCCTAGACTTTATACATGTTTTTATACAACCTATAGTTCTATAACTATCATTAGCCAGTTGGTTGATATGATTAGAAAATCTCATAGCTGAATCTACCCATATACCCAGGTCCTTAAATGAGTCTACAATTTCAATCACTGTGTGCTGTATTAAATATTCACTTTCAGTTTATCTCTCCCAAATCTCATATGCTTAGTTTTTGATGTATGCGGTGGTGGTGCTACGGTAGCGTTGTCGCCTCACAGTAAGACGTTGTCCTGTTCGATTCTCAGCTAGAGCTTCTTCTGTGTGGAGACATGTGTGAATGGGCGTACCTTCCTTGAAGGTTGTGCGTCAGAGCTGGCAACTCGGCATGTAAAAATGTACTGCCAATCATTAGCGGACCGGAGTTCCGCTGTGGCGAACCCTAACCGGGAAAAGCCGAAAGACACAACAACATCAACATATTATTCTCCTGTAGTCAAATTATTTTGCAGACATGCCATAGACTAAATAGTCTTTCAGCAGTAATCTCCCTCTTTTCTGGATATTTGTCAGATCTAGTCTGAAAAAAGTTAATTTCAGACATCTGAGGTGGTTGACTAGGTTAAACGTAAACACAAAACTGTTTAGGCCAGACTGCAAGCAACTAGTTACTCAAGACCATAGATGACATAAACACAGGTACTGCCTATCAGATGACTGGGTTTGCACAAGGAGAACAGGTAAAAACCAAAGACACGGGGTAACCCTCTGTATTTCCCTTACTTTATTATTCTCGGTTTAAGGTTACTCAAACCCTGAGACACAGGGATCACTTAATAACTCATGTGTGTGTAAGACAGTCAGTTATCTGAGTCAGAACAATTGTTCTATAAATTAAATTACTTAAATGTCATTCAGAATGCTAGTCCTATACTTACAGTACCTGAGCAATGCTGCATGTTTCCGCGAATTGTCACACGCCACATGACATATATATATATATATATATATATATATATATATATATATATATATATATATATATATATATATCCTTAACTTAAGATGGCAGTGCTTCTCTGGTTACATGTCTTGTATTATACCTTTGCCTACATACTCCCAACACAGCAATCAATTTCTTTATAATCCAGTCTCCTATCTCATGGCATCATCCTGTGCAGAAACATGCCATCAGTGTTTTGCCCACTGTCCAGTGCCAGATCATCATACCCCTGGCAGTCACTCAGCATTACTCACAATTCAGAGTACCATGTTCTATTCCATGACACAATACCCTGTCAGCATTATTCACAGGTAGAGGTACCATTATCTGTCCAAGTTTTGTTCTGTCGTATCTGCCTTGGACTAATGGTTTGTATCTACTGCTATCCATCATCTCATAATGTCATTTCCTGTTTCATTCTCCATGTGCCAACACCCATTTCTGAAACTATGTCTCATTCTGTGTGATAACATGGTGTGTCCCACAACATCTGCATCCTCTCAGAGTATTATCAGTAAACTTCGTTTGTTTAAAGGGTTATATTGTCAACATCTTCTCAGACCACAACTAGCTATCCTAAATGTGTTGCTGGAGTAAAACCCAGTTCTTTGAAGGATATCACTCATTTAGAGTTCACTACTACCAGAGGCATGCATCTGGAGCATTCCTCCCCAGGCATCCCCAGAGGCATGCATCTGGAGCGTTTCTCCCCAGGCATCCCCAGAGGCATGCATCTGGAGCGTTTCTCCACAGGCATCCCCAGAGGCATGCATCTGGAGCGTTTCTCCCCAGGCATCCCCAGAGGCATGCATCTGGAGCGTTTCTCCCCAGGCATCCCCAGAGGCATGCATCTGGAGCGTCTCTCCCCAGGCATCCCCAGAGGCATGCATCTGGAGCGTCTCTCCCCAGGCATCCCCAGAGGCATGCATCTGGAGCGTCTCTCCCCAGGCATCCCCAGAGGCATGCATCTGGAGCGTCTCTCCCCAGGCATCCCCAGAGGCATGCATCTGGAGTGTCTCTCCCCAGGCATCCCCAGAGGCATGCATCTGGAGCGTCTCTCCCCAGGCATCCCCAGAGGCATGCATCTGGAGTGTCTCTCCCCAGGCATCCCCAGAGGCATGCATCTGGAGCGTTTCTCCCCAGGCATCCCCAGAGGCATGCATCTGAAGCGTTTCTCTCCAGGCATCCCCAGAGGCATGCATCTGGAGCGTTTCTCCCCAGGCATCCCCAGAGGCATGCATCTGGAGCGTTTCTCCCCAGGCATCCCCAGAGGCATGCATCTGGAGCGTTTCTCCCCAGGCATCCCCAGAGGCATGCATCTGGAGCGTTTCTCCCCAGGCATCCCCAGAGGCATGCATCTGGAGCGTTTCTCCCCAGGCATCCCCAGAGGCATGCATCTGGAGCGTTTCTCCCCAGGCATCCCCAGAGGCATGCATCTGGAGCGTTTCTCCCCAGGCATCCCCAGAGGCATGCATCTGGAGCGTTTCTTCCCAGGCATCCCCAGAGGCATGCATCTGGAGCGTTTCTCCCCAGGCATCCCCAGAGGCATGCATCTGGAGCGTTTCTCCCCAGGCATCCCCAGAGGCATGCATCTGGAGCATTTCTCCCCAGGCATCCCCAGAGGCATGCATCTGGAGCATTTCTCCCCAGGCATCCACTGAAAATGGGTTCTGTCCCAGTCGGACCTTCCCAGTAAACAAATGTTAAATAAATAAATACTATGATAGCACACCATATCAGGATATTTGGAATAGTGACTGAAGAAATTACACACCCTTTTATGACTGGTACTTCATGATAAATCAGATACCACAGTCTCAGAAAATAGTGACTTACATTTATTATCAACATCTGCACAACCATTAAGATAGCAACGGAAATTGCAGGTAATTTTGTTTAAATTTGTTTAGACCTTGGAGTCAGTTTTATGTCATTATCCTTAAGACAGGCAAGCCCATGCAGTCAAAGCATAAGTGACATTAGCTGACAATCATTCAGAATTGAATTCTTAGCTATACCACAGAAAGACAGTGATGTGTTGGATGGCAGTCCTGAGTTCTAGCGTTTGTGATCCATAATTCATCACCTTAGTACCTTTAGCATGGATAACAGTATAATAACTATGCCAGTATTGCATATAAAATGTCCACATTCCTATTAGTCTCACTAGTGTCATGTGCAAGGCTTTGGAATGTATTATAGGTGAACAAATAAATAATGATATAGATGACTGTATATCCCTGAGTACATATCAGCACACTGGCATTGCCAGTCCTAACGTATTAATGAAATTACTTGGCTTTTGCAGATGCTAAATTAGAAACATAGCACCATCAAATAATAACAATGATATATTTCAGACAAATCTTTACAGGATACATCTGCAATAAATTATAACTATAAATTGCATTGAATCTCACTAGGCTAATAGTGAAAAATAAGAATGTTGTAACAAAATGAAAAGATTTATATTAAATAAATGTCACAAGAAATAAAAAAATGCATTCTAGCACAAAGAATAGAGGACGTTTCCTGTAATGCTGCTGACAGTACCACATAATGTCACACTGTGACACTACCATGTAAGGTCACAATGCACTACTGGGATTTCTGCAAATCTTTGGCGTAATTGTGACTCTAGCAATGTTTCTGTGGAAAAAATATATTTTATTTATTCAGGACGCAATAATACCTGACAGTGAAATCAGGGGCAGTACTCTATCAAAACAGAGATTTGAAATTAGCTTTAAAAGGAATTTTTCTGTGCTTTGAAACTAAATTCTTTACATTAGGTCTATCTGATATAAATTTCACAGTACCTCTATAAGCAGAATTAAGGAGAAGTGTCTCTGGGTTGATTAGAACTTCCTTCCATGACAAACTCTCTGAGTTTTAGTTTCAACCAGTTTATCAGCACTGCAGACAGATCTTAGAAGATGAAGCTTTCCTGAAGCTAAAAGCAAACAAAGTATTTGTACCCAGGGAAGTACATTTAAACTACTTCACTTATCTTACCATTTAAATCAGTTTTGTGTTGTTCGTCTTGTGTTTTACTGTGTTTTCTCTAATCTGAAGTTACAGCTATTAATTGAAGGCATTTTAGTGTCTGCACTGCTTTTTCAAGTAGGTCCTGTGCTGGGGTCTATGTCAGGTGATTGAGTTTTCAGAAACTTGAAATTCATACTGTAGAGACCATATGATTAAGTTTCTGAAAACTCTAACATAAAAAAAAACACAAAAATCTACCTTGTTTTACATTTTTTGCAGGAGGGCAAGCCCCCCTGCAACCCCCCACCCTCTGCAAATTATATATATATATATATATATATATATATATATATATATATATATATATATATACATATATATATATATATATATATATATATATAGAAGCCATCACAACTAAACTCCAACTAAATGCTAAAAAAGCCCTTTATATCATATGCATGTATCTACCTCCAGGCAACAATATTCCAATATTAGAAGACTTTCTTAGTTGGGTTTCTACCACCTACCCACAGGAAACTATAATCCTAGGCGACTTTAACATAGACTGGAGTACTATTAATGCTGAAAATCCCTCCTCTCATATTAATCTACATGGTTTCTCCCAAACTATCACCTCAACTACTAGTTTCAATAAGCACAGTAAAAGAGAGAGCATATTAGATTGGATACTCACAAACAATATTAACAAAATATATAAAGTAGGCACCATGCCAGATGATATCAGTGATCACTCCCTAACTTATATTTCTAGAGAAAAGTCAGATTGTGTAAACACCCCAAATATTCGACAAATTCGCTCTACCAAGCATTTTAATATAGACCTTTTTCTAGCTGAACTCAGCATCTGTAACTGGAATTCCTTAAAAACACTTCCTCTTGAGGATGCAGTTTTATTCTTTAATACTACTTTCTTATCCATTCTTGATAGACATGCTCCAGAGCGATCCATTAGAATGAAGTCAAAAACTGCCCCATGGCTTTCCAAAGACACTAAAAAACTCATCCTCGCCAGAAATAAAGTTTGGACCAAATGGAGATGCCACAGAAATAGCCCAGATTTTCTTCACTTCCGCCAGCTTAGAAATCAGGCTAAAAAAGCTATAATCTCAGACAAGAAAAAATACTACTGTGAACTTCAGCAAACCCATCTTAATAACTCCAGACAATTTTGGTTATCAGTGAATAGACTCCTCTCCCCAGGTACTGCCAAAACTCCCTCCCCACTAAATGCCAACCCAGACACTCCTCTCCTAACTGCAAATACTTTTAACTCTTTTTTTCCGATACTATTCAATCCCTAGCTAGACAAATGAATACCAACAACTACTACCCCCCAAACAACCCAGCTAACTCTTCTTACAACTTCTCTTTAAAACCTATATCTACTTCTTACATCTATAGACTCATTCACAAACTGAACCCTTGTACTCCTTCAGCTGATAAGCTCCCCTCACTTTTCCTCCAAAAAGCAGCCAAAGAAATTGCATACCCTATATCCATACTCATAAACAGAACTATCCAAGAGGGATCCATCCCAGATATCTGGAAAGTCTCTCATATTATTCCACTACATAAAGGCGGCAACTCTATTGACTACTCCAACTATAGACCAATTGCTCTCCTTTCACCCTCAGCAAAAATTATGGAGAAATGCATTCACCAGCAACTAGTACAATATCTGTCTCTTCACAACATTATAGCACCCTGTCAGCATGGCTTTAGACCTCATCACAGCACCACCACTGCCCTTCTTTCTTTTATAGATACTATCAACAAAAATCGCAGCAATAATCTTCTCTCTTCTGCTCTTTTCATTGATCTCTCAAAAGCATTCAACATGGTCAATCACTCTCTCTTAACTAACATTCTTGAATCTCTCTCACTTGATAACCTAGCTATTAAATGGTTTAGATCATATCTTAGCAACAGGCAGCAAGCAGTCATATGGGAAAACCATATCTCTTCTCTTTTGCCAATTTCCATCGGAGTTCCTCAGGGCTCCATTCTTGGTCCTCTTCTCTTCTCTCTCTTCATCAATGATCTTCATTCTGTTATCCCCCAAGCGACATGCATTCAATATGCAGACGATTCGACCCTTATTTGTTCTGCTCCTTCCACTACAGAACTGATCTCACTTACCCAAAACATATTTAATACTGTTGAAACTTGGTTCTCAAAACGGTTCCTCCTACTTAATGCCAAAAAAACAAAACTTCTCCTTTTCACCCCCACCACTCGTACCCCCCCAATACATTTCTCCATCTCCTCTAACACTAACACTATCATCTCACCTGACTCTACAACAAAACTGCTAGGTATAACTATCGACAATAATCTCTCCTTCGATCAACACAATAATTACACCATCAAATTAGTTAACAGAAAAATAGGATCCCTATATCGAATTAAACCATTTCTAACCCCAGCAACTAGAACCAAAATAGCCCAATCCCATCTCTTATCTACACTACTATATGCCTCCTCTATTTATACCAACCTTAAGAAAAGCAATCTAACTAAATTAGCAACCTGCTACAACAATATTGCCTGTTTCGCCACTGGTAACCCCTTCAGAACCCACCATTGTCTTAACTTAAAACTTCTAGGCTGGCTTGAATTCCAAAACTACTTGCTTATCCCTCAACTCTCTACTGCCCATAGTATACTTTATCAACCTGACAACACCCCAATTCTTTCTCAACTGATAATCCCCTATAACAATCTCAACTCCCTACGCTCTTCTCATAAACTAATGGTCAAAGCAATTAAGTCAAACAACTTTGCCGGTGACTGTCTTTTCACTAATACAGTAGGTAGAAATTGGAATCTTCTACCTAGTGACATAACTCTGACTACATTTTTGCCTCTTTTCAAACAGAAAATTAAACTGTACTTCCAAAACCACTGGCTCTGTTCCTGCAGTACACCTGACTAATTTATCTTATTTATTACTCTCTTACTCCTCTACTCCTTTCCTCTCCACTCCAACTCCTGTTCTGATTCTACCACTATTAGAACTATAAGTATTATACATTCTCTGTAAAATTGTTGGAATTGAAGAACAATACATTTCTTTTTTCAGAAAACTTGTTACATTACTGCTGAATATCTCTCTTGCAGTGTTATTAATCCTTAAGATGTATTTTTTAGCAATATATTTCTTATGTGATGTACTAGTAGAAAGTGGAGCTTTTCTCCTCGGGCCTCTGCTGAAAATGGACTTGTTATCCAGCCAGACTAGCCAGGTCAACAAATGTAAAATAAAATAAAATAAAAATAAATAATATATATATATATACCAACTCCAAGATCGCACTACAGTGAGGAAAAAGGTAAATTTCCTGATCTGCACTGTACCACAATCTCCACTCAAGAGCTTTGGGTTTTCAAAAACTCAATCATATGGTCTTGACTATATGAATTTTGAGTTTCTGAAAACTCGATCAACTGATAGGGACCCCTGTGTTGCATCTAGGTATTTAAATAATTTTTAAATCTGTTCTCTAATTTTCTGCATTTTTGCTATTTCTTCTTTGATTCTGAAGCTACAGCTAAAAATCAAATTGGTTTACAGCTTGCAATGTTATTTTTCTGTCCTCTTAAATGGATTATTTAGCATTGTTGCATCTAAGTAATGTGCTTTAGTCACTTTTCAAACATAGAATAAACAGCCAGTTTTGGCCAGCTGTGTGTTATCGTGAACTTACATGCATGAAACCCTGTTAGAGTAGGGGAGGATTTCTACACTTCTGGGCAGGGAAACACTATTAGCAACAGCTTTAGCTGTTTCCAGCCTTTATTTTCCCCGTAGTATTGTATATTACATGAGTAGTCAGCCATCTTTATCTTAAAGACTCTTGGAAGCCAGAAGCTCTCCTGAAGTTAAAATTAACAAAGCATTTGGATTCCATTTTGCATCCAGGGATGTAGATTTAAACTATTGCACTTATCTTACCATTTAAATCAGTTTTGTTTGCCACCCATCCACCCACTCTCACCCTACTGTGCTTTTATAATTGGTGATGTTTGTACTGCCCGCCCCTTCTGTATATCTGGCCTGGGAAGATCCTCCCTGTCTTATCACCTATGCTCATTTTAATGGTCACTGATAGATCAAAGGGAAGGTCCTCCCCTTAGACTGTTAAAGTTTGGATTAGCCTCTGTTTCAAACACTTCCTGGCTTTCACTACATATTTACAGTCAGTTTCATTTTGATGCATTTATATCTGCATTTTCTGCCATATTTTGTATAAAAAGTACAGTTGTTTGTAACTTTAGCTTGATCTGAAACCATAAACTTGCAGTTACACTCACAGTAATTACAGTATTGTAAGTTCCTGCAGGACCTATGTTCCAAACAGAGTTTTTTTTAATCAAGTGAAGCTAAAAGCACACATTTTTGTAGCTTTTATTACTTATTTGAGCTGCACTTCCAGTCATTTCATTTTGATATATTTGTTCTGCTTTTTTTCTGCATTTGTCACATTTTCAGATACAAAGTTACAGTTACTAAAATTCTAACCTGGTCTGGTACCAGAGTCTTATAGTTTAGTTTTACATTATTGAGAGTATTGTGAATTGCTGGAAGATCTGTGTCTCTGAAATCCATTGGATCAAGTTTTGGCCTTTTTTGTTTGGTTTACTGAATTAGCTTATCTACTATAACCTGCGCACACCACAGCAGTACCACTCACTTCACGGTGGGTAGGGTGCACAAGAGCTTTTTCACCACAGCAGTACCACTCACTCCACGGTGGGTAGGGTGCACAAGAGCTTTTTCACCACAGCAGTACCACTCACTCCACGGTGGGTAGGGTGCACAAGAGCTTTTTCACCACAGCAGTACCACTCACTCCACGGTGGCTAGGGTGCACAATAGCTTTTTCACCACAGCAGTACCACTCACTCCACGGTGGGTAGTGTGCACGAGAGCTTTTTCACCACAGCAGTACCACTCACTCCACGGTGGGTAGGGTGCACAAGAGCGTTTTCACCACAGCAGTACCACTCACTCCACGGTGGGTAGTGTGCACAAGAGCTTTTTCACCACAGCAGTACCACTCACTCCACGGTGGGTAGTGTGCACAAGAGCTTTCTTATGCAAGAAGCTTGCCTAGCCAAACGGTCTTCTGTAGCAACTGTCAACTGCATTACATTTCCACAGCGATATCCAAAGCCTCCATAGTTGGTCCTGTCTTATTTAGCATCTTTGTTAACAGATTTCACTCTACTCTCCCACAATGCTCAGTAATCCAGTATGCTAATGACTCTACAATGATATGCATGAAATTCCAGCAAATCACCCAGAATGCTCTCACCTACTGAATCTTGGATGCTTAACAATCATCTTGCCCTAAATCCAAAAAAAAAAACTAAACTAATAATTTTTACCCCTAAGAAAAATACTCCCCTACATAACAAAACTCTTTACTATACAAGCCCAAGACAATACCACTATAGAAGTTGTCACCCACAGTAAATTACTAGGCATTATTATAGATGAAAACTTTAACTTTGACCTACACATAAATGGTAACATAAAAAAAACACACCAAAAGCTTGGTATGCTCTACTGGCACCAACAATTTCTTAGTCTCTCTACTAGACAAACCCTTGCAACTACCTTTTTATTATCCTCTCTCCTTTATGGTCCCCCTCTCCTCACTAATATCCAAATTTCTACAAAATCCAAACCTGATATGTTTTTACAACAGAATAGCTAAATGTGCCACCAAGGCCAAATTCTCCTCCCATCACTGTAACTCACTGAAACAATTAAGCTGTCTGGAACTCCCCCATCATCTCTCATTCACCCAACTAACTACAGCGCACAAAATAATCTACATATGTTCATAGGTAGGTAATAGGCAATTGGCCCTAGGGCCTATATAAGCATAGCCAAAAATGTACCCTGGCTTTCGCCACCCAAGAAAATGATTTTCCTGTGCTCCTATCGAGCAGAGCCACAGAGGTGATCCCCAAGGTGAATTTACTATTTCCCATCCAATCATCAAGATTTTTCTTGAAGAGTGCTAATGAGGAGCTTTGTTTGATACAGATAGGTAGTTTATTCCAGAGTATGGGAAGTCTCTGGGACAGGAATCTATCCTTCCAGCATGTTCTGTTTATTGTAGTGACAATGTTTAGTTCCCTAGAGCGTGTATCTCAGACAGATTGGGATTTCCTTAAGTGGAGCATGTCCAACAGCTCTGGATTTGACATAGCTTTGTATGTTAGGCACAGATTGCCTCTGAGTAGGTGATATGCAACGGAGTAAAGCTGGAGTTTTTTGAGACGGTCTGCATAGGGCACCTGTTTGAGGCTGGTAATCCTCTTTGTGAGGTATTTCTGTTGCCTTTCCAGTTGTTGTAGATATCTTGTGAGGTACATACCAAAAGGGGCGTTGTACTCTATAATGTGTCTAATGAGTGATGAGTAGAGGGGAACAATGACCTCTTTTTTCCTGGATGAGAAACCTTTTGTGATGAGGTGTGCCAGGAACAAGACACCAAATGATCAACTAGTAAAAAAGGCAACTGCAGAGTGAGCCAACAGAGTTTAATACATTTAGCGCTTTCATCCGCCAAATAGCTGGACTTCATCAGAATATACAAAGATCACAACAGTCAGCTTATATACCCAGAAACTCCAACCCAATAAGTCAATTAACACATATAAAACAATTAATGAAAAACTACTAGATGAACATCAATATAAAAATGTATATATATACATAAACAATACATATATATATATATATATATATATATATGTGTGTGTGTGTGTGTGTGTGTGTGTGTGTGTGTGTGTATATTGTATCTATGAATACCCTGTCAAAAAAGATAGGTGCAAAACATGAATAATGAACTTTAAAAACAAAAAAAATTAAATAATTGCTTAAATAGCAAACATTGATTTAAGCTTCAAGAAACTGGAAATGGAAATAATATCATTGAGACCTGGCAAACAAGAGGCATTACATTTGAGTTGCCATCTAAGCTCCAAAAATTCAAGAAAAATGTCACGAGGACCACCTTTAGGGTCCACAACAACACTGTATATGACAGAAAATTTGAAAGAATGTGTGGAAAAATTCTTCAGATGTCTATAAAGTACATTCCATTCATCCTTTTTACCAGTGTTATAACTGTGTTGATAAATCCTGGACCCGAATTGTCTAATGGTCTTGCCAATGTAAAAATAGATACAGGACTGACACAATGCAACATAAACAATGCCCTTGCTGTCACAACTGAATCTTTTTCTGTACTTAATATTACCATAACCATGTACAAAACATTCCATACCCTCAAGAATAAATCTACACTGTGAACAGTGACCACATTTAAACATTTTACCACTAGACAAAGAGGGGGGCAACATTCTTGCAATCATGATTTTAAAACACATATCCTTTTGATACACAATGACAGGTTGTTCACCCACTTTATTAAAGATGTTTGAATCACACTTGAAAATGTCCCAAAATTTTATGATGACAGATTTAATTTCCCTGAACTGTAAATTAAATGGTAACACCATGGCCTTCCTATATGAAGCATTGACAGAGTTGGAACCCAAGTCCAGATTATTCTGGACTACAGTATTACCCAAGAGTGGAGTATAAAAAACACTCATTCTCTTTCTCTTGACTTCCATAAAGATTTCAGTTAATAAATCTTGGGGATAACCCCTCCTTAAAAACATGTCAAATAACCTTGCACATTCATCAATCAATTCTTGTTCTTGACAAACCATGCTTGCCAACCTGACACATTGGCCCTTGACAATGGCCTTCCTTTGATGCATAGGGTGCCAGCTCTGAAAGTGCATATAGGAATTGGAATGTGTAGGCTTCCTATATAATGTGAAATCTGATCTATGTAATACACTGTTCCTGACTAAGGTGATGTCAAGAAAATTAATTTGAACAGAGTCAAGTGATATGGTGAACCGTAAAAATTCTGTAGAATTATTAATGAATTCAAAAAATTCATCTAACCTTTCCCTGATGTCATGCCAGAAAATAATAATATCATCAGTAAAACGCCTGTACAGATACCAACTGTCCTTAAATTCAGAAGTAAAAACAAAATTGGTCTCCCAAAAGGCCATGACCGTGTTGACAAAAACAGGTGCGCAAGCTGCAACCATGGCAACACCTTGGGTCTGCTTGAGTAAATGGCCCTCAAAGCTGATGAATTTGTTTTGTAAAACAATCTCCATCAAACTGCTCCTGTTTATGCCAACACTGTCATGGCCTTTTGGGAGACCAATTTTGTTTTTACTTCTGAATTTAAGGACAGTTGGTGTCTGTATAGGCGTTTTATTGATGATATTATTATTTTCTGGCATGACACCAGGGAAAGGTTAGATGAATTTTTTGAATTCATTAATAATTCTACAGAATTTTTACAGTTCACAATATCACTTGACTCTGTTCAAATTAATTTTCTTGACATCACCTTAGTCAGGAACAGTGTATTACATAGATCTGATTCCACATTATATAGGAAGCCTGCACATTCCAATTCCTATATGCACTTTCAGAGCTGGCACCCTACGCATCAAAGGAAGGCCATTGTCAAGGGTCAATGTGTCAGGTTGGCAAGCATGGTTTGTCAAGAACAACAATTGATTGGTGAATGTGCAAGGTTATTTGACATGTTTTCAAGGAGGGGTTATCCCCAAGATTTCTTAACTGAAATCTTTATGGAAGTCAAGAGAAAGAGAATGAGTGTTTTTTATACTCCACACTTGGGTAATACTGTAGTCCAGACTAATCTAGACTTGGGTTCCGACTCTGTCAGTGTTTCATATAGGAAGGCGTTACCATTTAACTTACAGTTCAGGGAAATTAAATCTGTCATCATAACATTTTGGGACATTTTCAAGTGTGATTCAAACATCTTTAATAAAGTGGGTGAACAACCTGTCATTGTGTATCAAAAGGATATGTGTTTTAAAATCATGATTGAAAGAATGTTGCACCTCTCTTTGTCTAGTGGTAAAATGTTTAAATGTGGTCACTGTTCGCAGTGTAGATTTATTCTTGAGGGTATGGAATGTTTTGTACATGGTTATGGTAATATTAAGCACAGACAAAGATTCAATTGTGACAGCAAGGGCATTGTTTATGTTGCATTGTGGCAATCCTGCACCTGTTTTTATACTGGCAAGACCCTTAGACAATTCAGGTACATGATTTATCAACACAATTATGACACTGGTAAAAAGGATGAATGGAATGCACTTTATGGGCATCTGAAGAATTTTTCCACACATTCTTTCAAATTTTCTATCATAGACAGTGTTGTGATAGACCCTAGAGGTGGTCCTCGTGACATTTTTCTTGAATTTTTGGAGCTTAGATGGCAACTCAAATGTAATGCCTCTTATTTTTCGGGTCTCAATGATATTATTTCTATTTCCAGTTGCATCAAGCTTAAATCAATGTTTGCTATTTAAGCAATTATTTAATTTTTTTGTTTTTAAAGTTCATTATTCATGTTTTGCACCTGTCTTTTTTTGACAGGGTATTCATAGATACAATATATATATATATATATATATATATATATATATTTATATATATATTTTTTTTTTTTTTTTTTTTTTATGTATATATACATGTTTATATTGATGTTCAACTAGTAGTTTTTCATTAATTGTTTTATATGTGTTAATTGACTTATTGGGTTGGGTTTTCTGGCTATATAAGCTGACTGTTGTGATCTTTGTATATTCTGATGAAGTCCAGCTATTTGGCGGATGAAAGCGCTAAATGTATTAAACTGTGTTGGTTCGACTGATGAGGTGTGCCATGTAGAAAGATTTCCTGACTACTGTGGTGATGTGATTATCAAAGGAAAGACTACTGTCCACCGGTGTCCCAAGGTCTCTTATCACACTTTCAGTGTTAACTAGACTACCACCTATGTGGTAGCTCATGGGTACAGAGTTTTTACCAAAGGGAATGATAATGCAGTTTTTGGCATTGAGCTTGAGGCTATGGCTTTGACACCAGGCATCTGTCTCCGTGAGGCCCTTTTGTAGGATGTCCACATCGTTAGGAGTTTTGATTATAGCTCCTAGTTTGCAGTCATCTGCAAACTTTGTTATCCAAAGACCTTCTGTGTTAGCCTGTACTTCAGAAAAGTAGATACCAAACAGAAGAAGACCCAGGACTGAACCCTGTGGTACTCCACTTGTCATTGGTCTGAAGTCGGATTTGGAGTCTGATACTTTCACAGTGTGGGTTCTGTCAGTGAGCCACTTGGCAACCCATCTTGTGACATAGGGATTTATACCTAGTTTAGTGAGTTTAGCTATAATTCCAGAGTGGGGGATGGTGTCAAAAGCCTTGGCGATATCTAGATAGGCTGTGTGAACCACCTTACCCTTGTCTACGGCTTTGGTGACTGCTTCAAATAAGTCTATCAGGTTTAGGAGACATGATCTGTCTTTTACAAACCCAAACTGGGTGGGGTCCAGAATTTAGAGATTTCCATTATCTTTGTGTATAATATCCATGAAGATACATTCCATGACTTTGCAGACCAGGGTCATTAGACTAATGGGGCTGTAGTTCCCAGGGTCCGTGGTGGCTCCCCCTTTGTGGAATGGAATAACTGTTGCTCTGCTCCATTCAGTGGGCACAAAGCCTGAGGTGAGGCTATGATTGAATGTGGTGGTTATGTGGGGTGCCAGTTCATTCTCCCATTCATGTAGAATGCAGCCTGGGATGTTGTTAGGTCCCATGGATGCTGTGTTCTTGGCTTTTGAGAGTGTGTTTTTTACCTGTGTAGCCATGATTACAGGAACTGTGCATACTTCTGGTATAGAGATGGGCCCCTTAGTGGGTGAGAGGGGGGTATCCTAAACCTATCTGCCAGAATGTTGGCTATATCAGTTGGTTCTGTATATTTAGTGCCATTGTGCTGTAACTCAGAGTAGATCTGAGTGTTGCCATTGAGATTCCTGACATAGCTATAGAATGCTTTGTGGTTGTCTTTAGAATCAGTGGTGATTTTGTTTTTATAACTAGCTTTGGATGATTTTATGAGGGCTCTCAGCTTCTTACTGAGGCTGACCAGGGAGTTCCTCCAATCATGAGGTTTTACTCTTTTTTGCAACAGTTTCTTTCTTCTGTTGTAGAGTTTGTTTATGCCAGGGGATAACCAGATTGGGTTCCTGTTTTTGTAGGATAGCATCTTGGTTCTGTTAGGGATAGCATGATCCATGCACTCATGTAAGTGCTTATAAAGTGCATTTGTGTAGGATTCAGCAGTTGTACCTTTATTGTCAGTCTGCATGGGTGTCGTGAAGTTTGCCACTTCTGTCTTTAGAAGTGTGAAGTTGGCTTTGGAGAAACTTTTTACAGTGGTTTCCATAATGGGGGGTGGGGGCAGGATGTGGATGTCTAGGGTAATTAGCTTGTCATTGGATCTGACCAAAGAGGAACTGACCTCTGGTGTGGAACACCAGTCACCCATGTTGGTAATGACCAGGTCTAGGATATTGCTGCCCCTGGTGAGGGTGTGGATAAGTTGATCCAAGGCATTGGAATTTATGAATTCCAGAAAACGTTGAGCAAAAGAGTTGGTACATGAGTAGTTTTCCCAGTTAATGGTCGGGTAGTGGAAATCGACCATTATTAGGGTATGGGTTGTACCCTAATATTTTCCAGTTTATCAAGAAATGAGGAGTGGGAATTCTGGGGCATGGTGGGGGATCTGCAGCAAATTACAGTTTGGAGTGTGGTCTTTCCAAGAGTTAGTTGCCCTTGGATAATCTCAGATGTATTATGCTGAGCAACTAGCCTGGAGGTGTGAATATCCTTAATGAATATGGACACACCTCCATCTTTAGTGTTTTGGTCCAGGTTAGGTGGCCGAAACGTGTGGTATGAATTATAGCCTGGTAATGCAGGGGTGCTCTCTGGAGCCTTGAATCAGGTCTCTGTCACTGCACAGATGTCGATGTTCTCCATTTTAAGGAGTGCCTTGAGTGAATGCATTTTGAGGTTTAGACTTCTAGCACTGAGTAACATTATCCTCAGATTTTGCTTGCTTGTACCTGTTAAGGTAGTGAATTTGTCATTTGAACCACAGACCCACAGACTGTTGTGCTCTCTCAACTCTACTTGGCAAATACCAACCCAGCAGGCAGCTAAGATCTTAAAATCATCGAAGGCCCACCTTACCTGCTGGTCAACTCCTCTACTCCTTCACCATCACCAAACTATGGAACTCACTTCCACCTTCTATAAGAAACACTGGCAGCACCACCAACTTCAAACAAATACTGAAAAATCATCTCAAATCTTCCTGGCTATGTACCCCTCTCTCTTCCTTCTCCTTGTATGATAACTAAACTCTTATGCTTTTTACTGCTAGTGACTCATGATACTTTCTCCAGATTTATTATTTTTTTCATCACTTGTTGATACTGGTACAATAATGCTGATTAATATATTTCTGTTTATACCTCTCTGATTGAATTCATCTGGCAACCAACTAAATTCCTGATTTTATGTATATATTCTGAATATATTACTGTAATCAGTATGTGTAACACTGTTCCTACTTCTGTACCAATTAATGTTTATTTTTTTTCTGTATCTGTGTTCTTGTGGGAACTTTTCTCCAAGGCCTCCACTGAAAATGGGCTCATTTAGGCCCAGTGGACTTTCCAGGTAAACAAATGCAATAAAATAAATAAATAAATAAATAAAGTGGAAATAAAATGCTCTGAGCTGCACTAATGCACACCAAATATATTAGGCCTCCCACAGCCCAACATAAGAAAGACACCTCTGCACAAGAAAGTAGTCACCCGAAACTACTTAGCCCAGCAGGTACTGTCACCCCTGCACCCCAGAATCTAAACCAACTACCTACCCCACCAGATACCAGCCTTCCTGTCCCCAAATCCAGATCTATCAAAACAATGTCCCAGTGCTTCCCTACAATTTCTGTAGCCAGCCTGATTGAGATAGGTATTTTGAAACAATATAAGAATTGTTTCACACTGTCTGATGACTGCCTATTACTTAAATAGCATAATGCAGTATGTGAGAAATGTACATATATACATATAATGTCACTGTAGGCCAAAATCTCACGCAAAAACAGTGCTGATACCAGGACTGTAAGCAGTTCACCACAAAACACACCTTCCCACAGCCCAAATAAAACATGTAATCTATCATATTCTCAGATTCTAAAGGTTAACTTGACCAAACCACAAATACCTCTGAAATGTACCAAGGGCATTAAGAATACTTGAAAACACTTCAAGTTTGCATCACTTACCACCTCACAAAGCACTGCTAGGGGTCCTAATGTCATGGATGTTGAGCCCATAAAGCTGATATCCACATAACCAAATATTTCAGTCATATGTGACTCCATTCTAAGACATACTGATGCACCACTTACCAGGCTGAGAAAGGACATGGTGACGGTGTCTGATGCCAGGATTCATCAGATCATGCACTCATTTATGTCCTTGAAATGCAAGTACTTTATGAGTCTGTCATATTACATGTGGATGTAAACAACTTGAGATGTACCACCATGGACTATTTGAAAAAAAAAAGACGTGATGGAGTTCTTGGACTATGTGCCCCCACAGGTATGAGCCTAGCAATGAGCAGCATCCTACCTCCCCCAAAGATGATGCCTCAATACAAAGAAAAAATAATTTATATCAGTAATTGGCTTATCTGTTCATATCATTTGAATAGAGGACAATACTTATCAACGTGGAAGGATATGATCTACAGGCAATGCTGCCAGAGATGGCCTGCATCCATTCCCTGTAGGCTTTAGAATATTGGATAAAACATTGCCCACCCCCATAGTGCCTTTTTTAGGCAATGTCAGCCATATAAACCTACCAACATAATGAAACAAGCAAAGGAAAATATAACGGTGCTGCTGATCAGTGCTAGGAGCCTAAACAAGAAACCCCACTCCGGAACTCCCTGCAAGCCCTCCTCACCTCGGAGGACCCAGATGTCTGTATAGTGACCTAGACATGGTTTAAATCAAAAGTAAAGCACTCTTCCTGTGCAGGGTTATAATGCCTTCCACACATTTAGACAGTTTATTATGCAGGAAGGGAAAATGATAGAGGTATCTCAGTCGTCTTCCAGAACTCACTCACATCAAGACTGGTAAAGCAGCAAGATGACCTAGATCTTCTTCATGTCCAGCTGACCATCAGTAAAGTCCCTTACTATATCCTAGCTAGCTACAGAACTCCATATATGACCCAGAATGCTGCAGTGCCTACTTATACTAACATGAGTCACCTAGCATTAAACCTAGTACCATCTTCCTGGGTGACTCAACCACCCAGCTACAGACTGGGAAACATATAATATGACTAATGTTCAAACCCAGAGATTGCTGGACTTTGACAACACATATGCTCTGCATCAACTAGTCAGAGTACCTACTAAGAGGAATCTCATCCTTGACCTTGTCCACACAATTATGGTGGAATAATGTAGCATCCTCACTCATCAGGTCTGACCAAAAAGCAGTCTCCTTTGAAGTAAAACTAATATCCAAGATCTTTGCTGTTTCTGGAAAATGTAGACATTTCTGTAAGGCAAGCTTCCTACCTCTGTGTGATATCCTGGCAAGTTTCAACCCCCCACACACAACCAGAAAACACTACAGCTTATGTGGAAACATACACAGCTAACTTATCAACATGTAAACAACTGCATAGAATCAGCTGTACCAAGTAGAAGCAAGTGTTGGGCAGACCCTAAAAACAAACCTCCTGGTGGAATCACATTGATAAGCTTTATGATAAAAGGAAGAGACTTCAAGCCAAAAATAAGAAGAGCAGCACCTCTCATGTTATAAATCCCATCATTAAATTAAATAAGTAACTCAGGAATCTAATTAAAACCACCAAGGTCAAATCTGAGGAAAAAATAGCCATCCAGGCCAAAGGCAACTACAACATCTTCTTCTGTTATGTCCATAATCACAAAAGCACTGCACAGCAGTGTGCTGAGATGATTGTGAATGACACCAACTATACTAAAGCTGAAGGTATAGCAAATCTGCTGGCCATTAAATTCAGCTCCAGCTTCACCCCCCTCACCCTGAATCTCTCACAAGAAATATTAGAAACCAATATGCCCCAAACTATCACAAAGGACCAAATCATGAAAGTTTTCTCAAAAGTCAAAAATACTGCATCTATGGGTCCTGAGAATACCCCTGGTTTCAACCTGAAAAGCATGAAGCATGACTTATCCATGGTGCTAACAACACTGTTCAGTCTCATCCTCCAAACAGACTTTGTACCAAGTGAATGGATGACAGCAACAGTCATACCTCAACACAAGTGAGGTCCATCCACGGACCTGGGTAACTACTGATCCATAAGTCTGACCAGCCTCATATGTAAAGCCTTGGAAAGGCTTAGCATGGACTTAATTAATAAGGACATAAGAAACGTCCAAACACTGGATCCATCCCAGTTTGGTTTCATTAAAGGCAGGTCATCTTTACATAACCTAGTGGACCTTTTCAAAAAGGTCACCAAAGGAAGAGAAAAAGGCAAGATACTACACACCACCTACCTAGACCAGGCAAAAGCTTTTGACACAATGCACCACTCAGGCATTGTAGAAAAGCTTATTAAATTAGGAATAAACCCTGACATCACCTGCTGGGCTGCCAACTATCTCACAGATAGGACACAGGAAGTCAAGACAGGGAAAGCTACCACTACAAAAAGGCCATTCACTAGTTGAGTCCCATGTGGCATGGTTCTGGGACCACTCTTGTTAGGCATCTGCTTCTAAGAAGTCCAAGCAAATGTCAATGGTCTTTTGTTGATGAAGTCTGCAGATGACTGCAAGCTAGCGGTAGTCAATGAATCCCCAAAAAACTAAGCTATCTTCCAGGAGGGCTTTCACCAAACAAATAACTGGTGCCAGAGGAATGGACTAAAGCTAAATGCAAAAAAGTGCATTATTTCATCCTTTAGGGAACTGACTGCCCTAGGAAACTACCACATTTGCAATACATCCCTATGACTCTGTCCAGTAGTTAGAGATGTGGGAACATACACAGACAGTGACCTAGCATTCAGCAAACATTTGTTCATAGGTCCATAGGTGTTTACTAGACTAACGACCACAAGGCCATTTTTAAGTCTAACCATGCATCCCAAATCTCTGACAAATTCTGATACCCTTGATAAGTGTAAGCATATGCCTGGGAGATGAACCATTTACAGGTTACCTGTGTCCATTAGAGACATAGGTGCCAAACCAGGGATGAATTTCTGGTTTCTCATCCAGTTGTCCAAGCTGCACTTGAATTAGGTTAGCAAGAAACTCTGCTTCACATGGATGGGGAGCCTGTTCCATAGACGGGGCAGTTTCTGGGATATATACCTATCGCTCCAATTGCAGTTAGCTGAATTTATTGTCTAATGTTATGAGAAGTACTTTGATATTGCTCAACTGATAAGCAAAGAGATAGCATCTCAGTCCAGAAGTACCATTGTCCAACCTTATCAGGCCCATCATTGAGTATAATCCTCCCTTTGGTATGCACCTCTTCAGACATATGCAGCAACGAGAGTTCCCACAGAGGTTCCTCACAAAGATAATACAGGGCCAGAACCACACGACTTGCATGGACCACCTCAAAGCCCTAGCACTATACTCAAGTCTCTTATAGACTATTAAGATGTGATCTGTGCCTGGCTTATAAGGTATCCTCTGACACAGGACTAATGGACCTACGTCACATCCACAAGTCAGATGATATCAGAAGTACCTGATCCATAGGCCTCATCCTCTTCTGCAACATAAACAGAATGTTTTGGAGGGACAGGTGCATATCCCAGATGATACCACAACGGCGGTACAAACTCCTCATTCATGTAAAACAAAGCTCATCCCTGCCCCTATTCAGACACAACTTATATCGATGGATTGGAACAAGGACATTTACCTCATGTCTGCCTCCTATGCTACTACTGAACAGAGGTAGTACCTAAATGCTCCATCCTGCAGTATGGCCCTCTTTCAGTACTCAGTGGTATGACCCCAGAAGCATTCATTCACAAATGGCAAGTACAAGAATAAAAATCATGGTAAGGTTAGTTTGAACATGAATGTGTCAAACTAGTGAAGTTCATTTCAGTAATGGTAAAACGTTTTAGTGTTTGTTGAAATTAACGTTGCCAACAGTGGAGTTTGTCTCTTTTACCAGTGTTATGCAACCTTGGAGTTGGTATATATAAGTTTGGGGGCCCACATAAGGGGGAGCAGGGCATCTTGCCTTCCCACAAAAAAATTGTTGTCTTATGTTCACTGAAGGCAGTTTTGTTGAGAATCTTTTGAACTTTTTACAGTCACCAAAATGACCTTCGGTGAGTTGACATGATTCCATGTGAAAACCTAGTGGGATAATATGGCTAGGCTTAAATTTGCCCTTCAGAGCAGTTAGCCTAGTATTCACATGCATTTTTCCTCTCTGTTACATTAGGAGGCCATCAAAACAAACTGCATTATTAAAACATGTACTAAGTGTTTAAAATAGCAGATACAGCAATTAGCATGGACAGTACCATAGATGCAACTCATAATGTAGTGGCAGGACGTAAATTGAAACACAGGTGGTCTAGCATGTCTGTTGTGTAAAACAGCAGTTATTTTGCTGAACATTACAATATACTTTAAAAAGACTGTAGCTCAATGTTCTAAAACAAACAGAATGACATATTTGCTCTAGGTGTGCTGTCTACAGTTACTAAAAATGCTTTTTCTAGGATGTAACACTTTTTTATACACATAACAAAACAGTCTCCCCTCTTCTATCCCAGCTAGCCAGAACAGCCATCGACAAAGGATTTCTCCTTTCTTATCTTCAATATGGGCTCCCGATCTTTCTTTCTGCCACCAAAAAAAAAATCTTTGCCACACTCCAGAATATCACTAACAGCATCAGCTGATTTATTACAAACTCACTTCTCTGTAAGCATCACTGTATCACCCTACAAAAAGCCAAATGACTATCCATAAAACAAAGATATGATTTAGGATCCCAACTCTACAAACGACCTCCTCTGCACACATTTACTGCCCCTCCTCCCACACTCTCAGACAGTTCTCACAAGCCACGCCAACTCTCATTACCCCTAGAACCAAACTCCACAGCACTGCACATGCTGTGTCACACCAACTCTCATTACCCCTAGAACCAAACTCCAGAGCACTGCACATGCTGTGTCACATCAACTCTCATTACCCCTAGAACCAAACTCCAGAGCACTGCACATGCTGTGTCACACCAACTCTCATTACCCCTAGAACCAAACTCCACAGCACTGCACTTGCTCTGTCACACCAACTCTCATTATCCCTAGAATCAAACTCCACATCACTGCACGTGCTCTGTCACACCAACTCTCATTACCCCTAGAACCAAACTCCACAGCACTGCACTTGCTCTGTCACACCAACTCTCATTATCCCTAGAATCAAACTCCACATCACTGCACGTGCTCTGTCACACCAACTCTCATTACCCCTAGAACCAAACTCCAGAGCACTGCACATGCTCTGTCACACCAACTCTCATTACCGCTAGAACCAGACTCCACAGCACTGCACATGCTCTGTCACACCAACTCTCATTATCCCTAGAATCAAACTCCACATCACTGCACGTGCTCTGTCACACCAACGCTCATTACCCCTAGAACCAAACTCCAGAGCACTGCACATGCTCTGTCACACCAACTCTCATTACCGCTAGAACCAAACTCCAGAGCACTGCACATGCTCTGTCACACCAACTCTCATTACCGCTAGAACCAGACTCCACAGCACTGCACATGCTCTGTCACACCAACTCTCATTATCCCTAGAACCAAACTCCACAGCACTGCACATGCTCTGTCACACCAATTCTCATTACCCATAGAACCAAACTCCACAGAACTGCACATGCTCTGTCACACCAATTTTCATTACCCCTAGAACCAAACTCCACAGCAATGCACATGCTCTGTCACACCAACTCTCATTACCCGTAGAACCAAACTCCACAACACTGCACATGCATTCTCTTGACAGGCGTCTAGTTTTTGGCAAGCTGTTCCCATCAACATGAAGGAAATCAACACGTATTCCAAATTCAGAATGCAACTCAAAAAGCACTTCTTCCAAGCAAGCCAAATACTCCTACTTCAACACAGGACATAACACCTACCCTATATCCTTTCTGAGTCTCTTCTCTCTCAAGAGTCACTAAAGATTGAACCACTTTAGAAACGAATGTAAACATTGTACATTACACTCTGCTCGATTCTACATTGTACTGGGCTTATTCACTAGTATGTGTATACACTGTTTTTTTCTATCTAATTAGTTTGAACTACCCTGTTGTTGCTTACGTTTCTGTATTTTTTTGTTTATGAAATGTTTTATATTTCATCCAGGCTGACTCTGAAATTGGTAAGAGATAAAACAACTAGAATTGAGATCTTTAGAAAAGGGAAGGAGCAAACTACATAGGAAAATTCCTAATATTATTCTAGCATGTCCAAAGGTCAGTTGCCAATCTCCTCTCCGGTCCAGCTGGTGAATCTGGGAATGTTGAGGCAATGTTATAACTGCCTCATGTACACAGACAACCCTCTCCTCCTCCCACATAACACAAATACTTGCGAGAGATGCAGCTATTTAGCCAAACTGGAGGCTGAGCTCTCTCAACTCAGGACTGGCAAGACCAGACAGGAGGAGAAGGCAACTACAGACACCACAAAACCAGCCTCACATAATGCTACCACACCACTGAATCAAACACATAAACACACAAAGACATACTCGGAGGCTCTGAGTAAAAATTTACCTAAACAGCAGAGGCCTCCAAAGTAGACACCCAAACAACTGCTACCTCAAGACACCCCACAAGCAACACATAAACCACAAAAGCAGTGTGCAAAGCAGTCACAGCCCTTAAGGCCAAATACAACACCAAACATACTTGTCATAGGTGACTCCATAGTCAGACACACTGACGTCCCACTCACCAGGCTGAACAAGGAGAGGGTCACAGTAAGCTGCCTATCGGGCGCTAGAATCCTCCACATAACACAAGCACTCTGGTCACTCCACAGCAAGTACAAATATGACACAGTCATTGTCCATGCTGGTGTGAACGACCTGAGACGTACCTCCCTGGATTACATGAAAAGAGACATAGAGGAGCTCTCTGATTATGTAGCCCAGGCAGGTATGACCCTGACCCTGAGCAGTATCCTTCCTTCACCAAGAATGATGCCACAATATAGAGACAAGATAATCAGCTTTAACAATTGGCTTAATGTCTGGTGTCATTCAAAGGGGATCCAGTGTCTGTCTGCCTGGGATGACATGCTTGACAAGCCACACTGCTTCAAGGGACGGCTTGCACCTGTCACCCTGGGATTCCGGATATTGGCTAAGGCTCTTGCCACCCCATAGTGCCTTTTTAGGCAAGGCTCAAATTCTAAACCTACCACCCTAGAAAACAAAAATGGGAAGAAACTGAGGGTAATGCTGCTCAATGCCAGAAGTCTAAATCTCAAAATGCACGCACTCGAGGCCCATCTCAGTATGGAGAACATCGATGTCTGTGCTGTAACCGAAACCTGGTTCAAGGCTCCTGAGAGCACCCCGGCACTATTAGGTTTTACCTCATATCATGCGTTCCGGCCCCAAAACCCGGACCACACCACAAAAGGAGGGGGTCTATCCATATTCATAAAGGATACCCACACCTCCAGGTTGGTGGCAATGCACGAAGCTTCGGAAACCATCCAGGTGCAACTAACCATAGGCAAAACTGCTCTACAAATTGTAGCGTGCTACAGGCCACCCTCTCAAACTCAGGAACCCCACACAGCCTTCCTGAAGACACTGAAGGGTATAAATGTATCTCCAAACACCATCATATTGGGTGACTTCAACTACTCGAATATAGACTGGGAACATTACTCAAGCCCTAACTTTCTAGCCCAATGGTTCCTGGAGTTCATAAATTCAAATGCCATGGAACAGCTAGTCACTGTTCCCACGAGAGGAGAAAATATACTAGATCTCATTATCACAAACATGGGGACAAAATGCTCCACACCAGAAGTATATCCCTCATTGGTGAGATCTGATCATAAACTAATCTCACTGGAAATCCACATCCCGCCCCACCCCAAACAAAAAGACCACAGTGAAGAACTTCTCTAAAGCAAACTTCACACTACTCAAGACTGGTGTGGTATCCTTCAAGGCCCCTGAGCCAGTGGAAACCACAACCCAAGCTGCGGAAGCCCTTACAAATGCCTTCTATGAACACATCCAGGACTGCATGGATCAGGCAATCCCAAATAAAACCAAGACTCTTTCCACAAAGGGCAAACGTCCAGTCTGGTGGACCCCAGCCATTAACAAACTTTACAATAAGAGGAGAAAGCTATTACATGATAGAACAAAATCCATAAAAGGGAAGTCACCCCTGATCATTATTAGTAAAAAATTACGAGCACTCATAAAATCAACTAAGGCCAATTTTGAGAGAAAAATTGCCATGGATTCAAAGGACAATCATAAGGCCTTTTTCAGCTATGTTAGGAACCTGGGTGGAAACTCCCAGATATGCTCAGAATTAGTCCAAAATGATACAAAAATCACTGAACTCACAGACATTGCCAACATACCGGCAGACAGGTTCAGTGCAAACTTCACCCCCCTCTCCCCCCCTAAAGGAGAGATAACTATCCTAGCAGAGTGTAGCCTCCCAGACATCTCAAATGCGCAGGTGAAAGCTGCTCTCTCTAAAGCTAAAAACACAGCATCAATGGGACCGGATGGTGTCCCCGGCTGTGTGCTACACGAGCTAAATGAGGAATTAAACCCACACATAAGGCAGCTGTTAATCTCAGCCTTACCACAGGATACGTGCCCAAGGAGTGGCGTACATCAACTGTGGTCCCACTCCACAAAGGCGGTGCCTCTACGGACCCTGGTAATTACCGCCCCATAAACTTAACAAGTCTAGTCTGCAAAGCTATGGAGAGGATCATAATGAAGCTCATAAACAAAGATATAGGGGACTTGCAGACATTGGACCCGACCCAGTTTGGCTTCGTCAAGGGCAGATCATGCCTTTTGAACTTGGTCAACTTCTTCGAAACAGTCACCAAGGCCATTGATGAGGGAAAGGTAGTCCATACAGCCAACCTTGACCTTGCAAAGGCCTTCGACACAATACCCCACTCGGGTATTGTAGAAAAACTTACCAGCTTAAATGTAAACCCATATGTCACAAGATGGGTTGCAAACTGGCTTAAGGACAGAACCCACAGGGTTAGAATTGCTGGCGCTATGTCAGACTCCAAGCCGGTCACAAGCGGTGTCCCACAGGGCTCGGTCCTTGGCTCCCTATTTTTCGGCATCTACTTCTCAGAAGTACAGGCCAACATGGGAGGACTTTGGCTGACAAAGTTTGCAGATGACTGCAAACTAGGCACCATAGTGGAAAGTACATCGGACACGGATATCCTTCAGAAGGGACTCACGGAAACAGATAGCTGGTGCCAGAGCCATGGCCTGAAGTTAAACGCCAAAAAATGTATAGTCATACCCTTCGGGAAAAACAAGGTAACCCCAAGCTACCATATAGGTGGCAATCCACTAAGCACAGAAGAGGTTATCAGGGACCTGGGGACCCAGGTTGACAGTGGCCTTTCTTTTGACACTCACATTGCTAAAGTGGTTAGAAAGACCTTCTACATTGCCCACCTGATCATGAAGGGATTCACATCCAGATCTAGTGAGGTCATTGTTCCCCTGTACTCTTCACTTATCAGACCAATGATCGAGTACAATGCCCCATTCGGGATGTATCGCACCCGACATCTGCAGCAACTGGAGAGACCCCAAAAGTTCCTCACCAAAAGGATAAAGGGACTCCAAAATCTGTCATATGCTGCTAGATTGAAGAAACTCCAGCTCTATTCAGTTGCATACCATCTGCTCAGAGGTGACATGTGCCTGACATACAAGGCCATGTCCAACCCGGAATTAATGGACATGCTCCACCTCAAAAAATCCAAATCCACTAAAACCACTAGAGCAAGTGACTTAAACCTTAGCACGGATATAAATAGGATGTGCTGGAGGGATAGATTTATCACTCAGAGACTCCCTATGCTGTGGAATAAAATCCCGGTCCATGTGAGGCAGAGCACCTCACTGGCTCTGTTCAAGAGAAATCTTGACCTGTGGATGGGAGATCGTAGGTTTATCCCGGAAATCATCTCTGTGTCACTGCTGGACAGAGGCACAACAAACTAATGGGCACAGTATTTTTTCATATAAGGGGTGGCGTAAGCCACAAAAATTTGGGCTAGGCTTATAAATGCCTTAGGGCAGATAGCCTAGTATAAACCTATGAACCTATGAACCTATGAAAAAATGGTAATTGTGGAACAATACATACAGGGTAGGAATGAGGTTTAAAGGAAGGCAGTACTTAAATAAGCTATGTAATGTCTGACTGAAAATGATTGGGTAGATTATAAGTGATGTTTAGTGTTTGCAATTGGGAGTGTGTCAGTATGGTTTTTAAGGGTTGTCGATGTGGTTCCTTTTCATCTATAAAAATGTATGCTTGCTTATGTCGTACATGATGGTTTAATAAAGATATTTCTTGCTTAAAAAAGAGGCAGAAATGGAATAAGTTATGTAGTGTTGCTTAGGTTATATGATATATTGCAATATATGTAAAGTATAATGTTTTTTAATATCAATTTAATACAATTTTATTACTTCTGTATAAATGTAAATTTGCCTATGTCACAAGTGAAAGATGTTAAAAAATGATGAACAGTGCACTACCCTGATAAACAAATATAAATAAATAAATAAAAACATATGATGATATGTTTTAATTAACTGGGCTCACACCAACTAAATGTCTCCAAGGATAATTCTTAAGCCTTCTGAAAATAAATTGAAGAAAAACATACATACAAAAGCTTATTATACACCTGTTGGATTCCAAACCACATCATGTGCACCCAAAGGCACTTAAATGCAACAAACTGCAACACCAATTCTGTTTCTGAAATCCTCAGTGTATGCTATACCGCGTCACAAGGAACAGAAGCTGTTAATTCAGAATATGATGGAATCCATAATAATACCACCAAAAAATAAAACAAAAATGCTTCTTGCAGTGAATGAACTGCAACAGGCTGCAGTACTACAAGCCATGGAGGAGGATGTGGCTGTGCATCCTAAGAGGCAGCCAGTAACAGGCTGCAGTACTGCAAGCCATGGAGGAGGATGTGTCGGTGCATCCTAAGAGGCAGCCAGCAACAGGCTGCAGCACTGCAAGCCATGGAGGCGGATGTGGCTGTGTGCCCTAGAAGGCACCAGCTAGAGTGAGAGGAAGGCTGCAACTAAACCAAGTGTCAGATCAACAAATAATTGACAGGTACTGCATAGATAGACAGCTGGTGCAGGCTGTGTGCAACATGTGTACTCCACACATGTCTGTGCAGACATTGTGAGAGAACTCCATCCCTCTTAAAACAAAACAGTGTCTCAATCTGCATGTACTTACATATAGGACATTCCAAAGACACATGGAGGATACTGTAGAAGTGTCACAGACAGCTGCCAGTCATATCCAGTCAAAATTCCTGGCAGCAATGTACAACATTTAGAGGCAGATAGATATATTAACAGAAAGGGCTGACTATCCCTGAACTGTCAGCGTGTTTATGCAGCAGATGGCAGCATAACAAACATTATAGCATCACACCCTGGAAGTGTCCATGATGCTGCCATATGGAGGGAAGGAGCTCTGAGGGACACATTCTAGCAAGATGAAATAACCGAGGGAATACTACTGGATAATTACAGGAGTACAGCTAGGATGTAAGCTAAGGACACATCATCATCACCATCATATCCATGCTGACAACAGGTGAGTTTACTCCCAACAGGTGACTGTGGTTATCTCCTTGAGCCATGGCTAATGACCCTGTAAAGCGAACCATCAAACCGTGCAGAGGAGGCCTACAATGGAACGTATGCTACAACATGAAGTACGATTGAGCATGTGTTCAGTGTACTGAAAGCTAGGTTTGGGTGTCTCAACGCATCTGGGGTGCACTGCAATACGCACCTGTGATGGCAGCAAAGATGATAACAGTGTGTGCCATGCTGCACAACATGCTAACAACAGCACATGACAGTCTTCCAGCTGCAGGTGTGGGTGAACTACCCCATGACATCACACAGGTATCAGAGGAGAAGCAGAAGGACATAGGGGCAAAAGACATAGTTGCGGGCGATAGAGGGTGTGACCACAAGTGCAGCCCGAGGCAACACTGCAGCATCTGACACACAACTATGAGTGATGACAAGCCACATGTACATGAGTACACCGATTAAACAGTGATGTTCAGGTGTTGCCCCACCACAGCAGCACAGTTTGCATCTAATGGAATGTACCCAGCAGATGTGCATACTGAACATCAGATATAATCATAACATATAACAGGATGAACATACCTGATTCTATCACAACATGGATCATCACCTCAAGGCACAAGTGACACAGGTATACATACAGATTCATATCAGTGTATCCCTGTGATAGACAATAAGGGAAATACATCTGTGAAAATAATTCCTATCTGTCCATTATAAAAAGATGCAAACAGGAAAACAACTCGGGACATACTGCAGAACTGTTGCCAATATCACATGCAAAATATATCACTGTAAAATATTGGTAAAATGTTGTAATTAATGGGGCCAGCTATGGTTAGAAAAACTGTCAGATCCCTGTGGCATCAGAGTTATCAACAAACATAGACAGGTGACATTGTCAATGCTCTGCACAGCTATCATCATTGCCATGGCATGAGACTAACACATTCGGACACAGCGGCTCAGCTGTCAGTGTTACTCTAACAGTTTAAGGCTGCCACACTGACTGCTCACACCACAGGCTGGTCTGCCCCTACCACATATGGAAATACTTGGCCCAGTTTGCTCCACAGAAGACACTGATGAGGTGATGCCAGCATGTGGAGATACACTGTGGGAAGGAGCATAACTGTAGCTTAACTGTCTGGTCGTGACTGCAGGGCCCACATCAGATGGGGCAGCAGCAGAAATGTGTGCATATTGGAGCATAGACATTGATGCCCGATGCGTAAGGTTTCTTCTGCTGAGAGGGTGCCAGCTTCTACCATGTGGCAATTGACTAACCACAGTCAGGGCACACAGAACCCTACTTGTACTATGGTACTGTTGTAGTACTTTCGTGGCCAAGTTTTCAGTGGAACATGCCATAGACAACATACTGTATACTTTCATTCTGTGCAGCCAATAATGTCACTACCTCACTGTGTCTGCACTCCTGTCCTTCATACAGCACACCCAGCTGGTATACAATATGATCTTCGGCACTGATGAGTGCAGGGATGTCAGATTCATGATGTTGCTGGGAATGTTCATTTGCCTGTAGGAGTGAGTGGACACCCTATGACAACTGCATATGCATGCCAGTTGCACGCCTACATCTACTGCAATGGGCAGCATCAATGTGCTGCGGGGAAATGTCAGTATTGACAGCAGTCTCAACATGTGTCTGTTGTCCTCAGGCCTTATCCTGTCAATCGTCTGATACCACGTCAGTGTCAGAATGGCTGGACAAGTTTTCCTCCACATCTGGCGCTACAGCTGCTTTCTCATGACTGTCCCTACCTAGGCCGGACTATATCACTGTGTCAGCATCCTGTATGCTTTTGGCCATGCTACCATACTTAGACACATCAGATCCCACATCAGGATCAATGCATGGGCTAATGGAAGATAAGGGCAGTTTACATGATAAAAGAAGAGACAGATGACACAAATCAGCACAACGTGCTTACATCACAAGCTGTATATCATTATAGACATATAACACTATATCTCACTGCAATGTTACAGTTAATAATGACTTGCAATGAGGTCTTCTCAGTGTAAGGGTCACAGAATCTATATAACAGGGAGTTGGTAATTATGCTACATATCCAACATACCTGACATATGTGAGGAAGCAACCATAACACACACACCTTACCGGTCCTCGTGGGAAGATGGTGTTGGAGGAGAGGGATGAAATACAACTGTTGTAGGGGAAACAAAGTCATATATATATATATATATATAGACAAAAAGGCAGGAGTTTGAGCTGGATGTGGCAGAGTTAAAGATGTTAAGATTTGCAATGGCTGTGACGAGGATGGACAGGATTAGGAATAAGTATATTAGAGGGTCAGCCCAGGGTGGAAGGTTTGGAGACAAAGCCAGAGAGGCAAGATTACATTGGTTTGGACATATGCTGAGGAGGGATGCTGAGTATATTGGGAAAAAGATGCTAAGGATGAAGCTACCAGGTAACAGGAAAAGAGGAAGGCCTAAGATAAGGTTTATGGATGTGGTGAGAGAGGACATGCATGTGGTTGGTGTGACACAGCAAGATGCGGAGGACAGGAAGAAATGGAAACAAGTGATCCGCTGTGGTGACCCCTAATGGGAACAGCCAAAGGAAGATGATATATATATATATATATATATATATATATATATATATATATATATATATATATATATATATATATATATATATCATTCTTAATCATGTCATTGCCATCATGGACCATTCCAACAGTGTTAAAACATACAGTAGGTATTACATAGACATACCACTAGTTTGTACACTAGATGCCAATGTAGTCTGTCCTATGAATTGGTAAAAGGACACAGTATTAATGGAGGACAACAACAAGAATAACAGTAATGACATACCAGCAACAACCTCCTGATGTTGTGACTTCATGTGTTGTAGTGCGGATCCTGTAGGAGTAAAGTAAAGAGAACGACAACACAGTCATGTACACAGGCAATGGAATAGTGACATGATGACATATGACAAAGTAGTAAAGTTGCTGATACTCATAGGTTTATAGGTAGGTAGTAGGCTATTGGCCCAAGGGCCTAAGTAAGCCTAGCCAACAAGGTTCTCTGGCTTACGCCACCCAAGAAAGTTAAATCCCTGTGCCCCGGTTGAGCAGAGCCACAGAAGTGATCCTCAGGGTGTATTTCTTATTTCCCATCCACTCATCAAGATTTTTCTTGAAGAGTGCTAATGAGGAACTTTGTTTGACATAGATGGGTAGCTTGTTCCAGAGTATAAGAGGTCTCTGGGACAGGAATCTATCCCTCCAGCATGTCCTGTTTATTGCGGTGACAAGGTTTAGGTCCCTAGTGCATGTAGCTCTGCGGGATTGGGATTTCTTAAGGTGTAGCATGTCCAACAGCTCTGGGTTTAACATGGCTTTATATGTAAGGCAGAGATCTCCTCAGAGTAGGCAATATACTACAGAGTAAAGCTGGTGTTTTTTGAGACGGTCAGTGTAGGGCATCTGTTTGAGGCCAGTAATCCTCTTTGTGAGGTACTTCTGTGGCCTTTCCAGCTGCTGCAGATGTCTTGTGAGGTACACTCCAAAAGGGGCATTGTACTCTATAATGGGTCTAATGAGTGCCGAGTAGAGGGGAACAATGACCTCTTTTTTCCTGGATGAGAACCCTTTTGTGATGAGGTGTGCCACATAGAAGGATTTCCTGACTATTGTGTCAATGTGATTATCAAAGGAGCGACTACTGTTCACCTGAGTCCCAAGGTCTCTTATCACACATTCAGTAGACTGCTGTTTATGTGGTAGTTCATGGGTACAGAGTTTTTACCAATGGGATGACAATGCACTTTTTCGCATTGAGCTTGAGGCCATGCCTCTGTCTCAGTGAGGCCATTTTGTAGGATGTCCGCATCATTTGGGGACTCGACTATGGCTCCTAGTTTGCAGTCATCTGCAGACTTTGTTAGTCAGAGGCCTTCTGTGTTTGGTATCTACTTCTCTGAAGTACAGGCTAACAGGAGAGGTCCCAGGACTGAACCCTGTGGTATTCCACTTGTCACTGCTTTGAGGTCAGATTTGAAGTCTGTAACTTTTACAGTGTGGGTTCTGTCAGTGAGCCAGTTGGCAACCCATCTTGTGACGTAGGGATTTATACCTAGTTTAGTCAGTTTAGCTATAATTCCAGAATGGGGATGCTGTCGAAAACCTTGGAGAGGTCAAGATAGGCTGTGTTAACCACTTTACCCTCATCTACGGCTTTGGTTTCTGCCTCAAAGAAGTCAATCAGGCTCAGAAGGCATAATCTGCCTTTCACAAACCCGAACTGGGTGGGGTCCAGCATTTGGAGGTTACTAATGTCTTTGTTTATGAGTTCCATGATGATATGTTCCATGGCCTTGCAGACCCGGCTCGTCAGGCTAATAGGGCGATAGTTCCCAGGATCAGTGGTGGCTCCCCCTTTGTGAAGTGGGATAACTGTTGCTGTGTGCCATTCAGTGGTCACAAAGCCTGACGTGAGACTATGATTGAACATGGAGCTTAGGTGGGGAGCCAGTTCTTTCTGAAGTTCATGTAAAACGCAGCCTGGGATGTTGTCCAGTCCCATGGAGGATGTGTTTTTGGTTTTAGAGAGTGCAGCTTTTACCTGCATAGATTTGATTACAGGGACTCTGCATTCTTCCTGTATAGATATGGGCCCTTTAGGGGGTGAGAGGGGGGTAAAGCTGGCACGGAACCTGTCTGCCAGGATGTTGGCAATATCAGTTGGTTCTGTAAATTTCATGCCATTGTGCTGTAACTCAGAGCAGATGTGAGTGTTGCCATTGAGATTCTTGACATAGCTATAGAATGCTTTGTGGTTGCCCTTAGAATCAGTGGTGATTTTGTTTTTGTAGCTAGCTTTGGAGGATCTTATAAGGGATCTCAGCTTCTTACTGAGCCTGACCAGGCAGCTCGCTCCTCCACTCATGGGATTTTACTCTCTTTTGCAACAGTTTCTTCCTTCTGTTGTAGAGTTTGTTTATGGCAGGGGACCACCAGATTGGCTTCCTTTTTTTGGAGGATAGTGTCTTGGTTCTGTTTGGGATAGCACGATCCATGCACTTGTGTAATTGCTTACAGAGTGGATTTGTGTAGGATTCAGCAGTCATAACTGTATTGTCCATCAGCATGGGTGTCATGAATTTCACCACTTCTGTCTTTAGAAGCATGAAGTTGGCCTTGGAGAAAATTTTTACTGAGGTTTCCATAATGGTGGGTGGGGGCAGGATGCGGATATATAGGGTGATTAGCTTATGGTCGGATTTGAACGAGGAGTTGATTTCAGGTGTGGAACACCGGTCGCTCATGTTGGTAATGACTAGGTCTAAGATATTGTTGCCCCTGGTGGGGGAGTGGATAAGTTGATCCAGGGCATTGGAATTTATGAATTCCAAAAAGCGTTGTGCAAAGGAGTTTGTACATGAGTAGTTTTCCTAGTTAATGGTGGGGTAGTTGAAATCGCCCATTATTAGGTTGTTTGGTTGAACCCTAATATTTTCCAGTATATCAAGAAAAGAGAAGTGGGAATCCTGGGGCATGATGGGGGGATCTGTAACAAGCTACAATTTGGATTGCAGTTTAGCCCAGAGGTAGTTGCACTTGGATAACCTCGGATGCATTATGCTGAGCAACTAGCCTAGAGGTGTGGATATCCTTAATGAATATGGACACACCTCTGCCTTTGGTGTTCTGGTCCAGGTTAGATGGCCGAAACGTGTGGTATGAGTTATAGCCTGGTAATGCAGGGGTGCTCTCTAGAGCCTTCAACCAGGTCTCAGTCACTGCACAGATACCAATGTTCTCCATTTTAAGGAGTGCCTCGAGTGAGTGCATTTTGAGATTTAGACTTCTAGCATTGAGTAGCATTACCCTCAGTTTTTGCTTGCCTGTTCCTGTTACAGTGGCAAATTTGTCATTTGAACCTTAGCTAAAAAAGGCACTATAGGGGCGTCAGGAGCCTTAGCCAGTATCCGAAATCCCAAGGGCGACAGGTGCAGGCCATCTCTGGCAAAGCATCGTGCTTTGTCGACCATGTCATCCCAGGCAGAGAGATACTGGCTCCCCTTAGAATGACTCACGTGATGTATGGTGCACCTATTGGCCAGATATTCTTGTGCAGAAAAAGAGCATCATTAATGTCATGCAACACAGGTCTGCTACACATTGCTGCAACCTAACATCTTCTGGTAACATACCTGTTCTGTCTATACTTGCACCTGCACGGCTTAAGCCCCAGGGATGTACCTGTATTTCACAATGTTAGGGAAGTATCAGTATGACAGTAAACAGCAGTGGCATGACACAAGGTTGAGGCAATAACAGGTAATGGTCCCAGTAATAATATAAAAATAGACATCCACAGGGCTGAGGTTAGAGTAAAATCCAATTTAATAGTAGTATAAAACAACAATAAGAATTGGTAAGTGTTTTTGCGGCAAACCCACTTCTTCAGACCATAGCTAAAACCACATTAATAGAAAACATTATATACAAATAACCAGCCATCCAGATAAAAGATAACTGATCACATGATATCAATTAGTGATGCAAACCTATTTTCTTTAAGGCAGGTTTTAAAGACACAGCATTATTAAGACCAGGGTATACATTAGCCCTCAGGTCTAGTATCCATCTAAGCTCTATATACTTTGTTTCATTGACGAAAGTATGATCAGCGGCTAAAATAGATGAGGCTACAGTAAATGCCTCAACTCCAACATGCCCTCAGTTCCTGAGTTCCATTTTTTTAGAGAAAGCTCTGCCTATAAGGCAGGAGAAATGGAAGAGACGCTCACTCAGATGACAACGAAGACCCAGGACAGGGTCGGGCAGTTCAGTGAAAAGGAGGAAACCAGACAAGAGAGACTGACAGCAGGTGACTTAGTTTTTAACTTATCTTCATTTAATTTAACTGAGGAACAGGTTGCAGTATTAAATAAAGGACTGTCTTTTGTCCCAGCAGTTAAAACCGATTTAACAGATGTTTTTTTTGGACTTGAAACTATTTGCTAGGAATGTCATGTTAAATGTGATATTTCTGGACAAAGTATTGTTACATGATACTTTTAAGAGACCTAGTATTTTTACCCCTGAGTTTTCACCAGAGTTAGAAGCATTTTTAAATATATGTGAGAATGACTTAAGGAATAGCTCTAGAGACAAGTGGAATGGAGCATCTTACTATAATTTGACTTTAAAAGAAATGGAAGCATTAAGTGATCTGACCAAGGCACAAAAAATAATGATTAGACCAGCTGATAAGGGAGGGGGGAATACTTGTGTTGGATAAGAGCCTATACATTGAAAGAATGTCCAGTATGTTAAATGAACAGGTTTATATTAAGCTACATGAATTTCAGGTTACTAGGATTGTTAATAGAGTTAACTTCTACCTGTATGACTTGCTGATGACTAACCAAATTGACTATAGCCTATATACTTACATTCCAGTTGACCATCCTAGGATACCTATTATTTACGGTTTGCCGAAAATACATAAAGATGCTGTTAACCCCCGTTTTCGACCTATTGTTTTATGGAGAGGGTAATTAACGGAGCCTATTTCTATTTATGTTGAAAAGCAACTTAGATTAGTTTTAGACACTATTACTACTGTTTTGAAAGATACCAAGCAATTTCTGCAAAACCTACACCAATGGTCAAAGGGTTTTCTTAATATGAAAAGAGTATTGTTTGTGACACTCAATGTCAATTCACTTTTTACGGTCATTCTAAATGATATAGGAATAGATAGTATTAGGTTGTATTTGACATCTAATTCGAAGGTGGGGCTATTATGTGCACCCCTGGAACTTATACTAGAGAAAAATGTTTTCATCTTTGAATCAGAATATTTCCTACAGAAATTGGGAGTAGCAATGGGCACGGCACGTGCCAATTCGTATCCCAATATTGTATTGGCATACTGGGAGAAACAATCTGTTTTTACTGATAGTCGATTTAAAGCATTCTATAAACGTTTTGTGAACGATGTGTTTTTTATATGGCAAGGACCAATGGAGTTATCGTTGGAATTTGTTGATTATCTACAGAATACAACCACCTTTCCTTCGTTCACTATTCACTATCCTATTGAGAGTATAGACTTCCCTGACACTACAGTTAGTAAGGATGAATTAGAAAACGTGTCAACCAGCATGCACAGGAAACCTTACAGGAAGAATAACATCCGTCACAACACTAGCATGCACCCGAGGCACATTCCAAAGAATGTGCAAAAAATCAAGTGCTCAGAGTAATGACACTACACACTAACGAGACCTCGCTTCAAGAGGCTTTAGATGTCCTAAGAGTAGAACTGTTAGAGCATGGCTATAGAATAGGAGTTATAGAGAGGGCTATTAATGAAGCTAGGACCTCTAATTGGAGTAAGATTACCTCTTACTTTTCTGACCCCTTGGACCAACAAGTAATGGATACATGATCCCATGAAGGGAGCGTAAGTAGGGTTACCCTAACTTACTCTAGCAATATTAATGTTATCTGTGAAGTAGTAAAAAAGAATTGGTCAATACCTATGACAGATCCAAGTGTAAGCAGTGTAGTTGGCCCCCACCCACAATTTACATTTAAAAATAATAAAACCTTGAAGCAACGTTTATGTTATAAACAAAACTACCATAGTATGACATACTCTAAGTGCAGACGTACATATGCATGCAGATCCTGTAGTGCCTGTAGATACATATGGACAGTTACCTCTGTTTTGCATCCTAGGTCTATAAAAAAGAATGAGTTTCACTTCTGTACTGATTGCACCTGTTTTGCATCCTAGGTCTATAAAAAAGAATGAGTTTCACTTCTATACTGATTGCACTGATAAGAATATAGTTTATTGGGCACAGTGCACAGCCTGTGAAGGGTTCTATATTGGAAAAAACAGTTGTACACTAAAAGAAAGAGTACTTGAGCACATTAATGATATCCGCAATAAGAAAGTAAGTAATGCACTAGTCAAACATGTGATTGATTCAGGTGACATCCACCAATTTAAGTTTCTGGTCTTGCATAAAGTTGGCACCAATATTAGAGAAGGTGATATAGTCAATGAAACAAAGTATATAGAGCCAAGATGGATACTAGACCTGAGGGGTAATGTATAGCCTGGTCTTAATAATGCTGTGTCTTTAAAACCTGCCTTAAAGAAAAGAGATTTGCTTCACTAATTAATATCATGTGATCCATCTTTTATCTAGATGGCTGGTTATTTGTATATAAGATTTTCTACTAATGTGGGTTTAGCTATGGTCTGAAGAAGCGGGTTTGCCACAAAAGCACTTACCAATTCCTATTGTTGTTTTATACTACTATTAAATTGGATTTTACTCTAACCTCAGCCCTGTGGACGTCTATTTTTATATTATTGCTGCTTTTGACTTAGTCCTGGTTCCTGCTGCACTTTTCATTTCCTAATGATCCCAGCAACACTGTAAGGAGACTCTCACCTGTCATTTCCTGCTGTTGTGCAATCATAGATAAATCTGTGTAAATTAATGCAGACAACATTGCAGACAACATTGCACACATTGATTGCACTGCTATATCTGTACTGCAGTTGCATGGCTACATGTCACTGCACTTATGTTGATCATCATTTCCTTGTGTGGCTGCACATGCATGATGCAATTCTGTTGCTGAAAAACAAAAATGACAATACATGAATATGCATGCAACAGCAATATATGATAAAATCACATTTTATACATGTTGACCTTTTACTCTATAGACATCAGTGGTATGCAAAGTAACATATACATGTACAGCCTGGAACAGCTTCTTCTTTCCCACCCCCAGGTATGTGGTGCTCCCCATTCACCATATGCAGAGATGCACAAAATAGTGTGATCTCATCGGAGGTCAATGGTGGGCCACCAGCAGTGGCATCCCTCGATTTCTCATACCATCGTACCCTGTTTGCTGCATAAAGAATAACATCAGAGCAGCATCAGTGACAGGCATTATGGGATCTATTGTAATCTCCCACTACATTTAATCATGTTGGTGAGGTCGTCCCAGACTTCATTCCTCCATACTGCATTCCCTGCCCATCCAAGGAGTCTCTGTCCATGTTCTTGCGCAGCATCTCTTATAATCTCGTTCTCGTGTGAGGAGAAATTGTCACCCCCACGGTCTGGTTGCCATTGGAAAGGTAGTGATATGTATATGTTCATATTCATATGGGGGCCCACTTATGGAGATGACTATGTGGAAAGCTTATGCCACTGTCAAACCTATGCATTCCTGTACAATGCAAAATCCTGTAAAATAATCACTGTATCATATAGAACCATACAATGATGCCTGCATACATAACATGTAGAAAAGCAACATAACTTGTGATATTTGTAGAGGCTGCCTATGGGAGTTGAACCCCTTACAGTGGATATCCAGGGAATCAAGGTCCAAACACAACAGCATTGTGCTATAGGAGCTGTAGTCTGCATGCATTTCATATTAACATACTACACAAACGTGTATAACAAAACTGTGTCAGGCTGTAGGTGTAACACACTTGCAGCCTAAACAGATAATTAATGTAAAACAATCTGTCATATGACATTTTATACATAATGACCTTATATCGACACAATCAAAACTGAGCAGTGAATGCCAGCCACATCAGCAGAGAGTGTCTGTAAATTATCAATTGAGCAACTTACAGAAAATGTCGGAAAACCTCAGGATCTGTAAACAGGGTACATAAAGTACAGATCCTTTTTTGTATTAACCCAGTGGTTGTAATCCCTGTTTTAAGAATAGTCAGTGAATAAATATCCATAACAGCAAAAGGAAAGCATAATACATAGCAACATATGGTTAATGCCATACATACACCACAGAGTGTATGCAGTCACCCACAAGATATATGGAACATCTATAAATCCATCTTTATGTACTGTTCAGTTTTGCTATTTACATCTGCCTGTACAACTACATATTGGAAATTGCTACATGTCCTTGATGCAAATGTTAACACCTGTATGCACACAGGTAAATCACACACCACTCCATTCATTACAAACATTTTTCATAATGCACACATTTTTCATATGTGCATCAATCTAAATAGATACATTTGACAATGAGTAATGTTAACATAGGTCTATAATGAGCTTTTATTCCCTTAAAAAAGCACTGCTAGCAAGTGCCCAATTACCTTTTCAGCCACCTATGACACATAACTGAAAGTAAGAGCAGCTATGTGCATACATATTTTAAGTACCGTTTGCGCCATACATAACTATTGAGGTCCATTAAAATTCAAGGTTTTGGAATCCCATTTGTGCACATTTTTGTAAGTTCTCAAAATCTGGTGCATTAACTAATAGCTTGATGTAATTGGAAGGTGCTACATGCAAATATCCAATAGATATTGTTAAACAAGACCACGTGTAGCATATGCCTTATTTTTCAATGATCTGATAAGATGACATAAATGCCACTTTTAAATATTGATTTTGATACATTTACAGATCAGACCATTGCTACCTGGGAACTGAGCAATTTTCAGATATGTGCTTTTCTTCATGGGACTATCGACATTATCAAGATGGCTACTTCCAGGGTGCTTCAAAGTGTCTGGGCACCTAATTGGACTGAGGAGGAGACCACCCAGATGTTGAACATAGTGGAGTGTCACATGAGAGCCAGACCACGGAACATCGTGATGATTGAGATTTGGAACCAGATTGCAAGGGAGCATCGATGACACACAGGGATCTACTGCTCTGGAGTGCAGGTTCACCACCACTATGACAACCTGCATAGAAGGGACCCCGAGTAGCTTTGTTAGAGGGTCGCCAAGGTGTGTCAACAGTCAGTGGATGCCTACAGTAAGTATCATAATACTACATATACCTGAGCATTCCTATGGAATTGAGAGATAAATCTGTGTCCCAAACGTATCAGATTCATGCCTTGTAAAACCATTAAACAGCTGCTCTGAGAATTAGCTCATCTGGATAATTAAGAAGACATGGTGACTGCTCTCCATATAAGCATGGGTTCTCTTCCCATGGGGTTTATTTCCTTACTAATGTTAACAATGTACATAATATTGAACATTGTAGATGTACATCTGTTTTCCAACATATAACAACATCATTTCACATATCTACTATAGTGATGTATCACTAATACCTATAGCACCTAGGCCACTGATGACTATGCATTTCATAGTTAGCCATAGTACTACAATAGTATTGCCTAGTCTACATGTCTACGTTGAATACTAACTCTTAAATAACTTCTTTACTCCATTCCTATTGATAAAGTGAACATTCGTATTACAGTACCATTACTTTAACCCAGGAGGAATGGCTGTCTGACTGCCTACACATATCTTTTTATTTATAATATGTGTTGATAGCTGTTATCTGTGCACATCATGATGGCCTATAGATGTTATGTGTCTGGTGTTAACGTATTCATCTGTTATCTACAGGAATATGGATACACACACACACACACACACACACACACACACACACACACACACACACACACACACACACACACACACACATGCAGTAACTGTTTGTTCAGAAGACACATGGTCTGGCTGTTATCTTGGCCTGTAAAGAAACAGGCTAGCATGCATATATCTTAGCATGCTGTAGGTTCAATTCCACACAAAGAAAACATATCCTTATATTCTTTTTCATGTCTTTTAGACATTGTTGAAAATTAATTTGTGCATGCTTACAAATAACTCATTTCTTCACTGAATTTGCATAATCCATAATGTTATGTCAACAGCACCTCTCTCGCATACAGTGTTATGTGTAAAGCTTGGAACAGACTTATATTTCTGCTAAAAGATTTGTGGAATAAGCTATCATTTGCAAAATTGCTTTCAAGTGTTGTTGTTTGTCTTTTCGGCTTTTCCCGGTTAGGGGTCGCCACAGCGGAACTCTGGCCCGCTAATGATTGGCAGTAGATTTTTATGGTGCCGTGTTGCCAGCCCGATGCCCAACCTTCAGCGGAGGCACGCCTATTCACGCATGTCTTTCGGAGGCCACTTGACTGCAGGGAGGACATGCAGACTCCACACAGAAGGCACTCCAGCCGAGAATCGAACAGGAGAACGTCTTGCTGTGAGGCAACAACACTACCACCGCAGCTTACAAAATTGCTTTCAAGTGTACTTTTTTAATTCATTATTAAATTCACTTCAAAAACCTTCTCATCCTTCTCTTTGGAGGGAGTCAGATGGTCAGGCATACAGCTGAAATACAGAACAGGGAGTTTCAGTGATGTATGCATTTCATTTGTGACATGTACTTTGCCAATGAATATCTTTACATGTACCATCCCACATACATTACTGAGTCCCTGATGTACAGCACCTTGTATTTGTCTGTTAACAGCAGTCATGTGATACATGATGCTGTCCCACTCTCTGAGGGATGAAGGTTTTCATTTGCTTTTATTGCTTGTGACCACTGTGCTGACATGAATTAATTACCTAAATGTCCAGTTCATTGTCCTTTTTGTAAATTCTAACCCATGATCCATATTAGTAACCCATCCCTGTACATTCATAACCCCAAGTCTTTTCACTGCATTCCCACCATATACTCTCAGGCAAGATGCTTTACCTAGGCACATAAGTGTAAGGGTTAGAGTCTGGACGTAGCTTAGAGTTGCAGGTTTGAATCTCAAATCCTCCACTCTGTGTTCAATTCTGTTCCAAAATATAAAGGATTTTATGTGTAACATTGCAAAATGTGTATGGTGTTTCTGTGCTGTTCCTCAACAGTGAAGGTTTAGACCCTGATCTGACCAATGTCATTGTTACTTGATGAATGCTGTTATCTGACCGATGTATTTCACTGTTATTTGATGAATGCATCATTCATAGCTGCTCTTTTCTTTTGGCAGGTGATGAGAACAGGACCTATAACCTTGCCTTGTGCTTAATCCTATAGAGGTTGTCAGTGACACCTGCACTACTCCTACTGCACAGGGTAAAGACCCTACACATAAAACTACTTATACTGAGGCACTTAAAGTTAACCTTCCTAAACCACTAATTCCTCCTGCACAGACAATCAAAGAAAGGGTCCTCAGCCATCGCATAAACACTCCGTTAAAACACCACCTGCAGCTACACGTAGTAACACTGTATCCAGTGTCTCCACTGTTAAACCCTTAAGGCAAACCAGCACACAGCCAAATTTCCTGGTCACTGGTGATTCTATAGTGGGGAGCACCGATGTCCCCCTCACCAGGCTAAGTAAGGACAGAGCCACAGTTAGCTGCCTTTCTGGGGCTAGGGTCCATCAAGTCACACAGGCATTCAGGTCATTGAACCACAAATACCAGAATGACTCTGTCATAGTGCATGTGGGTGTTAATGACCTGAGATGTACCTCTCTTAACTATATGAAGTGAGATATGATCAAGCTAGCTGATTATGTGTCTCAGGTATGAGCCTAGCACTGAGCAGCATACTACCTTCTCCAAGGATAATGCTACTTTACCAACCAAAAATTATTGATTTTAACAATTGGCTTAGCTTCTGGTGTCAATCCGGGGGGGGGGGGGGGTACAATATTTGCCAGCCTGGGAAGACATGGTTGACAGACCACGCTGCTTTGTCAGGGATTATAGGATCATAGGAGGTTACTAGGCTAATGACCCTAAGGCCCTTACAAGCCTAGCCAAGTACAACCCCTGTTCCCAAGAATATCAAGGTACTAAGTGGAACTAAGTCAACAACTACTGCCCCTGTCTAAGAGGGACAAAGGTGAAACTCCTGGAGTAAATTTACAGTTTCCCATCCAGTCATCCAAATTATGCTTAAATAGGGTTAGTGAGGGGTTCTGCTTCACCTGAACTGGAAGTTTGTTCCAAAGGAGAGGTAACCTCTGTGAGACATATCTGTCTCTCCAGCAAGTCCTGTTGTTGTCACATACTAGGTTGAGTTCCCTAGAGCAAGCGCAACTTATACCATTTGATTTACGGATGTGCAGCACTTCCATTAGACCAGGATCTGAGACTGCTTTATATGCAAGGCAGAGGTCACCATTGAGTAGTCTGTAACACAGAGTATAGTGACAGTGATTTCAGTCTGTCAATGTATGACATATGCTGAAGACCCTGAATTTTTTTTGTAAGAAACCTTTCAGGTCTTTCCAGTTGCTGCAGGTGCCTGGTAAGGTACATACCAAAGGTAGCACTGTACTCTATTATTGGTCTGATGAGTGAGGAGTACAGGGGTTTATAACCTCTTTTGTTCTGGATGCAATGCCCTTATTTATGAGGTGGGTGACACAGAAATCCTTTTTTACCATTGTGTAGATGTGGTAGTCAAAGGAAAGGTTGCTGTCAACCTGTGTGCCCAAATCTCTCATCACTGATTGCATGCTTAGGGAGCTGTTATTAATGTGCTAATCTGCAGCGACATCACCTTTGCTGAAGAGAATGATCATGCATTTTTTTGCATTGAGTTTTACCCCATGACTTTGGCACCAGTCGTTTGTTTGTGCAAGCCCCTTTTGCAGGATGTTGACATTGTCTGGGGACTCAATGACTGCACCCAGTTTTCAATCATCAACAAACGTTGTTAGCCATAGGCCTTTTGTTTTAGCCGGTACATCTGAGAAGTAGATTACAAACAACAGGGGGCCCCAGTACAGAGCCCTGTGGAACACCACTGGTTGTGGGTCTGCTGGTGGAGGTAGAGTCACCTATTTTGACTGTGTGCATTCTATTGGTGAGCCAGTTTGCAACCCACCTGACAATATATGGGTTGATCTCCAGCTAGGTGAGTTTATCAATGAAGCCTGAGTGGGGAATAATGTCAAAGGCCTTGGCCGTATACATGGTTTTGCCTTCATCCAGAGCTTTGGCTATACTGTCTCAAAGAAGTCCACCAGGTTCAAGAGGTAGGACCTTCCTTTAATGAAGCCAGACTGGGTAGGTCAAGCATTTGGAGGTGTCCTGTATCTTTGCTGATAAGGTCCATGATTATTCTTTCCATAGCCTTGCAGATTAGGCTGGTCAGGCTTATGGCATATGAGCCTAGCAGTCAGGTCTGCACTTATCCCTTCTATGCTTTTGGATATTGGCAAAGACCTTTTCCACCACCACAGTGCCTTTTTAGGCAATGTCAGACTGATAAACCTACCAACTTAACTGAACCTATGAAAGAATATTTGAAGGTGGTACTGCTCAATGCTAGAAGTCCTAACAAGAAACTCCACTTCCTGCAAGCCTTCCTCTCCATGTAGAGTGTAGACATCTGTGTAGTAACTGAGACATGATCTAAAGTCATTGGCAGTACCCCAGCAGTGCAAGGTTGTAATGCCTTTCACACCTTTAGACTACGTCTTCTCTGGAGCAGGCTTCCCATGCATGTGAAGCAGAGTTCCTCCCTAATCCAATTCAAGTGTAACTTGGACAATTGGATTGGAAACTGGAAATTCATCCCTGGTTTGGCACATATGTCTCTAAATGACACAGGCAGCCTATAAATGAGTCATCTTCCACTCCCCTTCTTGTAAATGTTTTATCTCCCAAGCCCCTGCTTACACTTATCAAGGGTACCAGCACTTGTCGGAGATTTGGGATGCATGGCTAGGCTTATAAAGGCCCTTGTGGTCATTAGTCTAGTAAACACCTATAGACCTATGAACTGCATAAAAGGGAACTAAAGGTGGTGGAGTCTCAGTGTATATTAAAACCAATCTCACATCCAGACTAGTTAAAGTGTATGACCCATTGGAATTCATACATGTGCAACTCACCATAAACAGAATGTTTTACCATACCCTTGCAACATATAGGTCCCCCTCCATGTCCCAGGAAACCCATACTACCTATGTCAATGTACTAGAGTCCTTCATTGTTCAACTCAATACAATATTCATGGGAGATCTCAACTACCCCTCTACAGATTAGGAATCCTACACCGCTTCTAATGCACACACCGAGCAATTCCTAAACTTTATTACTACCAACATCTTGGAACCATCAGTCCATTCTCTTACCAGGGGTAAAAACATCCTTGACCTTGTACTCACAAACATGGGGGGGGCTGATGTTCCTCACTCAATGTAATATCTGTGCTCATCAGATCTGACCATAAGGCAGTATTACTTAAAATAAAAATTAAATCCTGGGATCCAGTGAAACCAAAAACCTTTAGAAACTATTTCAAGGTTAACCTTTCTCTACTAAGCAACACCTTGGCTAAATTCCAAGCACCCCCAAACCCAAACCCAAACCCAGTAAACACTATAACATACACTGAGCTATTTACAAAGGTCTCCATACAGCCATAATGATAGCTGTATAGAGCAAGTGGTGCCCATTTGTATTAAGAACAAGACAACCTCAAAAGACAAGCTACTCCAGTGGAATCACAGTATTAATCAGTTATACCACAAAAGAAAAACAATCTTGACTAAGCGTAAGAGGAACAAAGCCATGCATACTAAAACTCCCTGACCAATCCAAATAGGCAACTAAGAGGGTTACTTAATACTTCAAAGGTCAAATTTAAAGAAAAAATAACTTCTCAGGCAAAAGTCAACCACAAAGCTTTCTACTGTTATGTCCATAACCTTAGAGGAAATACACAATAACGCACAGAGCTTACTGTAAATGGCATCACCCACACTGAACCAGAGACCATTCCAACCTTTTGGCTGACAGGTTCAGCTCAAATTTCTTCCCCAACTCCCCCTAATAGTGCAAAGGAAATGCCACATAACACAATCCCCGTAACCATTACTAGGGAACTGGTCATCAATGCACTTTCCAAGGCCAAGAACACTGCATCAGTGGGCCCTGATAACTTCCAGGGATGTTAGTAAATAGAATAAAACATAACCTCTCTGATCCACTTGAATCACTTTTAAACTGGAGCCTTCATTCAGGTTTTGTGCCCATGGAATAGAAGATGTCTACAGTCATTCCCCTGCATAAAGGAGATCCGACCACTGATCCCGGTAAGTACAGGCCACTTAAGTCTTATCAGCATCATATGTAAGACCATGAAAAGAATCATAATGGACATGATAAATGAGGACATAGACAACCTGCAAAGTTGGATCCATCGTAGTTCGGCTTTGTTAAAGGAAGGTCACACCTATTAATTCTGGTGGACTTTTCTGAGAAGGTCACCAAAGCACTGGATGAAGGTAAGACTGTGAACACAGCTTACTTCAACCTTACCAAGGATTTTGATACAATACCCCGCTCAGGCATTATAGACAAGCTTACTAATTAAGGTATAAACCCTTTTATCAACCACTGCATAGCCAACTGGCTCACTGATAGGACCCAGGAGGTCAAAATAGGTGAGGCCTCCTCCACCAAGAGACCAGTCACTAGTGGAGTCCTCCAGGGATCAGTACTAGGCCTGCTCCTTTTTGGCATATATTTCTCTGAGATGGAAGCAAATGCTGAAAGTTTATGGCTGACTAAGTTTGCAGATGATTGCAAGCTGGGGGTTATCAATTCCCCTGCAGACACTACAATTCTTCAAGAAGTTCTGCCTCTGACTACCAAATTGTGCCAAAGCCATGATCTTAAACTCAGTGCTAAGAAATGCATAATTGTACCCTTTGGAAAGTCAACCATCCCAGCTAATAACTATATGAATACTGCACCTCTAAGAGTTGACCTAGTGGTCAGGAATCCTGGTAGGCACATAGAAAATAGCCTTACGTTTCACCACCATGTGGCCACAGTGGTGAGGAAATCTTTTTATGTTGCACAATGTTTAAGTAAGGGCACAGCATCTAGGTCCAAAGAAGTCATTCTCCCTCTATACTCTGCTGTTATCAGACCAATCATAGAGTACAATGCTCCTTTTAGTATATACCTGACCAGGCATATGCATCAACTAGAGCAACCTCAGAAGTTCCTTACAAAAAGAATACAAGGTGTAAAAAAAACTGCCTTATGCAGAGCACCTTAAAGCTCTTTCTGTCTACTAAATTTCCTATAGATTGCTGAGGAGTGATCTATGCCTGGCTTACAAGGCATACACAAAATCCACACTTATGAATCTCCTACATATTCATAGGTTAAAGAGTACCAGAAATACAAGGTCTGGGGATTTCAGTTTTTTTTGTGTGACTTAAACAGGACATGCTGGAGCGACAGATATGTGTCACAGAGACTGCCCCTCCTATGTAACCGACTTCCCATCCATGTGAATCTGAGTTTATCTATTTCCCAGTTTAAGCACAACCTAGACCAGTGGATGGGGAATAGGAAATTTACGCAGGGCCTTGCACCCATGTCTCTTATGGACAGAGATAGCTTATAAATGCCTGGTCCTCAATGTCCTGTTTGGATACAGGACATCATTGTTCTTTCGGAAAAACTTGGCTTGGGTTAGGAAGGCCCTCCCATGTCTATGAATTTATGAATCGAGGTGATGTACAAGTTAGAGGAACAGCAAAGGGAGAGAGGTATGTTGCTTACTTTGTCTATTTTGTTAAATAAAATGTATCTGATCTTTGTTACAGACCTGTATTTTTGAAATTACCGTGTATATTGCTTATAATGAGAATACCCATCGTGCATCAGTAAGGTAAGTGCAATATTCACACCATAACTGTGCTTACAAGTCTGACTGAAATAAAAATATACTTAAATATCATTTAGTAGCAAGTCATGTTATCTGAAGATAGTTTTCGAAATGTAGGCCACAACAGAAATGACGGTTATGTGTAAATGTGACTCAAATGTTTGAAGTAGGTGTTTTACATACAAGTCTATAGTGCTTTTTCTGTTGTTTATAATGTTTGTGTTGTTATACTTGTATGTGTGGATGAGCTTCTTCGTGAGTGATCTGTTGTGCATAGTCTACCTATTTGCATATTGAATGGTTGTCTGCTGTGTCAGTGTTCACACTGTCAGTGGCAGATTGTGTGGCATGCCCTTCAGTTCAGCTTTGGTGTTACTTCTGCCTACAACACTTTTGATGGTTTGGTTAAAACATACTTGTATCCTATGTTTGGCAGTACAAACAAAGTATGAATGTAGTCATTTTTTGCACCATTTTATAATCAGCAAGCAGCATTTGGATGTTTTCATTTTGTAGGGTAGTGATTGCTAATACATGTAGATAGGTCATGCGTACAGTTGTAAACAGACAATCAGATTTGTACAACATATACTAGATTCTCATTTGTCATAGGCTGTGCCTGAGTTTATGAATGATCATAATTACTATTTGGTAATGTTGTATTTTTTAAATTGATGTGGTGACAGGCAATGACCATGCTGTCTGGCTCAGGTGTTTGTTGTATGGTTTTCATATTTCCCACAGTATTGTCATCTTACTTTGTCTTCATTATAACAATGGATGACATTTTACATTCACACACAGACATAACCGCTCAGGAAACACATGCAAGGGAAACTATTGGAAATAATGATATGTCAGACACTCATCTGGACAGTTTACAGAGACAGACATCATTATTAACAGTACAGGTCCCAGTACTAATGCTATGTTGTCATTTTCAAAAATTTCTTTTGTCAAATTATAGGTAAAGGAATGTTGCATGAGGCAATATCAGGGCATGCTTCCCTTGTCAGGATATGTTACTTATGCTTGCTTTGCATGTGCCTGCCATGCTTAATGGTGGCCAGTAAAAGACTGTTCAGGTCATGTCATAATTTCCAGCTGCTCACAATGTGTGATGGATACAGTGTGACATATTGTGTTATTGGACATGTCCATAAGTATAGATAATGTGACCTAGGGAAGGTATTGTGTGCATGAGGAGCCATTTGCTAATAGCCAGTCTGTAGATTTTAATTGTGATACTTGGTGATGTTTGTACTATTTCATCTTGAATTGTGTTGTAAATGAGAGCTCCAATGTATGCTAACACTCATTCATTCTCATATTCTGATATGGAGGACTCACATGTGGATGGGATGTTAATTAATGTACCTTAGATTGCAGATGTGCACATCAGTTTCAATTTAATGTCAGCTATGATCTTTACAGGAATGTGAGGCCTGACAGCCATTTGCTTTTTATTTCTATGTTTTTGATTACTGACATATGTCGCATATGATGGCACAGTGGACTACAGTCATAAAATATTTTAACATTTCATGAAGACTATTTTCTGCCTTTTCATTGTGTCACATCTGTCCTGTGTTGTGATTCATCAAGACAGAGCATGGGACCCATGCACCATCACCAATCAGATGTAGACAACGAGAGCATACCAGGCCACTGTCAGAGACTCATATGATGAAGCCCATGACAATGATGACAAGGAAGCTGGACCTGCCATCAACCCTCCTGCACACCAGAGGAGATGATGCCTGAGACAACAGTGAGACAATTATGTGGAGCAGATCCGGGAAGTACTTACTAATGTGCTTCATACACAGATAAGGGACATGATGAGACATCTTTTTTTAGGATATGGCATGGGCTATGTTTGATTCATTCAGAGAGATAGCCACAGAGATGATTTACAATGTTCATACCCATCAGGGTGGTCCCTCAGGTCTGTAAGTATTGTCTGTGTGCTCCAGTCTTGTAATGCTGCCACCATGTAGTTTGCCACATCAGTGAGTGTACTGCATATGCACTTTTGTGCATGCATGCCATTTAGCTGCCATGCTTATGTGTTACAGATGCAGGGATACAATGCAGATATCATCGTGTGACATTTAATTATGCTTCAACATGTGCTTAACACACATTAACATTTAACATTTTCCTTCTACATTCAAATGTCCATACATTGTGTCAGTTAACTTGCAGCTACTGCTGCAATAATTACACTGTAAACGTGTGTTAGTGACAGAAGCTTGCAGACAACAAATGTTGGCCATAGTCCAGTAGTAGCACAGTGGTATGGTTAAGATTTGTGTATTGCCATATCAAGTATGTGCAACAGAAGGACATATCCTTGCCCATGTGTTTTGGTTGACAGTTGTCATGCTGTCCCTCTGGCATGATGCCAAATTGTGTGGCATGTGTTGGCAATGCTGATGCCATGTTGGGTCACATGGGAAGTCCGCCTTTACTGAATCCATAGACTGCCAATGTAACATTCATGTATAAACTGTGGTAATGATAATGTATTCAGTAACAGTACAGTATGCTGTGTTTGGTCTGTTACATTTCCACATAAATTCATTATTCAGATAAATTCACACCTTCTGGCAAATGGTGTACACTTAAATGATGTATGTACATGTCTGTACACGTAGTCTGATCCATACTGAAACACCATTGTATTACCTTTGACATGTGAGAATTCACTGATTTAATGTTGATGTTCTGTAATGATGCTCATAGGACTGTCCTCTGCTCAGTAAACAGCAGGGTCCATGACACATAACTGCAGTTATTTATTCCACAATGGCATGACAGTATATGTGTATGTGATGGAAATTATGAGATTGCTTACCTGTGCCTGTTGATGTTACATGATTGCACAATACTGTGTGTGTGATTTATATAAGCCTGATTTTGATGATGTCAGCAAAACAGTCTGTCCATGTGACATATATTTTCCATTTGCTTAAATGTATTTTAGGTTGGCTTCAACAGCACCCTATCTGGTGTACACATGCATATACAATGTGCAACCTTACCTTGTTATCCTGCTTTATCATTGTCTTCCATGATGTGGGCCTAGATTGTTCACCTTCCTTCCACCTTTGTAGGTAAATAATATATTTGCCAGATATGTTTGCCTTTGTTGCAATTATTGTCCACTCTCATGTATTAGTTTGCTTATAAGGTCAACATGTGCCAAATCTATGACCATTATACAAATGCGGGACATGTGCACACAAGTCAATGGCTAATGCTTGCAATACATCCTTGTTCTCATTATACTTGTGTGTTAATCAGTGTACATTTTTGAAATTTGTGTGCACAGCGTGATATTTTTATATAGTTGTAATGTTAGATTTGTGAACATGTATTATTCTTACATGTCATTGGTGTGTGTATGCGCATTGACATTGCTTTCATCCAGTTAGGCTGCTGACAGTCATCCATATATGCCTACACTTGTGTTTTGCCTTTGACGTGGCATATGTGTGTGACATACATGCATTCCATTACATGTTCATTTGGGTTGTGTACACCTAGTTGTGTATGTAGTATCCAGTTTGCTGCTTTGCTGCAGTTCTACTGTTTGGCACTGTGCTTGGTTGTTTGCCTTTCATATGCATGGTTGGAGGTTCTGTTCTGTCCCCTGCTACAATTATCTAGCATTTCAAGATCTGCAGATGCTCATGTGTGATGGTGCATGGCTTACACTGATACTGCTGACAGACTACTTGGATGTGTGTTTATTTAGCCAATGTGTACTGTGATCCTATTTATTACCCTACAAAACACATCTACCATTGGTCATACATATCCACTTATGACTGCCACACAGTTTGCAACATGTTATAATGTGATAGTGCATAGGTAGATATGTTTTCGGCATTTCACCATGGCTGGAATCCATCCTAACCCTGTATGAAAACTTTTCATTGTCTGTGTTGTGCAGTGTCCCATCTGTGTAACTTACCTGTACTGACTTTTTTTCCAACCTTAGTCTGTCATGTTTTGTGATATTTGTTCTATGAGTACTTGGCACCCCACCACTGGCCCGGTAATCAAGGAGCCTCAATCCTCACCACTGTCAGCAGTGGGTTATGTACACACTGGGAGGATGACAAGTTATACACACAGTATTTCCATATGTAGCTCTCTGCATCAAGTGCAATTTCCCTTAAGAGCACACAGAGACCACAGTCAGTCTGGGGCTGGTTTTTCCCTCTTTCTCCAGATCCCGAATAAGACTCGCTACTGACACAGCTATAGAGTTGAGAGCTCAGCTGAGAGGCCAAGCCAAGACCTCCAGCACTCTCTCTGTCCAACCAGTGCTTCGTGTCCCTGCCCAAGTAGTTGACATACACACTCTTTGAGATTTGATTTATATACAAACACACATACATACCTGGGAAAGGCTGGTACAGGTTTACTAGCTATACTGCTTTTGCCCAGACTGTAAGGTAGTTATTACTCCCACCAGCCAACTCTTTATCAGCTACTTTAAGGCCCTTAACAAAGGGTGCCCAATCTTACTGTGTAATGTTACTATTAATACAAATGGTAGTTTGACCAAGAGCAAGGCTATTAGGAGTGGCCCACAGTGTCACAAAATAAATATGCAAGTACTCTCAGAACTTAAATACATCTCACAGATATCAGCCACAATGAAAGGTTTAAATATATTTAATAATAAATAATAAAAGAACAAGAAAATACTCAGTAAATAATCACAGTTACATCACAGTTTAAAATAACAGAAAATATTTAAAACAACGTTGCAGGATAGTCTCATAAATAAAGAAAACATCTAAGCTATACTTCACTATACTCCCGCCTGAATCTAAGAGAAATTACTGTACCCTAGCTAACTTACCTACAGAACAAGGCAAGTGTGGTGAATGGTTCTTCTAGCTGATGTTGTTGGGTCCAAGTCAGAATACAGAATACTCTATCTGTATCGGAGAGTTCTTAAATTAATATAGCAAATATTACTGCTGGGTTAGCTTGCAGGATGACATAACTTCTTGTCATCTGACTTTAGTTCCCAAGCTAAACCCCCATTGCTAGAAACTGCTAGCCTTTAACATCTACCTGTGAAAAATACATAGCCCTAAGATCATTGCAGCTGCTGGAAGACATAAAACAATAAAACACTTACAAGACAATGCAGAAGGCTCCCTAGTTTATGATATCCTGTCTCCTTGCTGCATTGAAACCATCTTTTATGGTGCAGTTATAAAATTACTTAATTTCAACTATTTTTCTTAGGTTTTGCAAGTTAGCCTTCTATGTTCCACTTCCCACTGTTAAAATATATACATTTACACAGTTACAATAGTTTATATACATTTCTGTTTTTTTCTAGTAGGGTACACTATGGATATATCTTTAAGCTCAGTACTTTACAGACTCTTTCAACACACACTTCTGTACCAGCAATTTGATATGCAGACAACATACAGTTCTAATACATTTTTAATACAAGCATATGAATCATATTGATATTCACAAATGACAAATGATTATTTACAAAATTCCATATAGCTGTGCTGGTGGTACTTCTTTTTGTCACAGGGTATACCTGTTGTGATGGCTTTCTTCTCCTCTTTCCCTATCTTTACCTTTCCTTCTATTCTTAAAAACATAAAAAATAAGAATTATTTCCACCAAAAAAATTGCTCATCCCCCTCTGACTTTCCCTCAGATTTTTCATACTCCAACATACCTCTTGTGTGTCTCTCTTCTTCACCTATACCCCATGTCTGCTTTTTTATCTCCCATTTTCCTTGGGTATGTGCATTACTTGTATTCCCCGCACATGTCCTGCACCCATTGTTAGTTGACGTAAGCTGTGGCAATGTGGCTATGATTGCCTTTCACCTTTTTTATTTGAAAATTTACAGACTCCATTGAATCTGTAAGTGATAGCTAGCATATTGTAATAATAACAGACTTACAGAGATATTCCACAGTTGTCTATAAGCTTACTGGAGAGAATTATGTTATAAATATGTATTTATGTATTTATGAATGCCAGGCTTCCTGGATTATGAGATTCTCTCTGTAACTTTGTTAATGTGCATCACACTTTGACAGTGATTTTTTTATTACTTATAGAGTACCTGTAAGTGATATACAGTGCACCATTGCTACTGAGATACTCTGTTGTGTGCCAAAATATTCTGAATTCACCGTAGCAGAGGAATCTGACCCATTAGGTAAAATCAGGAACTTCTGTAAAAGTAGGGACAGCTGAGACATATGCCAGTGCCACAAACAGTCATTGACAGAGGCCATATAGCAATACAGTTGTGTTTGCCATCATGTATGCTTCAAGATAAAATATTCTGATACCTTGTATGTAGCATGGTTTTGGGATTATTAATGCAAATATGAACAGGCAATATTTTACACCTAGAGGCGCAGTAGGCAGTAACTGCAGAAACGCTTGGAGACGTCACTCGGCTGTAATGAGTTAATTGTTCCATTACAATTACAGTTAATATTAATAAAAGTAACATCTCTGTCTGTTCTCTTTCTTAGAAATCTTTACTCTGCCTAACTTGGAAACTCCATGCCAGTGAAATTTAAAAACTACTTTATAAAAAAACTCATAATTCCTTTGCTTTTACTTCCTCTATTCTTTACAACAAGCCCACCGCATGCAAAAAAATAAACTGACAGTCTTTTGCTTCTAATAGCCCAATCAGCCTGTATACAAGCATGGCCTAAACTGAACTTTAAACAGAAAGTAGTCTAATATGTGGCATAAAGAATAATTGCCTTATTCACAAACAGGGAGCAAGACAGACCTGCACAGAACTACACATGTACACAGGAAGAGTTGCAATGTGAATGTTCCTTTGTTTACTTTTTTTGCAGCATTACTTCACAGCTGAAATTTACTTTTTTTAGTTATATTAACAAGAAAAAAAAAAAACATAAGCATTAAACATAGTTTTAAAAAAGTATGTGGAGGTGTAGCCCAGTAGGCAGTGTAAGGAACATCCCCTGATATTTTGAAAATGTTTTAAAATCACGGCTTGTGGAGTATAAAGCAACTTACTATCAAATTTATATTCCTTGTGAATGTTACTGAATATCTGTCTGACCTCCAAAAAAATTATTGTCAGTACTGCAATAATCTTGCTTTCATGCAGAACTGCATTCTGTGTGTGGTGGCAGTAAAACTGATAGGAGTATATCAATGTATCTATTACATATGTCATGGTGTTGCTGAATAAGAACACTAGTGAAATGAATATCATTCAATGCATCTATGAACATGGCAATGGGTTTGGTAGAATTAAATGACTGTTATTTTGTTTCAGAGTGGTTTGCTTTGCTCCTTCTACTTCAGTTAATAGATACAATTTTATGATGTGACTTACATTACTTCAGGTAAACACGTCTATGTGACAGACATACAGAAACACACTGTTCCATATGTGCAATCCTGCTATATGTCACTATATGCGTGTGCATGTATTTTACTATGCAGTTGTGTATTTCTGCTTATTGTTTGCTGCCATCTAAGCAGCTGAGCATTTGTTTGCAATCACATGTATACATATGACTATAAATTATATCAATATTTATCTAAATACGGCATTCCTCTTCAGAACTTTCTCTGGCTAGAACTACTATAAAACTACCACAGCATATATTATATACACAGCTCAGAGTAGCACATAAAATGCTACACCATCTCTCTAACACCCCAGCTACAAGTAATATAACAGAACAGTACAAACCTAAAGTCTTCAATGCAAAATACAGCACCCCATTTGGTATGGACCTCACTAGACACTTACAACAACTGGAAAGGCCACAAAAATACCTCACTAAGAGGATCTTAGGCCTTAGACACATGCCCTATATGGACAGACTAAAAAGAACTCCAGCTATACTCCGTCTGTTATCGCCTACTTAGAGGTGATCTCTGCTTGACCTACAAAGCCATGTCTGACCCAGAGCTGCTAGAAATGCTACACCTTAAGAAATCCCAATTCCTCCGTGCCACACGCTCCAGGGACCTAAACCTCATTACCACTATAAACAGAACATGCTGAGGGACAGGTTCCTAACCCACAGACTTCCCATACTCTGGAACAAACTTCCCATTCACGTCAAGCAGAGCACTTCACTGGCCCTCTTTAAAAGAAATCTTGACGAGTGGATGGGTAATAGGAAGTTCACCTCGGGGATCACTTCAGTGGCCTTGCTTGACAGGGGGCACTGGGAACTAACTTTGGGTGGCATGATGCCAGGGAATCTTCTTGGGCCAGGCTTATATAGGTTCCAGGGCCATTAGCCTAGTACACACCTATGAACCTATGAACCTATAAAAGACCAATACCTAACAGAATTCGAAAAACTGATAACTCACATGGGGAATCCTTATCATCAATAAGCTTAGCTAAACTATGGAACCACATTTCTTTCACCAACATACATATAAACAACCACCTCACATTTAAGACCAACCTCAAAACTCCATCTAAATCTAGCTTTTTCTACTAGTCCATCTAAATCATACCAGAATCTGCAGATTTATTTTTTATTCATCCTCTGTTGACCAGGTTTGTCCCACTAGGCTAATAACCTCTTTTCAGGGGAAACTCAAGGTGCTATGTATACTACTAGAGGAAATTTGTCCAGAGATCAAGGAACTTTCCCTACTCATTAGGAGAGCGCTTGTTCCATTCCTAGCACTGTGGTTGCTGGCAGAACAGTAGTCAAGGAGATTCAAGATGATGAAAAGCACAGAGATGAACACTGGTGCAGTGTTTGAAGCTTGACAAGATTCTGAGAGCTGTTTCAGCAGAATTTGTTAGTTTCTTCAGAAGCAAACGTTAAAAACAATGATATATGTGTTATTACAACCCTCCAGTCAGGAGGGTTGTGGGATGATATTTTGGATGACTTGCTGTTGCAGAGAAAGCTGAAGGAAAAGATGTTTCATGGGGTGAAATTATGGACAAAATTCACTCAAAGGAATCAGAAGCTATTTTGAAAGAATATTGCCAGTCAAAGGAATTATATGCCGAGACTGTTAACGAAACTGCAAAAAAGTGATAAGAGATGAACAGAAGAAAGAAAATGTCAACAATCAAAGAAAATTTACTGTGATAATTTAGAACAAAGAAGAAAAAGAAATGGACAGATATGACATTTGGGATAACTGAATTGCCCCATTGGGATTGAAGGCTCAGGAGGTAAGAGCTTTTATGTTTAATCCTAGAAACATTTTGTGACATTACTTTTGAGGCTGTCTGTTCTAGAAAGTTTTTTTGGGGGGAGTATGAGATGAAAAAGAACTGTAACCTGTAGAATTTGTATGTGGTTAAAGCATTTCATAGAGAAACAAAAAAGAACATACATGTTTGATTTTAAACTGAAGTTGATAAAACAAGTTTTAAGAGACATTTAAGCAGATTTTGCAAAGAAGTCATAGACATTAGCAAAGTCTAAGATAACAGAGGATTATGGACTGGGACATGGAACTGCCATATTGTACTGCAAATGGAGAAAGAAAAAAATGTTCCTGTTCCTAGTATGATAAATGTGGAGGGTAATAGAGTTATTATAAAATATTGAGGACAACGAAAAACATGATTTTTCTCTATGGAAAAGCTGATCATTCGGTAAGTAATTGGGATAGGAGAAAATGTTATATTTGTGGAGAAACAGGTCATCATGCAAAAAAGTATGAATTGAAATCTTATAAATGTAATAAAGTTGGGCATTTATGGATGGATTGTATCTAGAGAAAAAGGATTAAGAAGAAGAAAACAAAAGTGAGGACACTATATGGAGAGAAACAATAGTCCTGATAATAGATAAAAAGGAAGCAGGGATGCAAGATTAGGGTAAAAATAAAAAGAAACATAAAACAGAGGATAATATAGAAGAATGTTCTGGAATAAGTGATGAGGAAGATATAAACTGCAAAATAGTGAAAGATAAAAAAAATGATATTGGCAAAAGTGTAAGAGACAGAAAAAGAAAGTTTAAAGGGATAAGTGCTAAAGGAAAAGAAGGGAAATTGATAATGCAAATGAGATAAATATTTCAAATTGACTCAATTTCTAGTAAGCTACAACATAGACATAATGACTTTAGAGTGCTTTCAGTAAATGTAAATAGTATCAAAAATATAACTGGAAGAATATGCATTTGTGTAATGTTGACATAATAATATTGGAAGATGTAAGTTTTTGACACAAGATGAGAGATTACCGACAAAAAAACGTTGGGGAGAAGATACAGTATGGAATCTACGAAAGGAACTGTGTTCAGGCATAATTGTACTTTGTAGAACGTCAGTGAAAATACTGAACATAACATTGGTAATGATGGGAAGATTAACTACTGTAGATATCAGATGCCATAATAATGTATATAGAATTATAGCATTGTATGCCTATGTTTCAAGTAAAGAAAGGGAATGCTGGGTTATGTAGTAATTAATATGAATATAATATTGATGGGAGATTTTAATTGTGGTTTGAGAGGAGGAAAAGAAGAGAATAAATGATGTTAAGAAAAACTTTGAAGTTATAAAATGTCAATTTAAAGATTTGGAATAATAATTTGTGGACATATAGTCGAGGTGTATATAAGATGGAAATAGATTATTTTATTATATCACATAAGTTAAATATAGCTAAGGGAGAGACACTTGTAATAGGCCTGTCAGATCACTCAGCTATATGGATAGAAATACAAGAAAATAAGAAGTATATCAGATTCGGAAAAGGAATACAAAGAATAAATGAAAAATGATGGGATGAAAATAGAAAAAAAATAAATATGCATTTATGGAACAATCACATTTGCACTAAACTCTATTATAAAATTGTCTGAGTAGTGGCTAGCTTTGAAAGAAAAATATAAAAATGTTTTTTTAGAATGTCAGACATAAGAAAAGCATACAGAATTATGAAACAATGTGTATGGATACTTTAAAGGATGTGGAAATGAATTATAGAGAATATTATGTGATAGAATGGAGAATTTATGAAAAAATCAAGAGAAAATTAAAGTATTATTTAAGCAAATATATTATTTACAAGGAAAAAAAGAAGAGGTATCAGTATATTTGAGGATCATAGTTAAAGAAAATCCTAGTATAATGAGATAAATTAAATATGATAGAGGACAGGTAAGAAGATCTTAGGAATAAATTATTAATGTTGTAATAGATCATGTAAAGAAAATGTTTCAAGATAGAAAGTACAAAAAATAATGGCATGTTAATAAATTGACAGAACAAGAAAATAAAGAATTGGAAAATGTGATTTCTTTATATGAATTAGATAAGACACTTAAACAAGTTAATTTACAGTCAGTTTGAGGATAAAATAGAATAGGATACCAATTTTATAATAATTTTATGGATTAGCAGAAAAAAATACTTCTTAAAAGTTATGCATGAATGGTTAAATGAATGTTTTATGTATAAAGGTTTATGCGGTGATATACATAAACTTGTATGGCAAATGGAAGATTAAATTGAAAATTTGAGACCTATAGTATTGAACAATACAGATTACAAGATTTTTATGAAAATAATTCAGGAGATAATGGAAAGTAAAATTAAGTATTATGGAAGATAGCATATATAATCTAAAGGGAAAGGGATGTCAGAAATTCATAGTAAAGGAAGCTGTGATAGTATAACCAGGACTGATGAGACCAAGATCATGATAGGAGATTTAAATAAAGCTTTTGATGCAGTATAATATGAACTGTGAACATTAGTAGCAAGAAAATTAAGAATGTATATTGTTTTGCATATAATAAAAAGAAAATGCAAATTTTAGTGAATGAATGGTTAAGCAAGGAAATAGATATAAACAATAGCATATGTCAGGGATGTCCTATGAATAGTATATGTTTTGTATTAGTTATGAATATATTAGTCAGAGATGTAAATTACCATATGAGAGATGCTACTTATATTACTAATGAAGAAATAACAACTCCAGTCATGTTTACTTATACAGATCATATTATGTTAATCAATTATATCATTATAATGAACTAACTCAACTTTCTTCCTTGCCTCTCTTTAAACAAAAACTCAAAAAACACCTTAAAATGCACTGGTTATGCCCTTGTAGCAACCCCGACTAACCACCCACTTTCACTACTGATACTTCCTCTTCCAAATAAACTTACTAACATTTTAAAGCTAATTCATGCAAGCAAGGCTGTTACTGTTTGAATTCTAATCAACATACTGCTGAAATCTTTCTACTTTTGATGTGTAAAATTTCTTATGAATCATACTGTGCTACATTGTTTATTATCGCTTTTTCAAGTGTAAATATCTTCAGTATGTTATTATTACTTGTTTTACTTTTTTAAATCCTTTTATTTACCATGTAACAACATTTTTATTTTTTTATTTTGCTGGAGCTTTTCTCCCCGGGCCTGTACTGAAAATGGAAATATATCCAGCTAGACTAGCCCGGTTAACAAATGTAAAATAAAATAAAAAAATAAATAAATAAATGTTGATTTCAAGAAACAATGTTTGGATGAAAAAAGTCATACGTTATATACATTAATGTTTAAATATAATAGACATGACTTTAAATAAAAAAATATAAAGGACTAGGTGATACAGTAATATAGGAGGAGTATTTCTCAATGAAAGAAACCTCAGTGTTAGGAATAACATTTGAGGGTAAAAATGTAACTGAGGAGCAATGGAACAGGACACTAGATGAAATAAAGGAGTGTTGTTGTTTTTGGAAAACATACAAGCTATCATTTAATAAAAAGGTTTATTTGATTAATTCAGTTATACTGGGAAAGACTGCATATTTAACTAGTGCCATATGCTGAGAAAAATCTATGAAAAAGAAATACTACAAGTAATTTGTTTCTTCTTTTATGTTGGATTCAAGATTCAAGCCAGTGAAGATCGGAGTTTTATACATGGACAGGGAAGATGGAGGTGTAGGATTAATAAACCTAATTGTTTATGCTGCTTCTTCGAATTTGAATAAAGTTCTGTTTCGTATAAATGAAACAAATGAAAAGTTAGTAGTAAATTTACTTAAGTATAAATGTAAGTGGCATTGGGATATGTTAAAAAATCAAAAGATGAAAAGTATGTCTAAATAAATTAATGAGACGTTATCAAGAAAAAATATTTTATGGAAAATAAAAATTGATGAAATAGAAAATGAGAGGAAAGTATGGTATAAAATATCATGATATAATATTATGTTAATCCTTGAGTTGAGCTAGCAAATGAAAAAGTTAAAGCTATTAAATTAAGAAAAGCAAGGTGCAATAAGCAAGTAGAATGTTAATATTGTTTATGGAAATTAGTGATTAATAAATTAACAGCTTTACCAGAAAGGCTCATCCAGACTCTGCTACACTTTGCTGTGAAGGAAAGGTTAGTTTGCTGTTATTTTTTTGTATTACTGTATTGCCTTTCTATATTTTGAATACTGTAGTTTGTTTTCTTTACTTTGTGTTTTGCTTGCATTCTGTTTTAACAGCATATTAAAACTTCAAAAGAGACCACAGCTCTCTCTGTTCTGAGTCAGGCAGAAATTTTTCCCGCCCTCCCACTCATTTAAGTTGTCTTGTTAAATACCACTGTCTTTCTAGTTGCCCGCCTCTTATGTTAATCTGACCATATATCTCATTTCTCTCTACTTTCACTGGTTTATGTGAGTAATCACAAAGTCATCATTTTTGAAATCCCACCCCTTTAATTATTTAAATTTATTGGCCATCCTACAGTATTTCATAGTACCAAAATACAAAAGTGACCACCCCTTTCAATCCATCTTGCTGTTTTAAAAATAGTAACTCTCCACTAAACCTTAACTTTTTAAACAGGTAAAACTCAAGTTACCTACTTTCACATCTAACTTCTCTAGTGCACACTGTAGAGTGCATTCTTTTCAATCTTACCTTTAACCATCCCTGTGACTAGCACTTTCTCTAATACCTGCTGGAAAGCACTAGGAAGCCTTAAACTCATACAAACACTGAACTCTCCTTGTTAACAAGGAGAAATTAATAGTAGGCACTAAACAGCCTATAATTGCAAAGTACCTTGCTAAGGAAACAGCTCCTATACTTTACAAAGAAAAAAAAAAGCCCCAAACCACGCATGTCCAAGGGTCAGCTTCCGGTGATTTCTCCTGTCCACCTGGTGAATCTGGGCATACTGGGGCAATGCAGCAATTGCCTCATGTACACAGACAACCCTCTCCTCCTATCACCCAACACTACAACCTGTGAGAGATGCACTTACATAGCCAAAATGTAAGCAAAGCTCTCTCCACCCAAGATTGTGCTAAACAGCCAAGAGGAGAAGGTTAACACCCACACTACATCTCAAGCAACACATAGCCCTTCTAAACCCGCACCACCAACACACATATAGCAACACTAAATCCACATATGCAGAGGCCCTTAACTGTAACCTGCCCAAGCAACAAAGACCTCTGAAGCTGAAACGCAAACAAACACCAATCACAACCAATGTGTCACATAGTTCACAACACCAGTGTGCCACCCAGCAACAGCCCCTAAGGCAAGACAATGTACCTAACACTTTAGTCATAGGTGACTCTATAGTCTGGCACACTGATGTCCCTCTCACCAGGTTGAATAAGGAGAAAATTACAGTCAGCTGCCTGTCGGGTGCCAGGATCCGCCACATAACGCATGCACTCAAGTCACTCCACAACAAATACAAATATGACTCTGTCATTGTCCATGTTGGAGTGAATGACTTGAGACGTACCTCCCTGGACTACATGAAAAGAGACATGGAAGAGCTCTCGGATCATGTGGCCCAGGCAGGTATGACCCTAGCCCTGAGTAGCATCCTGCCTTCGCCCAGAATGATACCACAATATAAGGATAAAATGACTGACTTCAACAATTGGCTAAGCTTATGGTGTGATTCAAAGGGGATCCAGTATCTGTCTGCCTGGGATGACATGAGTGACAGACCACGATGCTTTGCCAGAGATGGTCTGCACCTGTCGCCCCTGGGATTCAGGTTACTGGCTAAGGCTCTTGCCACCCCTATAGTGCCTTTTTTAGGCAAACTTCAAAGGACAAAACCACCACCGTAACAGGTACAAGCATGCAAAATCTGAAGATAATGCTACTCAATGCTAGAAGTCTAAACCTCAAAATGCACTCTCTCGAGGCACTCCTAAAAATGGAGAACATCGATATCTGTGCAGTAACTGAGACCTGGTTCAAGGCTCCAGAGAGCACCCCTGCAATACCAGGCTACAACTCTTACCACACTTTTCGGCCACCAAACCAGGACCAAAACACTAAAGGTGGAGGAGTGTCAATATTCACCAAGAATATTCACACCACCAGGCTAGTTGGCCAACACAATGTGTCTGAAATTCTCCAAGTGCAACTAACACTAGGTAAGACTGCAATCCAAATTGTAGCTTGCTACAGATCCCCCACCATACCCCAAGATTCTCACTACACCTTTCTAAACATACTGGAAAATACTAAAATTGAACCAAACACCCTAATACTGGGTGATTTTAACTACCCTGCCATTAACTGGGAAAACTACTCATGTTCCAACACCTTTGCACAACGGTTCTTGGAATTCATAAATTCCAATGCCCTGGATCAACTAATCCATAGTCCCACCAGGGGCTCCAATATCCTAGACCTGGTCATTACCAATATGGGAAATCAATGCTCCATACCTATGGTCACCCCCTCGTTAGTCAGGTCTGACCATAAGCTAATCACCCTTAACATTCACATCCCACCCCCACCCCCCAGTAAAGAAACCACCATAAAAAACTTCTCCAAAGCCAACTTCATGCTACTCAAGTCAGAAGTGACAAACTTCATAACACCCATGCAGACGGGAACTGAAAGTTCAACTGCTGAATCCTACACTAAGGCACTGTACAAGCACATCCACTCATGCATGAATCGTGCCATCCCAAATAGAACCAAAATGCTCTCATCCAAAAAAAGGAAGCCAATCTGGTGGTCCCCTGCCATAAACAAACTTTACAACAAAAGGAAGAAACTTTTGCAGAAAAGAGGAAAATCCCAGGATGCAAAAACTCCTTACTAGCCTCAGTAAGAAACTGAGATGCCTCATAAAATCCTCCAAAGCTAGTTACGAAAATAAAATTGCCAAAGATTCCAAAGACAACCACAAAGCATTCTATAACTATGTCAAGAATCTAAATGGCAATGCTCAGATCTGCTCTGAGCTAAAACAGAATGGCATTAAATATACTGATCCAAAGGATATTGCCAATATCCTGGTAGATCGATTCAGTGCCAACTTCACCCCCTCTCACCCCTAAATGGCCCATCTCAATACCAGAAGATTGCCAAATTCCAGTAATAACGGCCACACAGGTACAAAATGCACTCTCTAAAGCCAAGAATACAGCATCCATGGGACCAGATGACATCCCGGCTGTGTACTACATGAACTACAATATGAACTGGCACCTCACCTAAGTGTCATGTTTAATCATAGCCTCACCTCAGGTTTCGTGCCCACTGAGTGGCGCAGAGCTACAGTTATCCCAATCCACAAGGGGGATCCACCTTGGATCCCGGAAACTACCGTCCCATCAGTCTGACAAGCCTTATCTGCAAGGCCATGGAGCGTATTATCATGGAACTTATAAACAAAGACATTGGCAACCTTCAAACACTGGACCCCACCCAGTTTGGGTTTGTGAAGGGCCGATCTTGTCTCCTGAACCTGATTGACTTCTTTGAATCAGTCTCCAGAGCCATGGACAAGGGTAAGGTGGTCCACACAGCCTGTCTAGACCTTGCCAAGGCCTTTGACACCATCCCCACTCTGGAATCATAGATAAACTTACTAAGTTGGGCATTAATCCCTATGTCACCCAATGGGTTGCTAAATGGCTTACTGATAGAACCCACACTGTAAAAGTAGCCAACTCCAAATCCAGCTCCAGACAAGTGACAAGTGGAGTACCTCAGGGTTCAGTCCTGGGGCGCTCTTGTTTGGCATCTACTTCTCTGAAGTACAGGTCAACACTAAGGGACTCTGGCTAACAAAGTTTGCAGATGACTGCAAACTGGGAGCCATTATTGAATCCGAATGATGTGGATACTCTACAAAAGGGCCTTACAGAAACAGATGCTTGGTGCCAGAGCCATGGGCTCAAGCTCAATGCCAAGAAATGTATTGTTATCCCCTTTGGGAAAAAACATGTATCCATGAATCACCATATAGGTGGCAGTACACTAAACACAGAAAGTGTGATAAGAGACTTAGGGACACAGGTGGACAGTGGTCTCACCTTCGATAACCACATCGCCACAACAGTCAGGAAATCCTTCTATGTGGCACACCTCATCACGAAGGGCTTTTCATCCAGAAAGAAGGAGGTCATTGTCCCGCTGTACTCATCCCTCATTAGACCCATTATAGAATACAACGCCCCATTTGGTATGTACCTCTCAAGACATCTGCAACAACTGGAAAGGCCTCAGAAATACCTCACTAAAAGAATCACAGGCCTAAAGCAGATGCCCTACGCTGACCGCCTTAAAAAACTCCAGCTATACTCTGTTGCATATCGTCTACTCAGAGGCGATCTCTGCTTAACGTACAAGGCCATGTCAAACCCAGAGCTGTTGGACATGCTACACTTAAAGAAATCCCAATCCCTCTGAGCTACACGCTCCAGGGATCTAAACCTTGTCATCACAATAAACAAAACATGCTGGAGGGATAGATTCCTGACCCAGAGACTCCCCAGAGTCTGTAATAGATTGCCCATACATGTCAAGCAGAGTGCCTCTTTGGACCTCTTCAAGAGGAACCTTGACAATTGGATGGGAGAAAGGAAATTCACCCCAGGGATCACGTCAGTCGCCCTGCTAGACAGGGGTCCAGGAAAGTAAATAATGTGGGAAGAAATAGCCAGGGAATTGTTATGGCTAGGCTTGTATAGGCCCTAGGGCTGATAGCCTAGTACCAACCTATGAACCTATGAACCTATGAACCTAAGGAAATATGCCATATAAAGAAATCAGTGGCAGAGTTTGTATACATTGTGGTAAAGAAGAAACTGCAGAACATATTTTCTTACAATGCATAAGGGTTGCAAAATTGTGGGAAAAATTATGTAAAGAAAATTTCTTTGACATATAAAGGAGGTAAATGAAATAAATATAGATATGATTATGTATGGATATTATAGCCATAAATTAAGAAATGCATTAGTATAATAGCTAAAATATTATTTTATGTTGTGTGGAACATTTGGAATGAAAAGCTCAATGAAATCATGTTTAATGGTAAACGAAGACTAGCAGTTATTTTAAGAAAAATTAGATGGTTGTGGAAAAAGGAGTGGGAATAAAATAAGATAATAAAGATAGAAGTTTAACATAATAATGAAAAGCAAGATATTTCTTATTGTATGACAATAACAAAAAGGAATGAAAATTTGTACAGTGTATAAATTTGTAAATATGTAAGTTTGTAAATGTATATGCATAATGTTTTTTTTTTTTTTTTTTTTTTAAATAAAAAATGTCTAATCTTTTCCATAGATGCCATGGGATCTTTTCTATCCACCTGAGCTACCAGCAACTCAAGCAGATGGGACTCAGTTTAATATCTCCTCCAAAGGACAATACACTCAGGAGTAGAGATTTCTCTGTATGCTGCACTGCCCTATCAACAATTGGTCTACCTTTTTTTGGGAAAAAACCCACAGTGTTCTACACCAACAGCAAGTGTACAACCTGCTGCCCCACTGACTGAATCTTCAAGATAAACATTTACTCTTCTTACTTACCAAATCATTTCTACACAACTTTACTTTCATGTCTTACTGAAGTGAATTTATTGTAATTCTCCCATGACAAATGTATACTTTTTGTTCTCTTATCACCTTACTTGTCAATATCAGCATGGATATAATGTATATCCCATTACTTTATCTCCCAATTTTTTTGACACTCTGCTGGTTAGTGATGTTGTTAATATTTATATCAATAATTTCCTGCTTTAATAATTTTATGTAATGTGTACCAATCTCACTTCTTAGAGCTTACTACAATTTAAAACTTTGTGTGATATCTACTGCTTATTCAGTTTTAGTTAATTCTATTTTGGAAATTTTCTTTAGAGCTAGTTTAAATGTCTAATATTGTTTATGTACTATTTCTTGGAGCTTTTCCCCTCAGGCCTCCACTAAAAATAGGCAATGTTCCTATTTAGACTTTTCAAGTAAACAAAAGCAAATAAACTAAAATAAGTAAATGTTTATGTCTGCAAATGCATATATATTTAAGTAAGTGCTCCAGTTTCCTCCCACATTCCATAGACATGCAGTAGGTAGATTGGAACCTCTAAATTGGCCATAGATGTGAGTGTGCAGTGTGGAAGAACAACTGCAGCAGGGCTAGCCACCTGCTGTTGTAAACTTCAGCTTTAGATGATTGTCACTTTATAACTGACACCTTAACCCCATGTGCAAAAATTGAAAAAAAGGGGTTGTGGACAGATGGATGGATATACATTTGAGCACACATTGTTATATTTATATGTATGTGTTTGTTTGTTAACTGGGGTTTTACACTAATCCAATTGGATCTTTTTCAGCTTCATTCAAGGGTTACAGAAGTTAAAAAAAAAATACTTGATATACATACAATTATGGCTGTTCTTTACAGAGAAAACATGGTATGACAGCAGTTTATATGCAGTACATCATAACAATTTGGTGGAAAGTCAAAAATCATTTCATAAAGTAGTATGGTAATTTATGATATACATAACAATATTAGTTAAACTGAGGGTATACCATGGATAATAGTTAAACCTGGGTGAAAACCAACAGAAGAACTGGTTATATATGAAGGCAGATTAGGAAGAAGGAAAAAGGTGAATACAAAAGGTTAGGCAGGTAGAACAGAGGTAAATAATGAAAAAGAGTAATGGGAATGTATCTGTTTAGGTAGGTAGCTTTTAATTTCTGCATAAGATTGTGCATTGGTGAGTATGGATTTTACATAGGTGGGAGAGATTCTCATATTTATGGTGCTAGTACAGACAAAGAGAGTTTTGTGGATTTAGTTTATTCTGGGATGTTTGTATTTTAGGGTGCAGATAGAAGGAAGAATATAAGATTGTGTGAGGAAGGTCTCTCTGAAAATCTACCTGATTGGAAAGGAAATGAGTTTGGTTGATTAGTTTGTAGACTACACTTGCAATTGTCTCTACCAAATCACTGCCTCTTACAAAACCTGCTATTCTATCAACTTTCTAAGTTTGTAAGAGAAATATTTGAGAAATGTCCCTATTTTGGGGCCTGTGTCCCCCCATTATTTATGGCTTTGTCCAGATTTCTTGCTCTAAGAGGTTGAAAGGTATGATCTGCAGTATTTCTAGATCTATCAAAAGCCTTTGACATGGCCTCTCACAATAAACTCCTCAATCAATTTTCCACCCTGGGTCTATCATCTCCATAGGATCATAGAATCATAGGAAGTTACTAGGCTAATGGCCCTAGGGCCCTCACAAGCCTAGCAAAGTTCTACCCTTATTTCCATGATCAGCACCTATTGCCCCTGTCCAAGAGGGACACAGGTGGAACTCCCAGGGTGAATTTACAGGTACCCATCCACTCATTACATTTGAAGAATGAAAATGAGGTGCTCTGTCTGACATGAAGTGGGAGTCTGTACCAAAGGTGTGGCATCTGGGAGACAAATGTGTCCCTCCAGCAGGTTCCATTAATGTCACATACCAGGTTAAGGTCTTTAGAGCAAATAAACCGTGTACCATTTGACTTGTGGATATGCAACATTTCCAATAAAGCAGGGTTAGAGATACCTTATATGCAAGGCAGAGATCACCTCTGAGTAGTCTGCATGAAACAGAATAAAATGTCAGTGATTTCAGATGATGCACATAGGACAGATACTAAAGACCTTGAATTTTTCTTGTGAGGAACCTTTGTGATCTCTGTAATTGCTGCAGGTGCTTGGAAAGGTACATACAAAAAGGCATGTTGTACTCAATTGTTGGCCTGATGAGGGAATAGTACAGGGAAGTTACAACTTCATTTTTTTCTGGAGGCAATGCCCTTATTTATGAGATGAGCAATACAGAATGCCCTTCTTATCACTGTGGAGACATGGTGATCAGAGGTAAGGTTGCTGTCAACATGTGTGACCAGGTTTTTCACCGAGTGCATATGTGAGGTGTTGCTATTGATGTGGTAGCTAGCAGTGATATTGCTTTTACCAAAAGGGATGATAATACATTTTTTGCATTGAGTTTAAGGCCATGACTTTGGCACCAATCATTTCTTTGTGTAAGACTCTCTTGTAGGATGTTGACATCATTTGTAGATTGTATGACCGCTCCCAGTTTGCAGTCATCAGCAAACTTTATTAGCCACAGGCCTTTAGTTTTTGTTTGTACTTCAGAGAAATAGATTCCAAACAGTAGAGGTCCCAGGACTGATCCCTGTGGAACACCACTGGTTACAGGTCTGCTGTTGGAGGCGGATTCCCCTATTATGACTATATGTGTTCTATCAGTTAGCGACCCATCTAATGATATAAGGGTTGATACCTAACTGGGTGAGTTTGTCAATGTTGCCTGTGTGGGGGATAGTGTCAAAGGCCTTGGCTAAGTCTAGGTAGGCTGTATGCACAGATTTCCCCTCATTCAGGGCCTTAGTGGCTGTCTCGAAGAAGGTTACCAGGTTTAACAGGCATGGTCTCCCTTTGCAAAATAACAAAAATAAAGCAAGGTGAACGGATGCTTACTGGAACCACAAGACTATTCCAAATAATGTGAGTGCTAGTATTTTAAAACTCAAACCCTATGTAGATAAAATTTGTATGATATTACTTTTTTAATTTATTTGTATTTCTTAATAATGTTACTGGTTTGAGATTTATCTTGATGACAGCCTAAGTTAAGTTGAAGTTAGGTTTATATATTAACAATATATGATTTTAATGTGTATATAAAAAATGAGTAGTGTTCAATTAATACAATATTTTTTATTAATATTAATATGTTAATATAACTTTGTTTTAACTTAGTAAGTTTCTGAAATGTTTCTTGTGTAGCAAGCTTCTTTAAATGTGAACGCATGGATTACATCATTTCCTTTTTAATATAGTTTGATGGACTTTTTCAAAAGTTTTTAAGAGCTTTTTTGTATAGGAAGTTTGTCTGATGAAGTATAACATTGATTAAATGAAAGTGCTCACATTATTTGGAATAAAGTCTTGTGGTTCCAGTAGGTATCCGTTCGCCTTGCTTTATTTTTGTTATTTTGCGAACCTCAAAATGCATTCACTCGAGGCACTCTTTAAAATGGAAAACATTGACATCTGTGTGGTGGCAGAGACCTGGTTCAAGGCTCCTGAGAGCACCCCTGCATTACCAGGCTATAATTCATACCACACCTTTCGGCCACCTAACCTGAAGCAAAACACTAAAGGCAGAGGCGTGTCCATATTCATTAAGGATTTCCACACCTCCATGCTAATTGCTCAGCATAATGCATCCGAGATTATCCAAGTGCAACTAACTCTGGGCAAGAATGCAATCCAAATTGTAGCTTGCTACAGATCCCCCACCATGGCCCAGGATTCCCACTCCTCATTTCTTGATACACTGGAAAATATTAGGGTACAACCTAACACCCTAATAATGGGTGATTTCAACTACCCCACCATTAACTGGGAAAACTACTCATGCACCAACTCTTTTGCTCACCATTTTCTGGAATTCATAAATTCCAACGCCTTGAATCAACGTATCCACACCCCCACCAGGGGCAGCAATATCCTAGACCTTGTCATTACCAACATGAGCAACCGGTGTTCCACACCAGAGGTCAATTCCTCATTGGTTAGATCCGACCACAAGCTAATCACCGTACACATCCACATCCCGCCCCCTATGGAAACCACCATAAAAATTTTCTCCAAAGCCAATCTTCATGCTTAAGACAGAAGTGGCAAATTTCACGACACCCATGCAGAAGGACAATAGAGGTACGACTGCTGAATCCTACACAAATGCACTTTATAAGCACTAACACAAATGCATGGATCGTGCAATCCCTAACAGAACAAAGATGCTATCCTCCAAAAAAAGGAAGCCAATCTGGTGGTCTCCTGCCATAAACAAACTCTACAACAGAAGAAAGAAACTGTTGCAAAAAAGAGTAATATCCTATGATTGGAGGAACTCCCTGGTCAGCCTCAGCAAAAAGCTGAGATCCCTCATAATATCCTCCAAAGCTAGTTACAAAAACAAAATCACCACTGATTCTAAAGACAACCACAAAGCATTCTATAGCTATGTCAAGAATCTCAATGGCAACACTCTGATCTGCTCTGAGTTACAGCACAATGGCACTAAATATACAGAACTAACTGATATTGCCAACATCCTGGCAGACAGGTTCAGTGCTAACTTTATCCCCCTCTCACCCCCTAAAGGGCCCATCTCCATACCAGAAGAATGAAAAGTTCCTATAATCACAGCTGCACAGGTAAAAAACACACTCTCCAAAGCCATGAACACAGCATCCATGGGACCTCACAACATCCAGGCTGCATTCTACATGAATTACAGAACAAACTGGCACCCCACCCAAGTACCATGTTCAATCATAACCTCACTTCAGGCTTTGTGCCCACTGAATGGTGCAAAGCAATGGTTATCCCACTCCACAAAGGGGGAGCCACCACAGACCCCAGAAACTACCGCCCCATTAGCCTGATGAGCCTAGTCTGCAAGGCTATGGAACGTATCATCATGGAACTTATAAACAATGACATTGGTAATCTTCAAACTCTGGACCACAACCTGTTCGGGTTTGTAAAATGCAGATCATGTTTCCTAAACCTGATAGACTCCTTTGAAGCAGTCACCAAGCCGTAGATGAGGGTAAAGTGGTTCACACAGCCTATCTAGATCTCACCAAGGCTTTCGACACCATCCCCCACTCTGGAAATATAGATAAACTCACTAAACTAGGTATAAATCCCTATGTCACAAGATGGGTTGCCAACTGGCTCACTGACAGAACCCACACTGTGAAAGTAGCAGACTCCAAATCCGACTTCTGACCAGTGACAAGTGGAGTACCACAGGGTTCAGTCCTATGTCCTCTCCTGTTTGGTATCTACTTCTCAGAAGTACAGGCTAACACAAAAGGCCTTTGGCTAATGAAGTTCGCAGATGACTGCAAACTAGGAGTCATAATCAAAACTCCTAACGATGTGGACATCCTACAAAAGGGCCTCACTGAGACAGATGCCTGTTGTCAAAGCCATGGCCTCAAGCTCAATGTCAAAAAGTGCATTGTCATCCCTTTTAGTAAAAATTCTGTACCCATGAACTACCACATAGGCGGTAGTCTACTTAACATCGAAAGTGTGATAAGAGACCTTGGGGCACAGGTGGACAATAGTAACTTCTTTGATAACCACATCGCCACAGTAGTCAGGAAATCCTTCTACGTGGCACACCTCATCACAAAAGGTTTCTCATCCAGGAAAAAAGAGGTCATTGTTCCCCTCTACTCATCACTCATTCGACTCATTATAGAGTACAACACCTGTTTTGGTATGTACCTCACAAGACATCTACAACAACTAGAAAGGCTGCAAAATACCTCACAATGAGGATTACCGGCCTCAAACAGATGCACTATGCAGACTGTCTCAAAGAACTCCAACTTTACTCTGTCGCATATCGCCTACTCAGAGGCAATCTCTGCCTAACATACAAAGCTATGGCAAACCCAGAGCTGTTGGACATGCTCTACTTAAAGAAATCCCAATCCCTCTGAGCTACATGCTCTAGGGACCTAAACCTTGTCACCACAATAAACAGAACATGCTGGAGGGATAGATCCTTGTCCCAGAGACTTCCCATACTCTGGAACAAACTACCTATCTATATCAAACAAAGCTCCTCATTAGCACTCTTCAAGAAAAACCTTGATGATTCGATGGGAGATAGGAAATTCACCCCAGGGATCACTTCTTTGGCTTTGCTCGACAGAGGCACAGGAAAATAATTTTCTTGGATGGTGAAAGCCAGGGTATTCTTTTTGGCTAGGCTTATATAGACCCTAGGGCCAATAGCCTGGTACCTACCTATGAACCTATAAAGTTTGTCCATTTTTATTCATATCTATGATCTCCCTTTGACAAATCCAAACTGAGTAGGGTCAAGTGTTTGGAAATTACCTCTATCATTGTTGATAAGTTCCATAATGATTTGCTCCATGGCCTTGCAGATAAGGCTAGTCAGGCTAATAGGTCTATAATTCCTGGAGTCAGCAGAAGCACCACCTTTGTGCAAGGGAATAACGGTGGCAGATTTCCATTCAGCTGGGATGAAGCTGGTGCTTAGACTTTGACTGAAAAGAGTACCCAATGGTGTTGAAACTCTTGTTGGAGCCCATGTAGGACACAGCCTGGGATGTTATCAGGTCCCACAGATGCTGTGCTCTTGGCCTTAGAGAGGGCATTTATGACCTGCTCTTCAGAGATCCAAGGTAGAGGACAGGTGGTAGGGATGTCATGGGGTATGTGTGGCAAGTACAAGGGAGTGAAGTTTTCATAGAACCTGTTAGCCAACAGATAAGCTATGTCCACAGGCTCAATATGTGTGGTATCATTAACCACCAGTTCAGCACAAATCTGGGCCTATCCTTTTAGGTTATGGATGTAAATAAAGAATGTCTTATGGTTGTCCTTAGTTGAGGAAACTAATTTGGATTCATAGTTTTCTTTGGAAGACTTCACAAGAAGTCGTATTTGCTTATTTAAGCTGAGCAGGGAGTGTTCCCAGTTAAGGGCCCGCTCCCTCTTACCCTTAGACAGCAATTTCTTCCTGTTATTGTAAAGCCAGTTAATAGCAGTTGTCCACCAGGCAGGTTTGCTCTTCCTTGAGGAGCTTGTTTTGGTGCTATCAGGTACGGCTGAGTCAAGGCAGTTATACAGGTGTGTGTATAAAGCATTGGTGTAGAGCTCGGCATAGCTGCCAGTTCCATCTCAGGGGGGGGAGGTGCAGTGAAGCTATTTATACCATCCCGTAAAAAGTTATCATCTAAATTTGGAGATGTTTTTTAGTTTAGTTGCTTGGTGGGGGGGGGGGGGTGGGGGCAGGTGTGATAGTTACTTTGAATGAGACTGATTTTTGGTCAGATCTCACCAGGGAAGATCTCACAGTGAGGGTGCTACAGTGGTCCACCATATTGGTAAGCACCAAATCCAGGATGCTGGCACCCCTTGTGGGAGTGTCAACTAGCTGATCTAGTGCACTGGAGTTAACAAAGTCGAGGAACCTTTGGGCAAGTGAGTTTGAGTATGAGTAATTTACCCAGTCAATGGATGGGTACTTAATGTTGCCCGAAACCATGGTGTTCAAATGTATCTTGATAGACTCAAGTAGATCCAAATATGCAGAGTGGTTGTGCTGATTCATGGAGGGGGTCTTGTAGCTGGCAATGACTTGAATAGGTGTCCTACCAATAGTTAATTGCACCTGAAGTATCTCCAGGGAATCATACTGTTTAACCAATCTATTCATCTATTCAATGGTTCTCTAGCTACCTTACCAACAGGCAACAGACTGTAAAATGGCAAGACTCCATCTCCACATAGCTTCCCACTTCCACAGAAGTCCTGCAAGGATACATCTTTGGCCCTCTACTGTTCAATATTTTTATCAATAAGCTACATTCATCTTCTTGTGAAAGCACCTTGATTCAATATACCGATGACTCTACCATCATCTGTTCTTCAAACACCTTAACATGCCTTCAAGAAATCACTCAACAAGCTGTCATCTCCATTGAAACTGCACAACCTTTACTCAGCCCCCAAAAACAAACCCCTCCTCTTTACTCCAAAAACTCACACCCTTAACAAAGTATCTTTCAAAATCTTTTTGACAAATGGCATTAAAATTGAGTTACTCCACCATACCAAACTATTAGGAGACATAATAGATGATAATATTAAATATGACCTCCACTTCCAAAGCAATGTGAAGACAACACGTCAAAAACTATGCATGCTATACAGAAACAATCATTTTCTGAGCACACCCACACAAATTACTCTAGCCAAAACCTACATTCTGCCCTCCCTACTCTATGCAACACCACTTCTAACCAATTTACATTCATCCATAACAAACTTGAAAACTGCTACAACAAAATTACCAAGTTTGCTACTAATTTATCCTCCTCTTCCCATCACTGTAAAGCTCTGCATACCCTTAGCTGGCTAGAACTCCCCCACCACCTCTCCAACATTCTACTTATAACATTACATAAAATATTACACAAAGAATTAGTCTCCCCAGCTCTTATCCCTTTAATCAATATATATTTTCCAAAAAGAACTCTTAGATCAGAAGACAAACAACTTCTCACCATAAATAAACAAAATAAATCCCCCCAGATAAAACCTAAACTCATACTTAGTAGCAAAAAAATGGAACTTTTTACATCTAACCAGCAGAACTATTTCTAACCTACCCACCTTTAAATGCTCCCTAAAAGAATACCTTACAAAATCTTGGACCTGCTTTGTGCCAATCCTGGCTGAACTTACTCACCCCCTTCAACCTAAATCACACTCACAATCCTCTCCAGCCTCCTACTCCACTCCTTTTTGTTTTACCACTACCTTACCTTATTTAATTAATCTCTGCAGACCTTTCCTCAACCTCTTTCCTCCCTACTCACCTAAGCTACCCGAAGACACCTTACCCTGCACTCTATTTTTATAATGTCCTTCTCTCCATCCTGCTTCCTTCTATAACCATAATATGAACATCTCTCTCATACTAAGACATCACTCAGTTTCACCTCACTGCCTCTAATCATGTAATCTCTGATATCTCTTTAAATATCTTATTAGAATTGTCTCAGGTCTCATTGCCACATAATAATCTATTTAAATAATAATAATATAACTACTGATTTTTTCCTCACATATTCTCTTCATCTCATGTTATTGTTTTTCATTGCACTCTACTATGAATATATGTTCTATGTTTTTCTCATTGCATTTGTTTCACACATTTTTTAGTGTAACATGATACTTTGTGATTTAAAATGTTTGTACTTACTGTTTTGTACTGTGATATTATGATTGTGGAGCTTTTCTCCCCAGGCCTCTGCTTAAAATGGATACTTTATGGCCCATTCGGACTTTCCCGGTAAACAAATGTCAAATAAATAAATCAATAGTAGAATGATTCTGTGGATCATAGGGAGTCATTTAGCTTTTTATAATATGGAGTAAAGATGCTCTTTTTGAGGTGAGAGGCACTATGAACCTGCCTACATAATTTCAGGCAGATTGAAGTGCATTTAGATTCTTTTTTGAGGCAGATGCAATACTTGGGTGTTTGATTAAAATAACTGGAAGCTGGGCACTGTTGAGTGTTTGGAAAGGGTGGCAGACACTTTTAACTGAGTCTACTTAAAAGTGTGTTTTTCTGGGCATATTATGATCTAGAAGTGTTTCTATGTTCCTATGTGCACATGCACTTTTTGTGGAAGAAGGACTCCTTTGTTGATGACTATTCTCCTTCCTTGGGAAAGAAAGTTTGAAATTTTCTCAGTCCAGAAGTTGCTTCACTCTGGATTTAGTAATTATGTTGCAGAATTTAAAGATGAGATTTGAGACTAGTCATGCTTCTAATTACGTATAATGTTAGACTGTTGCAAGCTGCTTTTGCTTAATGTGGAAAATAGTTCAACTAGTTGGCGCTTTGGTCATTCTTTTGAGGATTTCAAATAGCATAGTCATCTTTTTAGTGACAAGTATGAGACCGTGTTTGTGTTTCCAATTAGATAGTCTTCACATGTACTTTTCTAACTTGATTTTAATACTTTTTGGGGAGGATTTTGTTCTGTAAATAACCATGCCATCAGCACAGAGAATTATGTGGAAGAGGGAGGACAACTGATAAAATTTTTCTTAAAATTCCTTTATTAAATTGGAAGATTTTAACTTGCAACAAATTGGTATACATAACAGAGAAAGAACAGTTATCACAGATTCCCTTATTGTCGTTGTGCAGTATGCGTATATGATTTCTTTTTAACAATTTTCATGTACTTTGACAATACATAAATTGCTCAATTCCTGACTTCCCTTAAACATCAATTCTCCTCCTGAGAGTTATTCTGCATACATTGTTTCAACAAATTCCATTATTTATGTAAAAGTTGCTTATTCTCTTTTCTAAAGATCCTGCCTCCAATTCATTTATCTCCTCTACACTATTCAACATTCTATTACAGTTGATTTATATTCTGATTTCCATTTTCTACTAATTGTTTTTGGCCATCAATAGCATTAAACTTAATAAGGCTTTACAATGTGGGGCAGTTCAAATCCTATATCCCAGCTCAAATGAATTATTTCCTTAGCTACTACTATTTTGCTTAACATTTCTGCCAATGCACTTTTTAGGGAATTTTTAAAATCTACAACGTGTTGCATTCTCAAAACACATGCCCACAATTGCCTCTCTTTTTACTATCACATTTCTAAAATTTTCTATCTACCTGATGAAAACTCCTCTGACGTTTACTTGGGGTATTAAAATACCCATATAAACACCTCCATACAAAAATCCTAAATGTTCTGGAGTTTGTTGCATACTTGGTAGCCCTGCAGATTTTCCCATTGTTCCCATATAACTTGCCTTCTCTTTTCCTTTCCAAAGCTTTTCTAACTTCTCCTTATAGTTACTACATAATATTTATATGCCCTACTAATTATACCTTTCTAACAGCATCTTTTTATTGTATCCTCAGCTAGAAAATCTACAAAAGCTGTTATTTCATTTAGTACTCCCCTATCTCTTTCTCTTTGCCTATACTCTATCAATCTTTGATAGTGAAGACAATCTGTAAATTTCTATACAAACTCTTGCTTAGCATCATCAGCTTTATTATCAACTGTTGCCACCTCTCTTTATTCAGTGCCACTGTCCTTCCTTCTTCAACAGGTATGCCTGACTGTCACAATTTTTTTTTCTCATGCAATCCATCCATCTCTTTGTTAGGCATCCTCATTTTCTCATGCCTTCTTCTTGTCTCTCACAAATCTTCCTCATCATATCACCTTCTGCTTTCCTGCATATGTGCCCTAACCACTCTTGTCTGTTATCTTTGACATTCTCTGCAATCAGGACCAGTTTAGTTTCTGCTCTGATATCATATTTTTTTTTCATATGTCCCACAGTGTGCATCCTACCACCTATATCACACATTTTATATCCATCACTTCTTACTTTCCTCAGCATAACTGCATTCAATGCCCAGATTTCTGTACCACACAGTAGAACAAGTTGCACCACTGTTTTATCTTACTTTTCAGCTTCTTTGGAATTCTTCTGTCACATACTAACCACAATGCTCAGTGGCAGTTTGGCTGTAGCCCCTGTAACTCTATCTTTGACCTCCTCATTCAGATTTCCCTTCTCCTAAACCACCCCTCCAAGATACTTGAGACTGTTAACTTGGTCCATTATTTCCCCTTCTATCTCATTTTTCTTATCCTATTCATTTGTTAACCAGATAAACCCACTGGACACAAATATCCCTTTTCAGGGTTGACTGATATTATCTGTGTCACACAGTAGACTAATGGAGGTGAAAGGAGCTGAATCCTGTACCCTGGACAACAGGAAGCAGATTAAATCTGCTCAGAGGATTAATCCTCCATTCTAGCTACCAAAAACTTTACCATGGTAATGTGTGCTTGCATGAAGCAATATTGAAATACATTACCATGGCCATTATTTTTATCACAAAATGACATCATAGATGCACTTATTTAACCAAAGTGGTTGTAACTGCTCGGTGGGAATGGAGGGGTTGTCTGTGAATGAAATCATTTTACCCTCTTGTCAACTGCTCACTGGTTTTGTAGGACAAGTAATCATTTCTCTGAAGTAAGTTTGAATATTTGTACATGGCTACCATGTGTTTGTGTGAGACAAACTTGAAATACTTTACTGAGGTCACTATTATTATTATTATTATTATTATTATAATTATTATTATTAATTTATTTTTACCACAGTCAGTCATCAGAGTTGCACACAGTCAACAATGTGGCTATATTTGCTGGGTGTGGAGGCTCTTTTTAAATGAACATGACTGACCCTGTTGTCATTAGTCTGGCTTTGCAGGACTAGTGTGCATTTATATAAAGCAAGTTGGAATACCTTACTGTGGGCATTTTTTTATCACAGCCAAAGATGTTAGGCACACACAGTCAATAATGTGGCTATAATTGATTAGAATAGACATTTGTGGATTTTAATGATAGTAGTTTGAGTGTTCTTTTATGGTTGAAATGGTCAGAAACTGGCAGTTTTATTTGTTATTAAATTTTGTTTCACTTCTTGCTGAAAAATGTTCAAAACTATGAAACACATTAAAACAATTGTTGCTTTTTTAAAATGATAACTATAATTTAAAGTAATCTGATAAATGAGGATTCCAAACAAACATGGGCAAACAAATGTTTGAGGATCGATTATTCAAATATTGACCACGGCCCAAGGTACACATAAGCCACCATTGCTAAGATAATTAAAAAGTTGTTTAACACAACACTAGTTTCTTCTGTAATTTGAGATTATGCAGACTGTTTTAGTAAGGAATATAACTTAAGGAAGCAGGCAACCTTTTGGAAATGCCATAGTATGCAACAATAACTACAATTTTTCCATAGTCCATGACAAAAATGCAATCACTGTAGTCAGCGTTATGACTTGAAGTTCATAACTATTGTCAAATAAATGAACTTTAGAAAAGAAATGTAGTTCTTAACACACAAGTCAGTGTACAGTCCAGCATAAATAATTTCACCTAGACAGGCTTGTTTATAGTACAGCAAACTTTTACATTTAGATGCAGTGTTTGTTTCTAAACACAAGTTTGCCAGAGTATCTGGCAAAAATAAAACAGTACTCACAGGGGCCTCTAGATCATAGGAATATAGGAGTTTACTAGGCTATTGGCCCTAGGGCCTTTACAAGCCTAGCCATGTTTTACCCTTGTTTCCCTCACAGACCAAGAGAAATAGCCCTTATTAGCGAACAAATATATGATCAGCACCGACTGCCACTAAACAAGAAGGACATAGGTGAACCCCCGGGGGTGAATTTATGGTTTCCCATCCAATTGTCCAAGGTACACTAAAATAGGCTCATTGAGGACCTTTGTTTAACTTGAATTGGGAGTTTGTTCCAGAGGAGTAACAGCCTCTGGAGACATATCTGTCTCTCCATCAAATCCTGTTTAAGTTGCAGGCTAGATTAAGTTCTGTAGATCAAGCAAGTCTTGTCCCATTAGATCTGCAGATGTGCAGCATTTCCATTAAGGCAGGATCTGAGACTGCTCTGTAAGCCAGGCACAAGTCACGTCTAAGCAGTCTATATGATTCAGAGTATAGTGACAGTGCCTTCAGTCTGTCCGTGTAGGTCATGTGATGTAGGCCATGAATTTTCTTGGTGAGAAACCTCTGAGGTCTCTCTAGCTGCTGCAGGTGTCTGGTGAGGTACATGCAGAGGAGAGCATTATACTCTGTTATTGGTCTGATGAGGGATGAGTACAGAATTATAACTTCCTTCATTTTGAATGCCATTCCCCTACTTATGAGATAGGCAATGTAGAAGGCCTTCCCCACCACTGAGGACACATGATGATCAAAGTTAAGGCTGCTCTCAACCTGCGTTCCCAAGTCTCTCACTACTGGGTTTGAACTTAGTGGGGTATTGTTAATGTTGTAATTTGCTGGGACTTCACCTTTACCAAAGAGGATGATAATGCATTTTTTTGTGTTAATTTGAGTCAGTGGCTTTGGCATCAATCATTTGTCGGTGTAAGCCCTTTTTTGTAGCACTTTGATATCGTTTTGGGTTAAAATGATTCACCCAATTTGCAGTCATCGGTGAAACTGCTAAGCCACAGACCATCTATTTTTACCTGAACTTCTGAGAAATAGATTCCAAACAGAAGTGGACCCAGCACAGATCCTTGTGGAGCACCACTAGTTACAGGTCTGCTGGTAAAGGTGGAATCCCCTACTTTGACTGTATGTGTTCTGTCGGTGAGCCAATTGGCTACCCATCTACTGACATATGAGTTTAACCCTAGCTGGGTGAGTTTATTGATGATGCCTGAGTGGGGGATAGTATCAAAGGCTTTGGCCATGTTGAGATAGGCAGTATGCCCTTTTTTGCCTTTCTGCAAGTCTTTGGTGATATTTTCAAAGAAGTCCGTCAGGTTTAACAAGCATGATCTGCCTTTAACGAAACCAAAGTGGGTCGGGTCAAGAGTTTAAAGGTTTCCTATATCTTTTTGATTAGGTCCATGATGATTCTTTCCATGGCCTTACAGTTAAGGCTGGTTAGGCTTATGGGTCTATAATTCCCAGAGGTAGGTTGGGGGACCCCCTTTGTGCAAAGGAATCATAGTTGCAGTTTTCCATTTGAGTGGGACAAAGCCAGTACTTAGATTGTGGTTGAAGAGAGTACCAAATGGTTCCGCCAGCTCCTGTTTCAGACCATTTAGTAAGCAGCCTGGAATGTTGTCCAGTCTCATAGAGACAGTGTTTTTTGCCTTGGAGAGGGTGGTTATTACCTGCTCATTGGAGATATTAGGTAGAGGACTGGTGATGGGTATATTTTGGGTTATGATTGGTGGGGACAGTGAGTGAAGTTTTTGCTGAACCTGTGTGCTAGCAGTTTGGCAATTTTCATAGGTTCTGAATTAGTGGTACCATCCACTACTAGTTTGTGCAAATCTGAGCCTTCTCTTTAAGATTTTGAATGTAGTTATAGAATGTGTTGTGATTATACTTAGCCAGGGATGCTAATTTGGTTTCATAGTTTGCTTTGGAGGACTTAACAAGATGTCTAATTTGTTTATTTAAGCTGTGGAGGGTGTCTGTCCTCTGCTGAGACCTTTCCTTCTTGTCCTTAGTCAACAGTTTCTTTCTCTTGTTGTATAACCTAGTTATGCTGAATGTCCACCAGGGTGTTTTTTTTTTCTTTTTTTGTGAGGATCCTGATTTAATCAGCTCAGGTACAGCTCAGTCTATACACTTGTATAGGTGTTTATACAAGGCATTAATGTACTTCTAAGTATGGGAGACACTGCTGTCAGTGGTGAAGAGGGGGTTGAAACTATTGATACCATCACGTAGGAGGCTATAGTTGATTTGGAGAATTTTTTTAACCTTTTTGCTCCAGAGGGGATCATTTGTGATTGTTATGTCAACCAAAACAGATTTGTGATCTGACCTTACAAGGGAGGGCCCACACATGGGGTGGTGCAGCGATCTTCCATGTTGGTGAGCACTAGGTCTAGGATATTTGTTAGTGGTCGTATATGTTGCCGAGTCGATGGAGGGATAGTTAAAGTCACCGATGACTAGACTGTATTGTGAGTGACTGAAGTAGGTCCAGGTAGGCAGTGTGGTTTACTTGGTTCATGGTGAGGGACCACTAACTAACAATGATGTGGTAGGGAGTCTTTCCTGCAATTAGCTAGACTTGGAGTAGCTCTAAGGAGTCATACTGTTTAACCAGTCTTGAGGTGTATTTGTCTTTGATTAAGATGGATACACCTCCCCCTTTGATTCTTTCTCGTTCATTTTGTGGTCTAAATGTGTGAAAGGCATTGCAGCTTTGTATGGCCGGAGTACTCTCTGTGGCCTTAACTTGTATCTCTGATACTGCACAGACATCTGTGTGTTCCAAACTAAGGAGTGCTTCCAATGAGTTCAGTTTCTGATTTAGACTCCTAGCATTAAGCAGCCTAAGCTTGAGTTTGTCTCTAGAAGATGTTTTTACATCGGGAATTTTGTTCTTATGACATTGCCTAAAAAAGGCACAATGGAGGAGGCAAGTACCTTAGCCAGTAACCAAAAGATAAGAGGTGACAGGTGAAGACCATCCCTGGGAAAGCAGCTTGGTCTTGCGACCGTGTCATCCCAGGCTGCCAGATACTGAAGCCCCCTGGACTTGACACCAGAAGCTAAGCCAATTATTAAATCAATCATTTTTTGTTTGTAGTGAGGCATCATCTTGGGTGAAGGTAGAATGCTGCTTAGGGCTAGGGACATACCTGCCTGGGACACATAATCAGTGAGCAGAGTAGTTTTTATCCCATGTTCCAGGAACAGAGAACAAGAAAACAGCTTCACTTTTAGTTCAGGCAGTAATAAGTCCAGCTGGCTTCTCCTGTCAAGGATCATATTCATTCTCTCATAGAGATGATATCTCAATTGCCTTCTTTCTAGTCTATGTATCTCCAGCTACAGTCCTCTTCAGAACCCCCAAAGACTCAAAGATTATGCATTTACAGTGCACTAGGGTACTGATCTTCAAATACCCCTATATGCAGTTGCCCCTTATTGCTTCTAACATCCTTGCTTATTTCTGAGTTGGTCTCCTTAAAAGAACTATCCACCATTAAGCTAGCTCTACCTGCTAGACTAGGATATTTAAAGAGACCATCCAACACTATGCTTCTACTCACATATTTATGGACATATTGACTGACAGTAATGTAAAGGCAGATTCAGTACATCACAAACCAAGCCATCAAAATATAAAAGCTTATATGCAACACACCTAACCCTAAAAAATTCAAGTAGATAAGTAGAACACTGTTTGTGCAGGGTGATATGTCTACCCATACCCCTTGTGAAGTCCCCTCTCTGGGCCAGTAATCAAGGAGCCGGAATTCTCACCACTGACACTGGAGAGGAACGTTCACTTGGAACAAAAATAGATACACACAGTATTCCCAGATGCAACTCACTGCATTAAGTACAATTGCTCTTAAGAGTACGCAGGGAACACACTCAGTCCAGGGTCTGGATTTCTCTCTCTGTCTCCCTCCAGGTCCCCAATAAGACTCCATGCTGGCTCAGCTATAGAGCTGAGTCCTCAGACGAGTGTCTAAGCCAAGTCCTGCAGCATTCTCTCTGTGAAACCAGTGTGTGTGTGTGTATGTGTGTGTGTGTGTGTGTGTGTGTGTGTGTGTGTGTGTGTGTGTGTGTGTGAGCATGAGCATGCATGTGCGTCTGTCTCTGTTTTTGTCTGTATGTCTTTCTCTGTGTTTAATTGTAGAAGGCAGCACTTGGGAAGGCAAATGCAACTGAACATAAGTAAAATTAAAAGTAATACAATCAGAAAATTATACATCCAGTCAGAAAAATAGTACAGGGCTAAATATAGTCTTCTGAATGCACTTTAAACACAGGCAAATACACAGACACATGCGCGCACACAAGTGGCACACACACACACACACACACACACACACACACACACACACACACACACACACACACACACACATTTCAGCTGTCTAGAATTTCACAGAATGTCCAGATTTTTGCCTCATATCTTTGACCTGTTCCTCATAAAAGTTGTGGTTTTCTGATAAATTACTGAGGAACAAATTCACTAAATAATGACAGACATTTGTGCTTCAGACTTCATAGCCTTCAGAAAATGCATAACGTATTATTCTATCAACTTCTGGATTAGACAAGAGAAGTATTTAAAACCTGTCCCTGATTTTGGGCCTTTGTCCCGCCACACACACTATTTTTGACTTTATCCAGAATTCTTGCACTAAAAACTTGACAGGCATCTTACATACACACATATATATGGATAAATAAATAGTTATACATAATTATAATTCAAACAATCAAATATACAGCTAAGACACATGGCAATACAACATGCCTTGACAGTGCATTAATTCTCTAAAAAACACTATGTGATGCAGTATTCCCTGAATATGAATAAAAATGTTTACTCATATATACATTAAAAAACAAATTTTATATATATATATATATATATATATATATATATATATATATATATATATATATATATATATATATATATATATATATATATATATATATATATATATATATATATATACATATATATATGAAGAAAAAATGCATGTCCAGCCAATAAAAAAACAAACTCCAAAAGGCAAGGATACCTGGTGGTCAATACAAGCCGGAGAACCAGATTTTAGCATACAAAAACTTTAATACACGCTTTGTCAGGAAGACTTCATCAGAAAACATTCACACCAACTAAGCAGACCATTATATACACTCAGCAATTAATTTAACACACTCCATCAATTAATTAATTACATCACCATATTAATTGAACTAACCATTTCATTAACCCTTACAATACTAAAGAAAAATTTCATAATAAAAATGTATATTTGAAATATAATATAAACACACCTTATAACCAAAAAACACTTAAAAACAATAAATACACTACTTTTTAACTTTCAATTTCCTGTTTTTTAGGAAGCACTTAATATTAATGCTTTCGTTAAGCCCTGGCTTTCTATCCGCTTCCAAGCTTACATGCCATAAAGTCTCTCTTTGTTCTAATACATTTTTATAGTCTCCACCCCTCAAGTCACCTTCCATTACTTCTAACACTGAAAACAAAAATTTGTTATACTTTATACATTCAGTAGAATGCTTATAAAGGATCTTTTCTCATTTTCAGTCTTAATATAATAAAAACGTTCTCTCATATGTTCCAACAGGGTTCTAGTAGTCATTCCTACGTAGTAGGCATCACATCCACTACATAGACTAATGTAAACAACTCCCTTAGATTTGCAGGTGCAGTAACCAGGAACTTCAAAAGTTCGTTCTAAATGTGATAACAGAATGTATGGACCTTCTAATATAATCCTGCATAAATTGCAGTTACCACATTTAAACATGCCTTTTTTATGAATATTTTGTTGAAAAGTATTAGTTTTTTTGGTATCATCCCTCTCCAATATTTTTTTTTAATGTTACAAGTATTACAATAAACAAATAGCCAGTCTTGTAGAAGTAGATAATTTCACAGCAGATATCAATGGTATGTCTGATTATTTGAAATTTGTGAAAGGAGATTGTGGCCTGAGTGCAAACTTTTTGGATGTTAATTTAAGATGGAATCAAACTGATAATCTTTTATAGTAAAATATTTAGGAAAGACACCTTTACCAACGGGTATTTACACTATCAGAGTAACCACCCACTATTTAATAAGAAAAATATTCCCAAAGGCCAACACATTTGTGCTAACCAGATGACCACCAAAGATACGGATGTTAATGTTGAATTTAAGTTTATTACTCAATTATTTTTAGCTAGGGGTTATGAAAGTAACTATTTAATGTCTATAAGGGAAGATGTTTTAAAGAATGATGCCTATCTACCCATTTTAAGAAAGTCCTCAGTAAAAACCAAACTATCCTCTACTGACATGAAGGCAAGAAATTCTGTTATGTTCAGTATGGATATGACTACAGATTATCCTCTTATTAGGGACATGGTTTATAATAACTGGAGAATTTTAGAGGGTAATAAAGATCTTCTGGAGGCAATAGGGACTAAACCAGGTTTTGTTTATCATAATACTTGCAACATTAAAAAATTATTGGAGAGGGATGATACCAAAAAAAAAAAATAATTTTCAACAAAATATTCATAAAAAAGGCATGTTTAAATGTGGTAACTGCAATTTATGCAGTATTATATTAGAAGGTCCATACATTCTGTTATCACATTTAGAACGAACTTTTGAAGTTCCTGGTTACTGCACCTGCAAATCTAAGGGAGTTGTTTACATTAGTCTATGTAGTGGATGTGATGCCTACTACGTAGGAATGACTACTAGAACCCTGTTGGAACATATGAGAGAACGTTTTTATTATATTAAGACTGAAAATGAGAAAAGTCCCTTTATAAGCATTCTACTGAATGTATAAAGTATAATAAATTTTTGTTTTCAGTGTTAGAAGTAATGGAAGGTGACTTGAGGGGTGGAGACTATAAAAATGTATTAGAACAAAGAGAGACTTTATGGCATGTAAGCTTGGAAGCGGATAGAAAGCCAGGGCTTAACGAAAGCATTAATATTAAGTGCTTCCTAAAAAACAGGAAATTGAAAGTTAAAAAGTAGTGTATTTATTGTTTTTAAGTGTTTTTTGGTTATAAGGTGTGTTTATATTATATTTCAAATATACATTTTTATTATGAAATTTTTCTTTAGTATTATAAGGGTTAATGAAATGGTTAGTTCAATTAATATGGTGATGTAATTAATTAATTGATGGAGTGTTTTAAATTAATTCCTGAGTGTATATAATGGTCTGCTTAGTTGGTATGATTTTTTTCTGATGAAGTCTTCCTGACAAAAGCGTGTATTAAAGTTTTTGTACGCTAAAATCTGGTTTTCCGGCTTTCATTGACCACCAGGTATTCTTGCCTTTTGGAGTATGTATATATATATATATATATATATATATATATATATATATATATATATATATATATATATATATATATATATATATATATATATAAATAAATGTATACATGTATGTCCACAGCTAGTGAGGTTTGGTGGGGTTTAGCTTTATTGGCCTGAATGTGTCCATAAAGATGTAAAAAGTAAAAAGTCATGTGCATTCAGAAGCCATGTGGCTAACATAGCATATATCTTTAAGGGGTCATTTGCATATATTCCATGGGCCACCATCACAGGAGGTTTAGGATATTGCACAGTGAAATCTCTGGTTTAGTTTTTTTTTTTTTTTTTTTTGCAGTTTTTTTGCAGTTTTTACTGAATGGTTTGAATATGTGGCATTTTTACCCTTTGCTTTAGATGTTAGTTGGGATATTTTGCAGGCACTTGATTATGTACATCAGGCTTGATTTGAAGCCTTTTGTTTCTAAAGTATTAACATGCAATCCACTAATGCTTTGCTTATGAGGTTACTAAAAAGGCCCAAACACACATACCCACAGCTAGTGGGGCTTGGCTTTATTGGCCTAAATGTACCTGAAAAAGTCATGAGCATTCAGAAGCCATATAGCTGAAACATTATATGTCCTTGAGGTTATGTGCATATATCCCATGGAGCTCCTTTACAGGATATTTAAAGTATTGCACACTGCAAAGTCTAGGTTGGCTGGGTTTTTCTTGCAGATTTTCTTGAGTGATTTGTTTTTCTAACCTTTTTTCCCTTTTTTTATGTATGGATATGTGTATAGTCATAACTTTGTTCAACATGCAGTAAAAAACAGTATGAATGACACTATTGTAACTTTACAAATTCATTGATATTTACAAAGAGAGACGAAAAGATACTTTTCTTCAGCTTGGGGAATAATATACATCAAAATTCAGATCTAAAAAACAGAATAGTCCACAGTTTCAGCTATTAATTTCTGAAACACTTTCACTTTAGTTAAAACAGTTCAGCACTTAACACAAGCACAAGCCTTTCTATTTACTCCTTCTATCAGGATTTCTGAGACAGGCTGTTATTTCCACAGCCAAGCGGGCAGCTTCTTAGAGCACAGGATGTAGAATTCCCTTACAGTGAACAGGGTTAACGCTCAACCCCTGGAGATTCATTCCAACCCGTTCTTATTCCGTGTGTTGCGGTTCAGGCCTCAGTGCACCCTCCCCCAAGGCTCCATGCCTTAGTATTCTTGATGTCTTTGCTTCTTTCTTTCTATAACTGTCTCATTTAAAGAAACAAGAGTGTAGCTTCTTGCACTCTTCTTTAAAGTAACGGGGAGGGGGAGGTGATTTCCACCAGTCTGGCCATTTGGCAGTACTACAGCACATTACCATCCCCACCCCCAGCTCAGGCAGTGGATATAAGCAACATTGGTCAGTTGAATACCACATTGACTGATCCAATCTCTCTGAATATTACTTTGGAAAAAGAACTGCCATTTAGCACAATTCCTTGAAAACTATCCAACCTGGGAACAGGCATAACACGTTAGTTACCTCAGACCATGTACAGTACTCCTGTTTGCAGACTCTTTCTTTATATGTGGAGAGAACTGTTCTTCTGTTCTACCTTAAAGAAAAGCCTCAGTATAACTTCCTAGAGTATGGAACTGAAGTGGTTTTCCTTTTATGTCACATGTCCTCTTGGCTGCCAGCATATGCCCTTGGACAATTGCATGGATCTACTTAAATTGACAAAGCCCAGGCAAGCTCATGTCAGGGTAGGAAACTTCCTTCTTCAGCACAGGCTTGTAGATGTTTACTGCCCTGCCCCTTTTCTTCCTGTTTGTTGGATATTTCAGCTCATTTCACTTCTCTCCTTATGTCCCCTGGAACTTGTAACTCCTCAGAGAGTTCTGTATTAATATCTTTTCCTTTCTGTGCCCTTTTCACAAGCCTCCTATAGATGAGAAATTTAATTCCATTTCTGTTCCTTTACAAGTTCTGGTTCATCATAGTGGTCAATGCTTCTTTCTCAAACTCTGGAATATTAATTTACTGAGCATTAGGCAAAAGCATCTGTTCATAATGTTTAATGCTCGTTTCCAACTCTTGTTTCTTGTGTTGAACTTCTGTCATTTCCAGGTGCATTTCTTCCATTTGTGGATGCATTTCTTTAACTTCTTTCTCTAGGTTCCTGTGATTCTTCATAAACACTTTCAGTAAAGCTTCAGACATTGAGAGTGTCTTTTACTCAGTAAATTCCTTTTGTGGAAGACAATACAGTCTTTCCTTTGTTTGGGCTTCTCTCAATAGATGGTGAAATGGCAGACTTTCATTCAGCACCATAGCAAAGTGTTTATGCACTGTCAATGATGAATACATTCTTAGATTCAGCCATTCTGTTTGCTGTCCTTTTTCAGCTCAATTATTTTCAGATTGATCTGGACTCAAATCTCCAATCAGCGTCTAAACATATAATTTCCTCTTTTAACGAATATGTAGAATGGGGTAGCCGTCATTGTTGGTGCTTATCTTAATCTCAGGTTTATTAACATACTCTGTCTGCCTTGTCACATGCTCATTCATTTCAGGATGTTTAGAAACCATGGGAGGACCTGTCTTCAATATGATGTGCCTCTTCGTGCTCTCTTTGTAGCATGCCTTTATCATCAGTTGTCTTTGTCTCATTTACCTCCAGATCTTGAATAGCAGAATTGATTTGTGGCTAGAATGCAATTAATTCAGGTTCGATATTTCCAATGCTTGGGCCTTTCTTTTGTAGCTTAGAATTCAGCTTGGCATTTCATTTTCCTGTTCAGACTTTACTGAGGTACTGTCTCCACTGCAGTATAAGACTTCTACAGTTGCTGTATGCTTGGCATGCCTGGCTGTACTTTTCATTTCCCTATTAAGAAGCACAATTCCTACATTAGCCTGCACTATACTTTTACCATTTAGTTTCATAAGCTGCATCTCCGTCACTGGTTCAGTTACTGAGTCTTCTTTTACAGGAAATCTTTCCTCTCCTTATTGCAGAATAGAAACTAAACCACAGTTCTTTCTGTTCATTTAACCCTTTTTTACCCTTTGATATCTGTAGGTTGTTCAAAGAACTTGCATCCAACACAGGTGGTGAGTCTTTTTTTAGACTCCATGTCAACATCAGAGGTAATCTGCAAACTGCCAGTCTTAGGAATTTTTTTGTAGCTTCTGATTCAACAGATGTTTGTATTATAATAGCATCAGGCTCACAGGTCTGATGTACTAGTCTTTATGCATAGTCCAATAATTTCTTTGCTGTTGTCTCTATGAATCATCTGCTTTAGAGCATATACACACACACACACACACACACACACACACACACACACACACATATATATATATATATATATATATATATATATATATATATATCCCTACATATGGATTCACTTTAGAAGCTCGAAATACTGAAATATCGAAATTCAGTATTTCAAGACAATAAAGTGGAATCCTGAAAAGAGCGAAACCTCAGAAGCACGAAATTCAAAACCTCGTATACTGGAGGTTTTGAATTAGCAATTCTGGTGTTTTGCTGTGGTTATGGATTCAGGTAAGTGTGTATGTGTTAAGGGTTTTGGGTAGGGGCTGTAGTGTGTGTTAGTGTGTTTTGTTGCTGTGATGTGTGTGCGCGAGGAGAATGTAGCTTGTGTGGTGGTGCTTTTTGTGTGTTTGTATGTATTGCGACCTCAGAGTTAGAATATTTAAGTAAGGGGGTATGGGGGGGTGCAGGGGGGCAAGCCACCCTGCTTTTATGTAGGAGAGAGCTTGTGTTTGTGTGTGAGGTGGAAGGTGTGTGTGTGTGTGTGTGTGTGTGTGTGTGTGTGTGTGTGTGTGTGTGTGTGTGTGTGTGTGTGTGTGTGTGTGTGTGTGGAGTAGAAGCATGAAATTCAAAATCTCTGGTGTGCGAGATTTTAAATTTCACGCTTCTGAGTTTTCGTTGTTTGAAGGTTTCGACTTTATAGTCTTGAAATACTGAATTTTGACATTTCAGTATTTTGAGGATATAAAGTGAATCCATGTATACATATATATAGACTGTATGCATGCACATACACACATATATATCTATACCTATATATCTGTAGTTATTGTATTTATATGTATATATCTATACATATGTATCTCTCTCTCTCTTTATATATATATATATATATATATATATATATATATATATATATATATATATGGGTCTACTTCAGTAGACCAAAATCCCACTTACCTGACTTTTAAAAGACCGAGACGAAAACCTGAAATCCCAGAAGACCACTCGGAACAATGACAGATCTCTACGGGTAAGTAACCGCTCACTCAATCCTGTAAACATACTAAAAGCAAAGAAAACCCACCCATGTGGGAGGCTTTGCCCCCCATGCCCCCACACCCCCCAACTAAACATACCAACTCCAGTCACACTACTGCGGTAGTAAGGGGTAAAGGTCAACATGCTGGCCAAGTGGTTACTTACCCATAATGATCTGTCGGTGCTCTGAGTAGTTGGTCTTCAGGGATTTCGGGTTTTTCGTCTCAGACTTTTTAAAGTTGAGTAAGTGGGATTTCGGGTTTCTGAAGGGGACCCATATATACATATATATATATATATATATATATATATATATATATATATATATATATATATATATGCATACATACACAGACTACATGCATGTGCACACACACACACACACACACGCACACACACACACACACACACACACACACACACACACACACACACACACACACACACACACACACACACACACAAAGAAGCCAAAATGAAGAAGAACACACAACATGTCAAACAATCATTCCGAAACAATTGTGAAAATTTGGAGGGTTAAAGTATACTGCATGTGAGCTGTATTTGTGGTACAAAAAGAAGAGGAAGTGAAGAGTTTAGTGATAGTGTAAGAGGAAAAGGAATAACACAGATAATGATTGTTAAATAGGTGAAGGAAATATGTGGTGAAGTAATGATGTACAGGATGAGTATGATTTGCAAAAAGAATATTAGGGAGGTGAAAAAAGTGAGCTAAGGAGAAAGATGTTTCAGAGGCATGGCAAGAATGGATAAAGGAAATGTAAAGCATGTAAAGCTGAGAGAAAGGGGTAGGGAATGATACCCGAGGTCGCAGGATGGGATGAACATTAGTAATCACAATGTGGGATTCTCTGAGACAGAGTGAGATAATGACGTGTCAATAGAGAGTTACAATATCAGTGCTGATAGGTGATGCTGTATTAAGTGGTGATAGATGGTAAATAAATAAATGATGATAGATGGTAAATAAATAATTAAATGAATAAATAAATATGGTAAACATAAATGTGCAGACTGTCTTGCAAACTGTATCCTGACTGCCTTTTTTATGTGCTGGGGCAGTAAAGAAGAAGCCAATGAGTTTCAAAACATTGTATTGCTACAAGACATCCCCTTCTGGGAAACAGAATATTTTGTTTAACTTAATAAGGGCTGTATATACAAAGTGTAGGCAGGGTCCTATATTTTACTCTAATGTATTAAATTACCAAAAACACTTTTAGTAAGTAGGCTATCTGCACACAAACCTAGTACTGGACAAAAATGTCACACTGAAGAAGTAAGGTTAGAAGCTATTTCTCTTGTTGAGAACAGTGTGATGGAAGCCACAGTATTACCTTATTTTAGCTTTTCCCAAATAAAACAAATGAGAGCTGTGGGGGCTGATTAACAGGTACTAATCAATGCTGTGGTTTATCTCTCTGTGTCTTGTCTGGCTTTACTTAGTACTGGTGATCTCAAATTTAATGAAGTACTGAATAAGAACATATTAAGTGTTAACCAACCACCTATCCCTTTACCTAGAAAGCATACAGAACCTGCTACCCGAGGAAAGGATAAACAAATCTTAACTAGGGGGCACTTTAATAACAGGTATTAGGAATATACTCCCTAGAATGGATAGATGTAGGGTCCCAGTGTATGCTGCTTGAGAGGATATAACATATTAGATGTCAAAGAAGCTGAATTTAAGTTAACAGTGGCAACAGCAGAACAAAATGACACTGAGAAAGCCAATCCAAGCAATCTCATGAATGATGTTGAAGAAATTTCTCTATTTTGTAATACAAAGGACAATAAAGTTACCTTTATGGATGTATTACTTACTACTAAACTAAATCTGAACAGGCTACAATAAGTTAGTAAACAAAATACTCTCATCGTTGTTGTACAAAAGCAAAAGGGATATCCCTCTGCAGAGGAAGGGTTCCCCCCCCACAAGCCTAAACAAGAAAATCAGAAATCTTGTAAAGTCTTCTAAAGCAAATTGCAAAACTAAAAATCACATCCTTAGCCAAGGATAATCATAAGACATTCTTTAACTACGTCCGAAGTCTAAAAGGAAATACCCAGCTATGTGCCGAACTGGTTGTAGATGGGATCTCTAATGCTATCACAACCTGTTAGCTGACAGATTCAGCTGAAACTTCACTACCCTATCGCCACCTACCATATCCCAAAGCATACCTGACACCAGCCCTCTGCCTAGTATCTCTAGAGAACAGGTCATCTCTGCATTTGCCAAGGCCAAAAACAAGGCTTCAATGGGACCAGATAATATCACAGATTGTTTACTAAACAATCTAAAACAAGATCTAGCAGACCCAGTTGGCATTCTCTTTAATTATAGCATGAGAACTGGCTATGTTCCTGCAGAATGGAGAACAGCAACAGTAATTCCCCTGCACAAAGAGGGGCCATCAACTGACCCTGAGAACTACAGACCTATTAGTCTAACCAGCCTCATCTGCAAAGCCATGGAAAAAATTATCATGGACCCTATCAACAAGGACATAAGCGACCTCCAAACACTGGACCAAACCCAGTTTGTCTTTGTTATGGGTAGACTATGCTTATTAAACTTGGTGGACTTCTTTGAGAAAGTCGCCAAAGCCATAGATGAAGGTAAGACAGTTCACACTGCCTATCCTAACCTTGCCAAGGCTTTCAGGACAATTTCTCCACTCTGGCATCATTGAGAAACTCTCCCAGAAAGGGATTAACCCTTATGTTACTAGATGGGTAGCCAATTGGCTCACCGATAGAACACACTCTGTCAAATATTGGTGACTCCACCTCCAGCAGTAGACCCATTACCAGTGGAGTACTACAGGGGTGTGTGCTGGGGTTCTTACTGTTTGGCATCTATTTTTCAGAAATCCAGGCCAAAGTAGTTGGTCTTTAGCTCACCAAGTTCGCTGATGACTGCAGACTGGGAGCAATCATTGAGTACCCCAGTGATGTCACCATATTAAAAGAAGGGCTAACACAAACAAATGATTGGGGCCAAAGCCATGGTCTAAAACTAAACACAAAAAGAAAATGCTTTATTATTCCCTTTGGCAAAACAGAATTGCTTACAAATTACAATATTAACAGCACCTCCTTGAGTTCTAACCCAGTGGTGCCAGACTTTGGAACACAGGTTGATAGCAATCTGAACTTTGACCACCAAGTTTTCACAGTGGTAGGAAAAGCCTTCTATGTAGTGCACCTCATAAGCAAGGGCAAAGCATCCAGGCCAGGGGATGTTATAACTCAACTGTACTCGACCCTCATCAGAGCACTAATAGAGTATAATGCACCCTTTTTGCATGTACCTCACAAGACACCTGCAGCAGCTGGAGAGACCTCAGAGGTTTCTCACTAAGAAAATACAGGTACTCTAAACCATGATCTACATGGAAAGGCTGAAAGCCCTGTCACTTTACTCTGTATCTTATAGGCTGCTAAGAGGTGACTTGGGCCTGGTCTACAGGGCAATCTCCAACCCTGCCCTAATGGAAATGCTTCACATCTGCAAGTCAAATGGCACAAGAGTCACTCACTCTATGGATATCATCCTAGACTGTGACATTAACAGAACATGCTGGAGAGACGGTTATGTCTCCAAGAAGCTGCTGCTTCTCTGGAATAGACTTCCTATTCACATAAAACAGAGCTCCTCCCTGACCCTATTCAAATGCAACCTTGATAATTGGATGGGAAACCACAAATGCACCCCTGGGGTGGCACCCATGTCCCTCATGGGCATGGGTAGCTGATGTTGATCACAGACCCACACTGTTCATAAATTCATTCTGCGAACTACCCAAAAAGAACAAATGGGGCTACATGGGATTAACATGGCTAGGCTTGTAAAAGCTCTAGGGCCGCTAGCCTATTAACCTTCTATGAACCTATCAGAACACCTATACTTGAAAATGATAGTTCTCACATTCCTTTGTGGGAGAAAATGTTACAGAAAAATAATTTCTTTGCTAAGGCTAGATTACACCTTAATAATCAAAGCTTAGCAATATACTACTGTGTGGAAAATTAATTTAAACTCCTAAGATTTTTTTAGATGCACCACTGATTCAGCTAGCTTTGCTGGATAAAAATAAGGATTTGGAATTACATACTCTGTAATGCCAGAAACCTAAAATAAATAGACCAGGTGGGGATGTCTATTTACTTTAAGCTTGGGACTTGTGTTTGGATAGATTTTAAGAAGTGACACCTCAGAAGTAATTTCAGTGAACATTTCAGTGCAAAAAATAGCTACAACAGTGGAGTTTTGTAGGAATACCTCACTCTCACTTGGTCAGACTAAGATGTTTCTGTACAAGCTAAAAGATATATTAAATAGGACTACTGCATTCTGAAAGGAGACTTGAATGCTCCCATCATCAAGTGGCCAGGAAATATTGCTCAAGGTAACAGTGACAGCAGTAGTGTAGCTAGGGTGGGGCAAAAGGGGCAAACAACCCAGGTGCTGTCTTTGAGGGTACAGTTCAGTGATGTTTGTTTGTGTCTTTTGGCTTTTCCCGGAACACCGGTACGCTAATGATTGGTAGTGGATTTTTACGTACTGGGTTACCAGCCCTGACGCACAACCTTCAACGAAGGCACACCCATTCACGCATGCCTCCACACAGAAGACGCTTTAGCTGAGAATCGAACGGGACAACGTCTTGCTATGAGGCGACAATGCTACCGCAGCACCACAACCACAGTTTGGTACAATTCAGTGATGTAAAACTGAAAAAAATATATTTTTAATTAAATATCTTTTTATTCCCTTTAAGGGAACAGCAACACACATGTCCAAAATTGAAGTCCGAAATGCTCCTGGTAGCCTCCCACCCCCACTTATGTCATCTTGCTCGGGCACTGCCTCTAAAAGACTTGTCATTGGCTGAGCAGTTAGAGGGGGTGGTAACCCAGTGCAAGAAAGGCAGTCCCTTTAGTTAAATTTTTTACACCAAGTGCGAGTTGAGGTATATCCTGTTTGGGGTATCAAAATCGCTCAGTATGGGCACATTTGATGTGTGGGGAGAGAGACTGAGTGGAGAGAAAAAAATGTGTGTAGACATGGACAGACTATTGAAGGGGTTACTTTGGGAAATGTTTCATTTTGATGCCATTTGAATGCTTGTGCAGACATGGACAAACTACTGAAGTGGTTATTGGGGAAAAGTTTCATCTTAGTGCTTGTGCATACTTGGAATAATACTGAAGGGATCGCTTGTGGAAATGTTTCATTTTGTAGCCAGTCATGTGCTTGTGTGTACTTGGACATACTACTGAAGGAGTCGCTTGGGGAAGTGTTTCATTTTGCAGTCAGTCAAGTAATTGTGCAGGTGTGGACAAACTATTGAAGAGATCTTTGGGGAAATTTTTTGTTTTGGTTTAATTTAAGTGTTTTTGCATACATGGACAAACACTTGCAAAAACCCAGGACATTTAGAGAAAAAAAGAAAGGAAACAATGTAGCCTACACTATTTAATAGGGCAGCAGTGCAGCAAAACCAGGCATAATTTTAATGTATATTATCCTTGATTTTAAAAGAAGGATATAGTAAGTCATTCCACTATGACTCACGGAAAACTAAACCCTTTGATGATCAGGCTCATTGAAAGTTAAGTGTTTTTGCGGGGGGGATTAGGCTCCCCCGATTCCCCAATGTGGGATTGATCCACCCTAAATTTGTATTTACTAGTCTCTTCTAGGTTAGTGAAAAAAGTAATATATGTCTCTGTCTCTCATGAAAGCAGTGTTGGGGGCATACCTCTTAGCATGAGAAATCTGGACAAAGCTTAAAATAATGGGGTCAAAAGCTCAAAAATAGGGGCAGGTTTTACACATTGCTCTTAAAAATTTAAACCTAGTTGCTACAATAACAGGATTTGCATTAGTGTGCATTTTCTGAAGGAACTTAAGTCTGAAACATTAACGTATGTCATTATTTAACAAGTTCACTCCTCACCCATCTGTCAGGAAACCACAAATTTTATGAGGTGAACATATGGGCATTCTATAAAAATCTGGACAGTTAAGAGGTATGGTCAGGGGCCAGGGCTAAATGTTCAGCACATGTTGCTTAATACTCTGACAGTCTGTATGTCACCCATGTGAACTAAGGAGAAAAAACAATTAAAAATGAGGCCTCAGCGGACTCTGTGTTCTAAATAGGCTTCTTAAAGACTCCTTTACCTTGAAATAATCACATTTACTGCAAACTGTGCTGCACAAAGTATTATGCTGTGTCTAAGAGATTGGTGTCGGGGTCAGGAAACCTTACTTCTTCCTCTGGTGTTTAAGCAGCTGAAGAGTATCATAAAATAGGATAAGTATATGCAATGCAGTATAGAAACAGTTATTCAATCTGATATTCAGGATTATTACTGGACTTTTATAAAAACATGTCTTAGAATTAAAATTAAGCTAACTTTAGCTTAGACACTTCCTTTATTGATGACTAGCATGCAAATTGCATATATACCTAGCATGGGCAGTGCAGTGGAACAGCGGATAGTGTTATTGACTCACAGCAAGAGGTTCCCCAGTTCAATGCTTGGCTGGCTTACCTTCTGTGAGGAGTTTGCATGTCCCCCATGGGTTTCCTTCCACATTCCAAAGACATGCAGTAGGTGGATTGGACTCTCTAAATTGGCCATAGGTGTGAGTGTGCATGCTAGTGTGTGGTATGAAAGAACTACAGTGTCAGGGCTAGGCAACCTGCAGTGTAAACCTTAGATAATTGTCACTGTTGAAGTCAGAAAAAGGGGTTGTGGATGGATGAATGGTTTGTTTTGAGTAGTAACAAAAGAATCGTGTGTGTGTGTGTGTGTGTGTGTGTGTGTGTGTGTGTGTGTGTGTGTGTGTGTGTGTGTGTACGTGTGCGTGCGCGTGTGTGTGTGTGTGTGTGTGTGTGTGTGTGTGTGTGTGTGTGTGTGTGTGTGTGTGTGTGTGTGTGTGTGTGTTGCTATGAGGCGACAATGCGACCGCAGCACCACAACCGCAGTTTGATACAATTCAGTGATGTAAAACTGAAAAAATATATATTTTTAATTAAATATCTTTTTAGTCCCTTTAAGGGAACAGCAACACACATGTCCAAAATTGATGTCCGAGATGCTCCTGGTAGCCTCCCACCCCCACTTATGTCATCTTGCTCGGGCACTGCCTCTAAAAGACTTGTCATTGGCTGAGCAGTTAGAGAGGGTGGCAACCCAGTGCAAGAAAGGCAGTCCCTTTAGTTAAATTTTTGACACCAAGTGCGAGTTGAGGGATATCCTGTTTGGGGTATCAAAATCGCTCAGTGTGGGCACATTTGATGTGTGGGGAGAGAGACTGAGTGGAGAGAAAAAAAAATGTGTATACATGGACAGACTATTGAAGGGGTTACTTTGGGAAATGTTTCATTTTGATGCCATTTGAATGCTTGTGCAGACATGGACAAACTACTGAAGGGGTTATTGGGGAAAAGTTTCATCTTAGTGCTTGTGCATACTTGGAATAATACTGAAGGGATCGCTTGTGTTAATGTTTCATTTTGTAGCCAGTCATGTGCTTGTGTGTACTTGGACATACTACTGAAGGAGTCACTTGGGGAAGTGTTTCATTTTGCAGTCAGTCAAGTAATTGTGCAGGTGTGGACAAACTATTGAAGAGATCTTTGGGGAAATTTTTTGTTTTGGCTTAATTTAAGTGTTTTTGCATACATGGACAAACACTTGCAAAAACCCAAGACATTTAGAGAAAAAAAGAAAGGAAACAATGTAGCCTACACTATTTAATAGGGCAGCAGTGCAGCAAAACCAGGCATAATTTTAATGTATATTATCCTTGATTTTAAAACAAGGATATAGTAAGTCATTCCACTATGAGTCACGGAAAACTAAACCCTTTAATGATCAGGCTCATTGAAAGTTAAGTGTTTTTGTGTGGGGGGGGGGGGGATTAGGCTCCCCATATTCCCCAATGTGGGATTGATCCACCCTAAATTTGTATTTACTAGTCTCTTCTAGGTTAGTGAAAAAAGTAACATATGTTTCTGTCTCTCATGAAAGCAGTGCTGGGGGCATACCTCTTAGCACGAGAAATCTGGACAAAGCTTAAAATAATGGAGTCAAATGCTCAAAAATAGGGGCATGTTTTACACATTGCTCTTATAAATTTAAACCTAGTTGCTAGAATAACAGGATTTGCATTAGTGTGCATTTTCTGAAGGAACTTAGGTCTGAAACATTAAAGTATGTCATTATTTAACAAGTTCACTCCTCACTCATCTGTCAGGAAACCACAAATTTTATGAGGTGAACATATGGGCATTCTATAAAAATCTGGACAGTTAAGAGGTATGGTCTGGGGCCAGGGCTAAATGTTCAGCACATGTTGCTTAATACTCTGACAGTCTGTATGTCACCCATGTGAACTAAGGAGAAAAAACAATTAAAAATGAGGCCTCAGCTGACTCTGTGTTCTAAATAGGCTTCTTAAAGACTCCTTTACCTTGAAATAATCACATTTACTGCAAACTGTGCTGTACAAAGTATTATACTGTGTGTCTAAGAGATTGGTGTCGGGGTCTGGAAACCTTACTTCTTCCTCTGGTGTTTAAGCAGCTGAAGAGTATCATAAACTAGGATAAGTATATGAAATGCAGTATAGAAACAGTTATTCAATCTGATATTCAGGATTATTACTGGACTTTTATAAAAATGTGTCTTAGAATTAAAATTAAGCTAACTTTAGCTTAGACACTTCCTTTATTGATGACTAGCATGCAAATTGCATATATACCTAGCATGGGCAGCGGATAGTGTTGTTGACTCACAGCAAGAGGTTCCCCAGTTCAATGCTTGGCTGGCTTACCTTCTGTGAGGAGTTTGCATGTCCCCCATGGGTTTCCTTCCACATTCCAAAGACATGCAGTAGGTGGATTGGACTCTCTAAATTGGCCATAGGTGTGAGTGTGCATGCTAGTGTGTGGTATGAAAGAACTACTGTGTCAGGGCTAGGCAACCTGCAGTGTAAACCTTAGATAATTGTCACTGTTGAAGTCAGAAAAAGGGGTTGTGGATGGATGAATGGTTTGTTTTGTGTAGTAACAAAAGAATCGTGTGTGTGTGTGCGTGTGCGCGTGTGCGTGTGTGTGTTTAAATCCATAGGTTAGTGCTAGGCACTCTGCCCTTGTGGGGTATTTTAAGCCTATCCATATTTCCCATCCAAATGTTAAAACCAAGCTGTGCTTATGAAAATAACCCCATATGACTCATACTGTCAGAAGTAATTTAATCCAAGGTACTATTTTTTTCTTTTTTTTTTCAATTTTTGTTTTCATCTGTTGCTTACTTATTTAAACTTTGCATTTATCTTTGTTTGTTATGTTCTGGGGGTCATTTTATAACTGAAATAAGGCACTCAGAGGTACAGCCTATATTGTCTAGTAGAGCTCACCCGTTTCTAAAAGGTAAACGCACTCTAGTATCTTAATCTTGTGCTACTGGGGCAGGCTGGGTCATGCCATTAGCAGACAGTAAACCACACACTGCTCTGTAGATGACCTGAACTAGTAATAACTTAAAACATTGTGTTACAAAGAGCTGTCAATGGGATGTAAACTTCAGGTACAAACGGTGCTGCAATGCACAACTAAACCTTTTTCCTCCAATATACATACATATATAAAATGTAGAAGCTGCGGTGATAAGCAGTAGCATTGTTGCCTCGCAGCAAGAGGTTCTCCTGTTCGGTTCTCGGCTGGAGTGCCTTCTGTGTGGAGTCTGCATGTCCTCCCTGCAGTCGAGTGGCCTCCAAAAGACATGCATGAATGGGCATGCCTTCGCTGAAGGTTGGGCATCAGGCCGGCAACTTGGCACCATAAAAATCTACTGCCAATCATTAGAGGACCGGAGTTCTTCTGTGACGACCCCTAACCAGGAAAAGCTGAAAAGACAAACAACAACAACATACATATATAAAACGTATTGAAGGATCAGAATGTATATTTTAGCTGCTTCTCCCCGGATCATGATTTTTCTTTCTGTGTGACAAGACACAGTTAGTTCATGTTTTTTCTGGGTTGCAGTTCATATTTACCAAGCTATTACTCGTATAATATGCTAAGCTGCTGTTGGCATTTGGACAGTACCAACAAAGAGATGTGGATTGTGTTGAATTCTTTATTTTTAATATCTGTGTGATTTCTTTAAATTGCTAAATGTGTGTTTTGTTTGGTTATGCATCACATATGCATCTTACACGAGCTCCAAAATGAACTAAACCCTCACATAAATCCACTGTTCCAACTCAGCCTTACCACAGGTTATGTACCCAAAGAATGGCATACAGCAACAGTGATCCCACTCCATAAAGGTGGCACCACAACGGATCCAGGGAACTATCACCCTATAAGCCTGACTAGCCTGGTCTGCAAGGCTGTGGAGCGCATCATCATGGATCTCATAAACAAAGACATTGGGAACCTCCAAACACTGGACCCTACCCAGTTTGGCTTTGTTAAGGGCAGATCTTGCCTCTTAAACCTAGTTGACTTCTTCGAAACAGTTACCAAAGCCATAGATGAGGAAAAGGTAGTCCACACAGCCTACCTGGACCTTGCAAAGGCCTTCGACACAATACCCCACTCTGGCATCATAAATAAGCTTACCAGCTTAAATATTAACCCATATGTCACAAGATGGGTTGCAAACTGGCTCAGGGATAGAACTCACATGGTCAGAATCACGGGTGCCATGTCTGACTCTAAACCGGTCACAAGTGGCGTCCCACAAGGCTCAGTCCTGGGACCCCTCTTGTTTGGTATATACTTCTCAGAGGTATAGACAAACATGGGAGGACTGTGGCTTACCAAGTTCACAGATGACTGCAAACTGGGAGTCATAATAGACTCTCCGGCTGACACAAGCATCCTCCAGAAGGGCCTTATGGAGATGGATACCTGGTGTCAGAACCATGGCCTCAAGCTAAATGCCAAAAAGTGCATAGTCATCCCCTTTGGAAAAAACAAAGTGCCCACAAACTACCACATAGGAAGTAATCCACTAAGTATCGAAGAAGTAATTAGGGATTTGGGGACCCAAGTAGATAGTAACCTCTCCTTTGACAATCACATTGCCATAGTGGTTAGAAAAACCTTCTATATAGCTCACCTAATCACAAAAGGGTTCACATCTAGATGTGTCCCTCTACTCATCGCTCATCAGGCCCATAATTGAGTACAATGCCCCATTTGGGATGTAACTTACCCGACACCTGCAATAGCTGGAGAGACCTCAAAAATACCTCACCAAGAGGATCGTGGGCCTCAAACAGATGCCCTATGCAGCTCGACTAAAAAGCTCCAGCTCTACTCAGTTGCTTACTGCCTGCTCAGAGATGATCTCTGCCTGACGTTCAAGGCCATGTCTAACCCAGAATTGTTGGACATGCTCCACCTCAAGAAAAACAAATCCATTAGAGCTACATGCTCCAGGGATTTAAACCTTAGCACAACAATAAACAAGACATGCTGGAGGGATAGATTCATATCCCAAAGGCTTCCGTCGCTCTGGAATAGAATCCAAGTCCATGTTAGGCAGAGCCCCTCGCTGACCCTCTTCAAGATAAATTTTGATGAGTGGATGGGAAATCGTAAATTTACTCCTGGGATCACTTCTATGGCCCTGCTGGACAGAGGCTCAGGAATCTAGTCTAAAAGGGAGGCGAAAGTCAACATGCTGGCTAGGCTTATAAATGCCACTAGGGCAGATAGCCTAGTACCTGCCTATGAACCTATGAACATAACAGTTAAATGATTAAGTCTGAAAATGCATTAAACAGTCAATAAAACTTCCTGTTTGCACAGGCTTTTGAACTTCTTGGTCTTTTATGTTTTTGTGAAAAGTTCAACACATCCAAATGATGAGCCAGCAGACTGTGACGAGCTGTAAAAATTATTTATTGTAAAAGCACATAGGCAAACAAACCGGTTTTGGCTTAACAGAATTTAACAGCCTTCCTCAATATTTAGTTTAGACCATAAATCTTTGTGCTTAAATACCTGATGGCTGTACCAATAAGCCATGTCATTGGATAGTCAATTATAAATATTCATTTAATCCAGGTGAGAACAAAGCACCTAGTTTTATAATCCACTTCTTTTCTTTAGAGTCCAAAAGACTATGCCAACCTCCTTTATTTGTCATATTTCCTAATATTTTATCTATAATAGTGAATCTAAAATAGCATTGGGATGATTAATGGTATGTTTATATAGGGCACTTGTAGATTTCCTTTTCCTAATACCACTTAGGTGTTCTGAAATGCGTATACACAAGAGTCTGGATGTCTGTCCCACGTAAAAGGCATGGCATGTGCAGGTTGCTAAATATATGAGCCAATCTGACCCACAATTGGAAAAAATAGTTATATCAGAAACCTGTCCGGTATTAGTACTTGTAAATTCCTTTGTTTTACTGACTGACTTACAATGTGTGCAGTGCCCACATGGCACACATCCAGTCAATAGAGCCCCAATCATGGTCCGTTGGGCCCCATCCCTATTTGGCTGGTGACTATATTTATAATGGCTCAATTGAGAACTCATATTCCTACCTCTCCTAAAGGAGAACTGACATCTCTCTTTTAATATAGATGCTAAAAAGTCATCTGCCCTCAACATGTTCCAATGTCTCTGAACTATATTTAATAAGATGTCTGTATTACGGCCATAAGTAGTCAACAGCCGAAGATTGGGATTCCTGTTAGTTGGTTTGACTTTATACTTGAGTGTATCCTGTCTATCCATTTTTGATGCCCAATTGCTTGCACTTAAGACATGGCCCATAGGATATCCTTTATTGTGGAATCTGATGGTGAGGTCATCCCTATAATGTATAAAATCCTCAGGCTTGGAACATATCCTCTTCATACGTAAAAATTGGGACCTAGGTATATTCTTGCATATGTGTGGAGGATGAAAGCTGGAGGCATGGAGTAGGGAGTTATACTGGGGGTATTTCCTATATACTTGGGTAGCTAAGGTGTGGTCAGCATTCCTAATAACTAGCACATCCAAAAAAGTGATGTGCTGTGAATGAAACGTGGCTGTGGACTCCAAACCCCATTTATTTTCATTTAGGTAGTTGACAAACTTCCTCAAATACAACTCATCACTTCTCCATACCATCCAGTAATCATCCAAGAATCTTCTCCAAATATCAATTTCATTTATGTATATGTTATGAAGAGGGTCATATATAATGAATTCCTCCACATATGCCATGAATAGATTGGCGTAGATGAGGGCAAATGATGCCCCCATCGCCATCCCTTTTATTTGCCAGAAACACTGGTCCCCATAAAAGAAAACATTCTTAGTCAGGATATATTCGGTGAGCCTGATAATAAATGTATTCATACCCGGTCTATATAATTCAGACTTCCTAAGCCAATAATCAAGGGCCTCCAGACCTGCCCAATGAGGTATATTTGTATAAAGGGTGGATACATCTAGGGTACATAGTAACCAGCCTGGTTCTAATTGGTTGTTAGCAATAATCTGAAGGAATTCAGTGGTGTCACAAGTCTAGATCTTATCCATTGTAATAGGGGTTTAAGCTTTAAAGTTAAGTATTGTGATAGGGGTTCAGTAATTGATCCCCTTCCTGAAACAATGGGTCTTCCAGGGGGATGCTGTGCATCCTTATGAATTTTTGGGAGAAAATAAATGTATTGGCTAGAGGGGTCTTGTATAGTAAGATGTTTATATTCTTGTTCAGAAATAATGCATTCTTCCACAGCCTCCATCAGAAAGGACTTAATTTCTTCCCTAAATTTATGGGAGGGATCCCAAGGGCATCTTCATATAATACCTCACATCTCCCAACTGCCTCAGAGCCTCATTATTGTATTGCTCCCAATTCATTACCACCACTGCTCCCCCCTTGCCTGCAGCCAATATAACCAGGTATTTGTTGTTAACCAAACCCATAAGAGCCTTTTGTTCCATCTTTGAGAGATTATTGGGTTTTGGTATGATTTCCTTATAGTTGTAATGCAGGTCTTCGAGAACTGATGTCTGAAACATATGCACATGAGAATGCATGGGCAGATTGAACTTGGATTTGTGATACTTAAATTCTTCCTGCTTACCATCACCATCTGAATCCTTAAAGAAGCTTCTTAAGTTTAGCAACCTGCAGAATGCCATCACATCTTGTGCCAACTGATCTTCCGGCACAAAACAAACAGGGATAAAATGTAATCCTTTGTTTAGTACCTTTATTTCAACATCCATCAACTGTACATTGGAAATCTTTAAAACATTTTTCAACACAGTTATGTCTGGGTCATGAGTTCCATTAATGTCTCCATTTGGCTTGTTTTTCTTATGTTTTCTACCCCCCCAACCTGCATTGATCTAAAGGGTGGGCCCTCTTAGATATTGGTGAATCCCCCTCGTGCTGTGTATCAAGATCAGTGTTGGATGATGTTTCATCCCCTGATGTTTCATTATTGGAGCTAAGGGAACTTGACCGTTTTAAAATGGATCTGTGTCTCTTAACGTTTGCCCCCCATTCTAGTGGTATCATTGAACCTAACCTGTTTGTTCATCTTAGAAAACTGGGTTCCCCTCTCATAATCTGTGATGTCCCTTTGGTATTTTTTAACCTTTTTTGCTTTCCGGTATTGTTCCAGATTCATCAGGTCCTTGGATAATTTATCCATACATGTCTAATATACCGGCTCCCCCTGAAATGATTGAGCTGTTTCACACAACTTCACAAGTTCTATCATTTCAGACTCAATTGTCCTTTCATAATAATCCAGTAAAACCTTAACAAAACCCATAGAGGCCTGTTGTTGGGTTTTAGCCCATTCCTCCATTAATACCGCATCTATTTTGGCTACCATGGGTTGTAAACGAACCCTCAAACCTCTAGGAACCAAATTCTTGGTTATATAAGCCTTAAAAAGTTTGGCATGCCAAACATTGTACGCATAGATTTAGTTAACTGTTGGAAATGATTTTCACAACCCAGAGCCCCAGTATTTAAGGAGGATCCCTCACAATGTTGTTCATCATTACCCAGACCAAAGACAGCCAGGTCACCTTTATCCGCAGATAACCCCTTTAACAATTTAGTTAACTCCATGATGAAGAATGACCATTCAGGAACAATCAATAACCAGTATAAAGTGTGGAGGTTTCTGATGTCAATATGACAAAAAAGTATATAGAAATATAGCTGTAAATACTAGCTAGTGTGCCAAGAAATCTTAAGAGTCCAAAATGTATTAACCACTCAAAATTTTAGAATACTTATGGGACAATCCTCTAACTACCTTCCAAAAGAGTGGGATGTAGCAACCTTTGCTTGTATCTCAATAGGTCTTGCTAAGTTCCTTGTGTTCTGGTTACAAAATCCACCTTGTTCAAACCACTGACTAACACCAAGGAACCATAATAGCCATTCCCTAAGGACAGAAATCCAGCCCTTAAAGGCTTTTATTTATATCAAGCAATGCTGCTTCACATCCAAATAGGCTGCAAGGTCGTCCGAGTGTAAATTCAAATAGGAGGCACTGTCAGCCAAATTCACAGAAATATTCTATATTGTGAGAAGGTCAAACCTTCTTGTAGAAACCATCCAATAAACATAAAATTTTTAATATATCCTGGTTTGACTGTCCCCGAGGGCAATTTTAATAAAGTAACCACTTTTATAATGAAAGCTAGATGGATACGCAATAAAGTCAGGCAAACTCCCCAATGTTGACACCCTTCAAAAGTATACAGGAACCAGGACTAGCCAAGAACCTAAAGTATATAAGTATATATGTGTGAAATGTATGTCGACCCTTTTGTCAACTTCAAATCACAAATAAACCGACCCCAAAAGACTTGTGTGGTTTCTAGTAGGACAAAACATTCAATAATAACATGCAGCAAAAAATGAAAACAAATAATTAAAATGTTAAACACATAGTACATCTTTCACCTGCAATAACCTTCAAGAATCATTAATCTTGTGCTACTGGGGCAGGCTGGGTCATGCCGTTAGCAGACAGTAAACCACACACTGCTCTGTAGATGATCCTGAGCTAGTAATAACTTAAAACATTGTGTTACAAGGAGTTGTCAATGGGATGTAAACTTTAGGTACAAACGGTGCTGCAATGCACAACTAAACTTTTTTCTCCAGTATGCATACATATATAAAATGTAGAAGCTACGGTGATACAGCAGTAGCGTTGTTGCCTCACAGCAAGAGGTTCTCCTGTTCGATTCTCGGCTGGAGTGCCTTCTGTGTGGAGTCTGCATGTCCTCCCTCCAGTCGAGTGGCCTCCGAAAGACATGCATGAATGGGCATGCCTTCGCTGAAGGTTGGGCATCAGGCTGGCAACTCGGTACCATAAAAATCTACTGTCAATCATTAGCGGACCGGAATTCTGCTGTGACGACCCCTAACTGGGAAAAGCTGAAAAGACAAACAACAACAAAATACATATATAAAACGTATTGAAGGATCAGGGTGTATAAAACATATTGAAGGATCAGGGTGTATAATGTATTGAAGGATCGGGGTGTATAAAACGTATTGAAGGATCGGAGTGTATATTTTAGCTGCTTCTCCCCGGATCATGATTTTTCTTTCTGTGTGACAAGACACAGTTAGTTCATGTTTTTTCTTGGTTGCAGTTCATATTTACCAAGCTATTACTCGTATAATATGTTATGCTGCTGTTGGCATTTGGACTGTACCAACAAAGAGATGTGGATTGTGTTGAATTCTTTATTTTTAATATCTGTGTGATTTCTTTAAATTGCTAAAGGTGTGTTTTGTTTGGTTATGCATCACATAACAGTTAAATGATTAAGTCTGAAAATGCCTTAAACTGTCAATAAAACTTCCTGTTTGGACATGCTTTTGAGCTTCTTGGTCTTTTATGTTTTTGTGAAAAGCTATCAATGTATTTTATCTACCTCTATTTAAAAATATGTGTTGGAGGGTGGCAAATGTGGGTCTCATCTTGGGCTCCAAATGGCCTAGCTACACCAATTGACATGGTCATCTTCAATATAACAAATAGACTTGGACTAGTGTAACATGTCAATTTTCCAACGAGACAAGGAAATATAATGGGCATAGTTCTCACTACTTCTTCAACTTATGTTCTAAAAATATGTGAGACTTCATACTTAGGTAATTCAGACCCCATAGGTGTAACATAGCAAGTTGTGTCTGATTTGCATATTACAAATCAAATTATGGTTATAATAAAAAAATAGTATGCTGCAGACCATGTGTTTGTTAACAAAGCCTTGACAAACTGGAAATGAAGGACTGAAATGGCAGACGTGTGCAGAAGATTGCTGGCCTGTTTTATACAAATTTCATTTTGCAATTGATAATTATGTCTGGGATTCAGAAAATATAGCCACATTATGGTATGTGAATTTACATGATGAATGTCCATGTGCAGATTGTGTGCGATCCAGAAACATACATATGGCTAGTGGTAACTGTGGAGAAAGCAAAGCTGGGTACGTTATATGCCAATGGCTGTATAATGAAATGATAATGAGAAATATTAAAACGAGTGGCTTGGTGTAAGCTAATGAAGCCATTCAAGATGTTAAAGCAGTTCAGAAATATATAAATGGCACTCTGACAAGTTGCACATGTCATGGAACTGAAAACCACAGATATCCTGTGTTCATGCTGAGGGAATTGCAAAAAAAATTTAGGGGTTAATGCTGCATTATTAAATATGTATTTTCAACATGTTCTGTTTGCAGCCACAAGCCAGAGAGTTGCACATTGTCACCCTAGAGGCACCGTGTCATCAGACCGCGCTTACGTTATCACGTACTCCATGACACCAACATCGTGAACCTCTACCTAGTGGAAAGGGAGGCCATGCAGAACATAGTGGACATGTGTCAGCCTCATCTACAGCCCCATGGGAGTCAAGGACTACCTATCCCAGTGAATACCAATGTATGTGTGGCCTTATATATACTAGCTACAAGGACCTTCCAGTGACCTACTGGGGACACAGTGGGGGTATCTCAGGCATCTGTCTGAAGAATATTCCATCAGTTCCCTGATGCTATGCTACAGCATGATGAGGAACATAATGTTGTTTCTGCAGAGAGAGGGAACACCATGTGGAACTTCTAGAATGTAGCCATTTCCCTGAGGTTCTGGGTAACATAGATTGTACCCACACTGAAATTAAGACTCTACCTGAGGAACTGTAAAGGAGGTATGTAAACTACAAAGGGCATCAGTCCCTCGACTACCAGATTATCTGCTATGCACAGGAAATCATCTAAAATTAGTCTTCAGGCCAACCAGGCCATTTGCATGACTCCCACATAAGGCACACCTATGTGACCTGTACCATCAGTTTGCAAGGGGTGACGTCCCCCAGAACAATCTTGTTGATGATCTTCCTGTTGATAACACCCATCAAAAATCCACAGAAATGATCCAGACCAGGGTTATGTATTTGGGCTGCTGAAGGCACTCTTTCACTGTCTAAATTTATCAGCTGACACTCTACAATATGATCCTGGTACTTATGCAAAAAAACTATTCAATGTATCTGCAATCGTACATAGTATGATACTGATGAGCAAATCCACAGAACAGCAAACCAGCTCTAGAACATAAAATCCACCAAAATAATGAATAATAAATGACCAGGCAACAATAAAATTCACAACAAACTTTAATGAAAAATGGTTAAGTGCTTTTGTCTAATTTTTCATATAAGACATCATCAGAACCATAATATTACATAAAAAACAGTTAAAAACTCTTTCATTCAGACACACCCCAATTTCAACCAATAACAATTTGTACATAATACACCAATAAAATCCCCATGTATGCAAAACGCACCAATGAAAGATAATATGTTAAAATACCAATAAAATCATTGTATGGGCTAAATCAACCAATGGAATTATACACACTGTTCCATATTTTAAAAATACTACATGCATGTAACTCATATTTACGACTTAGATGCTCTAAACTTTAACTCACTAGTAATCGAAATGGCTTCATTTAAACCTGGAAACACTGAAGCATTTAAACAAAGTTACCAAAGCATTTTCTTGTGTAGTAACTTATATTGCCAATCACGTTCAAATGGAACCAAGTATAACCTTTCTAATACTGAGAACTTAAACCTCTTAAAGTTTTTATAACCCATAAACAGCCTAGCTAACACACTCTTGTTGTCTCTCTTAGATATACAGTACAGATCTTGGTAAATTCGTTTGTTCAGAGCATTCACAGTCTTTCCAATGTAGAATGCCAAACAAGTACAGCATCTTGCAATACAAACAATTTTGCCAGAAAGACAATCAAGTCTACCCCTAGTAACCCATCTACTTATTTTCTCAAAAAAATCCTTATCAGGATTATTATCAATGTAAGGATACTGGTTACACCATCCAGATTTTGATAGTTTTCCTGAAAAAAAAAATAAATCTGTGTTAGCCTTTCTAATATTCTCTTGAAATTTGTTCTATCTTTGTATGTGAACATGGGGAACAGGATTAAACACTGACTTAGTATCCTCACTACATTGTTGCAGTGTCCAGTTTATATGCACAATACTGAAAATGTCCAAGTTTAAACACAATTTGTATTTCCCACCACAAAAGAACAGCATTGGCAAAAATGGGGGCACAACCAGCCCCCATTACAATGCCCTGCATTTGTTTTAAATATTCACCATAAAAAAATACTTGTTTTTTAGCACTAATTCCATAAATTCAGAAATGAGGTCAGTATCTTTGCCCAAGGAATTAAACTGGGAAGTAGTTTCCCCAACCACTCCAGTCCCAATTCATGTGGTATAACCATGTATACATGTTTTAGTCCATGGTCACCAACAGAAAGTTGTGAAAGCAGTTAATGTGCCTCAATGGTTGAGTAAACCCCACGAATCATGAAGGATGTGGGGATGGTCACAAAACAACAGTTTTAACTTCTGATCGATAAACTTAGCAAAAGGTTCGGTAATTGACCCCTGTGCTGCTCCAGTCAGAAGTATAGGTGGATCATCAATATTGACATGGATTTATGGAATCCCAAAAATCTTAGGTATCACTGGGGCTTGAACATTAAGAAAATTATACAAATCAGAAAGAAATATGTTCAAACAAAACCAATTCTTCCAATAGCATATTGATCCTTAGTTAGGCTTTGTTGATTTCATTAATTGAGACCACCTGGTAGGTGGTCTCATCACTTAATAAAGATGTCATTCGGCCAACATAGTCTATTACTTCCATTAGTACCAGACCACCTCCTTTGTTCAGTTTCATGCAATGGATAGCCTTGTTTTGTGCTATACAATTCAAAACAAACCTCTCCTTTTGAGTGGAGATTGTTGTATTTGTTGGTCTCCTGTAATAGAGCTCTGATATCCTGCTCACAAGACTTTTCAAAAATATTAATAGTAAAGTGCAAAGGCCGATTTATAGTATTTCAATATTTGAACTGGTTAGCATGGGAACTGTTCTTCCCTTCATTGCCAAATATAAGCCTTAAATTAAATTTCCTGGTAAAGATTTTCAAATCCATAATGGTTTGTTTTTTATTGGCCCTACCAGATGGGCTAAACAAAAATCCTTTCTAAAACAGTGCATGATGTTCTGTAAAATTGTAAATATTAAAGTAAAAAAAAGTAGCAATGGATACAGTACCTAGTTGACCAATCGTACAATCAGTGCTTAGCATCTCTTGTTCCTGTTGGTAAACCTTCTTTTCCGCCTACATTTTTTGCCTCTCTGATTGGTCTGTCACTCCCCCCCCCCCCAGAACTGACTTGGTCTTTGTATTGGTTTGCTATTCCTTCTGCTGATCTACTCACCCATGGTTGCTCTAAAAGGATGTCTTCCTCATTGTTAACCTCCATTGTTTCCAAATGAATATTCTGAGGCATGGAAAAGTGAGGTGAATACCGTATCTTAAGGTACAATTTGTTGGTTTGATCATCCTTATCATCACATTGAAACTTCTTATCCTTCCTACTATTGATGGTCACCATCTTTGAATCAGTTTGATGAAATACACTATTGTATGCAGACATGTGAAAAATTAAGGTCCCTAGTGATGGAACTAGAAAGTTTGGATATCTCATCCTTATAAAACCCCATACATCTTTTGTTCTCTTTCACACTCTAGTGAGTTCAAGTCCAGTTTTATCAAACAATTCCAGCAAATTCAATAAAGCTTACATGGTCATTTTTTAGTATTCATGTTGTGGCTTGATGCGAACACGGGCAGAGCAGGTTTTAGATTCAGTAAACTCCATGTAGCAGTACACAAGTACATTCATTCACATGCACCAAGGGAAAGTTTCATGGCATGCAAATTTCAACATAAGTAGCTGAATTTTATGCTAATGAAGCAAACCAATATGGTGGAGTGATCCAACAAACCTACACAGAACCATGTAGGCTCTATGTCCGTGTTGGAAGTGTGCATGAAAATGTTCCACATACAGGAGCCTACACAAAAGCAAGGGAATACAAAAGTCCTATAATATGGACAGAATGCCCATAAAAAGGTAAAAACAGGTATTTACTGGAGGATGTCCAAACAAGTCAGGAATACATGTCAAATCATTATAAATTTTATAAATTTTATTTTAGTACAAATTTTCACAATGTGTCGTTACGCAAAAAACATGTTAAAAACAATAATACAAATGTAATTTAAAAAATTGGTATGATATTATCACAACAATTACAGTAATACCCTGCAGTGTATCTTTAACTCTGTGCTCCTGTGCTGTCACCCAGCTTACACAGTTACTATCCATGTAGTTTCCAGGCTGCCAGCATGGTTATTATATAAATGATTTAAACAATCAGTGGATTTGTTGAATCACAAAAAGCAGGGACCATGTAGGGCTGTATACTCTGTGTAAGCTCCTACACGGTGTGTGTTTTCCAGGGATGAGAACTTCTGAGTATTGCACAAACTTGGTAAGCGGGGCTGTGCTTAACTTATCCCCTGTAGCCCTGTGGATATGACTGTTAGGTGTTGGACTAGGGTGCAGATAGCCTTGGTACAGTCTATGTCAACTTGTAATCATATTGTGCTGGCATTGTGGGTCATAGAAATAAAGTGCAATTATCTGTATTTAACGTATTCTGTACATATCTGGAAAATAGGGATGATATTGTAAAATGTTTTACATGATTTGCTGTCATTATGCATAGCTGCTCTCTGCTGCACATCAGTGGACAGAGTGCAACACTGTGCATTGCAGCAGGAGTTCTAAATCCTGTCAGTTATACTCTAAGCAGGTGAATGTCATTTAAAGCAGATAATACCAGATGGTGGTCCTAATCAAAAAGCTTATTAAGTATGCATACTCCCTACAGTCTGTTTTTCCCTCGATACTTCCACAACATTGGTGCAGAGACTTGGAATTTTTAACCGACATAATGCTAGGGGCTGCTATAGCTATTCTACTTCTGTATGTGCTCAAGGCTGCAGTCAATGCTGCAGGTGCTGATGACAATAGGCCTAGGCTGAGAAAAAGAAGAGTGTTCAGGCCTAGGGTATCCTACCAGGTGCTACATGAGCTGGAGATTTTAGAGCACTACAGGGTGGACAGGGACCCATTACAAGACCTCTGTGAGCTCTGCAGGCCTCAACTCAGAGCCAGAGTCAACCGAGGGAACCCATCCCAGTGGAAACTAATGTATGTGTAGCCCTTAGAATATTAGCTACAAGTACTTTTCAAACACCAACTGGGGACAATGTGAGGCTATCAAAGGCATCAACATCCAGGATACTCTACCAATTCCTGAATGCTATGCTTATACATGCCAGTGAACACATATGTTTCCCCTTACTGTTGAGGAGAGGATCAGCAATATGCAACACTTCTATTGTGTAGCACACTACCCTGAAGTACTAGGTGCCAGAGATTGCAGTCATGCACACATCAAGGCACCACCTGGTGAGCAGGGTAGAATCTACATTAACCACAAGGGATACCACTCCATCAACTGCCAAGTTCTGTGCAATGCCTAGGGGATTATCATGAGTGTGTGTACTGGCAACCCTTGCAATTATCAAGACTCCCATAATTGGCACACATCACAGCTGTACCAGATGTTTTCTTGGGGGAAATCCTACAGGTGATTTACTGGGGGATGCTGGCTATGCCCTGGAACAATGAATAATGACACCCATCAGGAATGCACAAACACCCACTGAAGAACACCATAATGAGGCACATGCATAAAGTAGGAACACCACTGAGCATGTGTTTGGTCTTCTGAAGTCTTGGTTCTGGTGCCTAGATATATCTGGTGGAGACTTGCAGTATACTCCATGCACATGTACACAGATATTCACAGTTTGTGCTATGCTGCTCAATCTGATCCTGTGGAAACAGCTGCAGCAGGATCAGCAAGGGGAACAGGCACGCATTCCCCCTCCAATGCCTAGGTCACCACAGTCGCAGTCACAAGAGGACTTGGAGGAGGAACCCCCAAGCTGCTGTCCTTGTAAGTAGACATAGGTGTGCTCAGTATGCCCTTGCTTTGGTTAAGAGACAATTCATAGCACATTCATTGACCACCTAGGCTCTAACACCTTCCTCCTACTCACATACATATATTAAAATTGATGTCAGGCATCTCACACAACCTTTATCTATACATGTATTGGCTGTGTACTACTTGCATAAGACAGAGTCAGCCCTGAACTAATGCTGTGTCAGATTATGCATATGCAAGGTAAGGCCTGAACCTAGACTGTAGTGTTGGACATTATTATGACATATCCTTGTATATGTCTTAACTTGTTACAGTATGCAAATATATATTGCTGCTTTTGTAGATAACTTAAGTAAACCTGTGAGAGCACACACTTACATTACTACAATGTTACCTAATGTAATTGCTATGCATTGGGCATGAAACACTCACATAGTTCAACCACAGCTGAATACTGTTACACCATGCAAGAGAGAAGTTAGGAATTGACTCCACTCCATTGCAGTTTCTGTCTTCAGGCTACTTAGTATCCTAACAGTAAATGTGTTTTCCCCCCACTTACAAACACAGGATTATAAGACAGATGTATAGTTATAATCATATTTTTGACAGGAGCTGTGTCTACTAACTGGTCTGCATCCAAATCTAAATCATAGAAGTACTTGTACAATATGCTGTGCATGGTTTGATAGCAGTGCGCAGCATTTATGAAGGTGGTTGTGTGAGAAATCACCCCAGTTTAGAAAACAGCTTCTGTGGCCAAAAGGACTAAGGCATCCATCCTGCTTGATGAAGCTTTAATGGTGTTTTGGTTTCTAACCTGATGTAAGTTGAAATTGTGGTGGTGTTTTTGCTATAGTTTGTATTTTTTACAGACTATGATTCTGTGTCCCATAACATTTTCATCTTTATATTTTTAGTACACATTTGCATGACGTGTCATGCACTGAAAACAGTTTTAATAATGCTTAAATATTTTGCACAAAGCTCAAAACTGCAGAAAAAGGAAATATGCAGATAATAGTTATGGATTGCCCATAGCAATTGTGAAATCACAACTTGAAGTACTGAGAGGAGTGGACTTCAGTAAGATGCATACAATACATGATAAGAAGACTGGATGTTAGCAATGCGCCTCATGTTTGCGCACTGCTAAACACGGTGCAAACAGGTAGAAGACTGAAACGTGCATGTGTGTACACTTACAGCAATACTCATTGCATTTTCGCTATCCCTATCATAACTTTCAGCTATCCAGATTTATGAAGAATGTCCATGTTTTTACATAATATTTGTAGTCTGTTCCTCATAAAATGTTGGTTTCTACAAAATTATTGCTAAATCATTGAGAATTAAGTCAGAAAATAATGACATACATTTGATTTGGGGATGTCATACCCCTCAGAAAATGCATGCTAATGTAAATCCTGTTATTCCATCAACAATGTAGGTTTATAAGCATAATATTTCAACATTCGCCATATTAATTATGGCTTTGTGCAACTTTCATGCTCCATGAGGTTGACAGGTATGCTAACTATTGCATCACATGCATAATCTATGTTTACTATTCTATATTTTCAAGATGTGGAAACATTGCAAACTGAGGGCACAGTGTAACTATCTGTACAGACAGTTATTAAACATCCATGTGTTTCCTCAAAACCGACCTCAACAACAATCAGTATAACCATGGGATCTTCTCGGTTCTACAACACACACACACATCTAATATAAAACAAAGGTGTAATATATAATGTTGTATGTTCCCTCATGGACATGGCAATAAAATTGTGCTCACAGGCTTGTACTGCCAAAGGAAAACATCCAAATATGCTCAATAAGGACTTGTGCTATTACACAGCTATGGCTTCCAAACAGTATACAAAGTAGTGATGTGCCTATGCAGGCCTCCCAAGATCTGGTGTTCTCTACATCTCTTGATGATACCATCACATTCAATCGTATTAAAATCAGACTTGTGTAGTAGCATTTGTGCTAAAACTGTGTTCATTAGTCTATGCACTTAGATAGGTAAGGGTTCAGTTCTCACTGTAGTAGTAGAGTGTGTGTGTGTGTGTGTGTGTGTGTGTGTGTGTGTGTGTGTGTGTGTGTGTGTGTGTGTGTGTGTGTGTGCGTCTCCATAAAGAATATTGGGAGTGTGACTCCAACACTGCCTTGGAAACTGGCATGGTGTTTGCTTTGTTTTTGTGCTTGCAAAAAACACCCACGTCTAACAGTCCTCCAACCTATTGTCCCCCACAGGGCCTGCTGATTTCATGTACTATAAGATCAACTGCAGTCCTGGTAAAGTCAGACTTGTGTCATGGTGAGTGTGTTAAGTACTGTGTTCGCTAGCCTATAAACTTAGGTAGTGGTTCTAATCTCATTGCAATCAACTTGGTGTGTGTGTGTGTGTGTGTGTGTGTGTGTGTGTGTGTGTGTGTGTGTGTGTGTGTGTGTGTGTTTATATCACGTTATTGAAAGATGAAAATAGCGAATGCTATTTCATCTAACCTAAAATATCTAAACCACATAATATCGAACATTCAGAACAGCAAATTTTTTCCTTTGGAAAAGATTCGCTATTCCGAAACACATACATACAACACAAGCACACCTAAAAAAACATCAATACACACACATACACTTATAGTCTTACAACTAACCCTACACTAAACTATACATACACTACTATCTATCCACTTACCTTAACCCAAACCCTAAACCTAAGGTCCATCACTATCGCACACTCACCTAATCCGCGCCCTAACCCTAACTCACTTAACACGCCCCTAAACCTAATTCACCTAACCCATGCCCTAACCCTAACTCACCTAACCCGCGCCCTAACCCTAGCTCACCTAACCTGCGCCCTAATCCTAACAACCACACGATCGCACACTTACCTGAACCCGACACGTAAATCTCCACCACAGCGCTGAAAATAGTGAAGCCACAGAACCGGCCAACCGAATTCTTTCCCTAGGAAAGAATTTGGTGTTCTGCAGCTTCACTATTTTTAGCATTCGATTAAAACGGGTCAATATTAGAACATTTGAAGTTTTAAAACTTCAATGTTCTGATATAGACCCGTGTGTGTGTGTGTGTGTGTGTGTGTGTGTGTGTGTGTGTGTGTGTGTGTGTGTGTGTGTGTGTGTGTGTGTGCCTGTCTCCATAAAGAAGACTGTGAGTGTGTATTAAATACTGCCTTGGAAAATGACATGATTTTGTATTGTTTTTGTGCTTGTAAAAAACATCTACTTCTAGCAGTCCTCCAACCTCCTGTACCCCACAGGGCCTGCTAGTGTTGTCTACTATAACATCAACTACAGTCCTGTTAAAGTCAGACTTTCTCCATGGCATGTGCATTAAGTACTGTGTTCTATAGTCTGTAAACTTAGATAGCTAGGGGTTCTAATCTCACTGCAGTCAACTTGGTGTGTGTATGTGTGTGAGAGCTGCTGGTGGACAGTATATAGAGAATTTTACCACAGCCTATTGTACACTGTCCTCATGTCTTCAACAGACACTGCTGATGTCATCAGCTATATCAGATTATTGGATATGTATTGCTCACAACAGGCCATGGGCACACAATAGCCTGGCAGACAGGTAGATTTCACCTCATGCAATATGCAGACAACAGTGACACTCCTTTTATGCTATGCACAAACAACGGGACATTGCTTTTCAATGGTGATGGGCAGGTTGACACAGGCGAACATAAAGGGGTCCCCATAGACTATGATGTTTGCGGATGATATTGTGTTCAGAGAACATGTTTAGGAGACCCTGGAGAAGTGGAGTTATGCTATACAGAGGTGAGTAATGAACAGCATAAGGACTAAGAATATATGTCAGTAAATGACAGGGAGGATAGAGGAATGGTGAGACTGCAGGAAGAACAGTTGGCGAAGGTGTATAAAGTTAAATAGTTGGGAACTAAAGTTCACAGTAACACTGCATGTGGAAGGGAGGTGAAGAAGACAGTGCATGAATGGTGGAGTGGGTGTAGAAGAGTGTTAGGAGTGATTTGTGACAGACAGGTACCAAAAACACTGAAAGGGAAGGTATACAAAAGTATACTGAGAACAGCTATGTTATATGGTTTGGAGACAATGGCACTGACAAAAATGCAGGAGTCATAACAGGAGCTGGAAGTTCCAGATGTTAGGATTTGCACCAGGTGTGCTGAGGATGGAGAGGATTAGTAATCAGTATATTAGAGTGTCAGCTCAAGGTTGTACAGGTTGGACACAAGTCATGAGAGATGAGATTGCATTGCTTTGGAAATATGCTTAGGAGGGATGTTGGGTATATTTCGAGATGGATGCAGAGGATGGAGCTGGCAGGTAAGAGGAAAACAGGAAGGCCTAATATTAGGTTCATGGATGTGGTAACAGAGGATATGCAGGTGGTTGATGTGACATAACAAGATGCAGAGGAAAGGAGGAAATGGAAACAGATGATGTGTTGTGGCAAACCATCATGTTAATAGCCAAAAGAATAAGAACATTTGGATGACATATGTTTTTATAGAAATCATACCTGTACACTTCTGGAAAGTGCATACAGTAGGAGTATCTATTTGAAGGTTGCTGTTTCTGGACCCAGTGTGAGCTTTAATAGTGTTTCCTTGGATTACCTACTCTGTTGTGGTTTACGTGCAGATGCCTAACGCTTTGCCCTCATACGTACAGAAATGACAATTCACTTATTTTCCAATAAAATCAGCTGCTGCTACATAGCATAGCAGATTCTCAACAGCTCTAACAAGCTGTCATACCTTTTGTTACATAACAAGCAGCAATTAAGACACTTACCAGTCAATGACAGAACTATAGATCCACCTTAAGAAGGACCTCCAAATGTACACACCATAGGTTACTCTCCAGAAAATACCACTCAGATCATATATACTCCTTCTTTTAGCATTTTATATGCAGATAACAGGTTCAAAATCTCCCATCCTCACCTATTAGTTTCTCTCTGTTCCCCCTGCAAGACTAGTTGACATGATTATTTTAACCTGTGCATATAATGCCTCACATGTATAATTATATATATTTCCAAATATAATGAGTGTGTTACTGATGATTTATTGTTTGATGTTGATAAATCAAAGTACTATGACATTAGGAGGGGGGGGGTAGATCAACATTGTGATACAGTACTTAATCGGAAGTACAAGAAACTAAGGAGGGATATTCAGGAATATCAGGAGGGTAGGCAGTATCCTAACCCCCCATACAATAGATGGCACACAGAAGTCCACCCTACAGAACGTAATGCCAATAGGATTCGCCCTGAACCCTTAGTTTTGGAGGAGAATGAGGCAGAGGTGTTTGCTGAAGAACAGCTACAGGGTGTGGGCAATGAGGAAGATTTTTTACCCCGCAGGTCAGAACAGATACACAAACAGGGACACCCTTCCACAGGGAACTGTCACCCTTTAGCCATATCTCCTCAGCAACAGAGGGGAGGGGGGCCTACACGAGCGTGGAGGAAAACCAGGAGACAGGATTGGTAGAAGAAGGTAATTTTACAGTTACCAGTATAGGGGAACATTTCATGTATACCAAGGACAACTATCACATCTACAATTACAGTGACTTTCCTGTCTCCGATGTTTGTTTCCAGCTTTTTACTAAGGGCTTTAAATTTGTTCCCAACAGATGTAGTAACCTAGTGCACACTATTTTGGATCTGAAATTGTTCATGCGTAAACTCAATTTAAAGAACTTATTGGGCGCTACACCAGGGACCCCAAGCTTGCATTTGAGAAAATCTAGTACATTTAATCCCCCACTCCACCCACAACTCAGAAATTTGGAACACAGAATTGAGCTACAATTTAGGAAAGAATTGGGAAAGGATAAATATGTAGCTAATCTAAACCAGGAAGAAAGTGAATTACTACAAGAGTTGAGTCATGGCCATCTCTTGAGAGTCATGGAACCCGACAAGGGCGGGGGAACCGTACTGATGGATCAAAACCTATACCAGGCCAAAATGTACAATATTTTACATGACTATGACAAATATACATCTGCTTCTATACATGAAATCAATTTATCACATCACAAGATAGATTTGGCTATAAAAGACCTGGTAGATCAGGATGTTATAGAAATGGATATATTTACATATCTTAACAATACAGATCCTAGGGTACCCACAATTTTTGGGGTGCCCAAGATACATAAAGATCCAACTGACCCGCCCCTGAGACCTATTGTAGCAGCTCAAGGGTCCAAGACACACAATATTTCCAAGTTTTTAGACTGGAAATTGAAGGAATTGTGGGGGAGACAGGACTACATCCTTAAAGATTCCTGGGCCTTTTTATGCAATATCCAAACCCATTTATTTGAAAAAGAGGTTGTATTTTTAACCATAGATGTGGTTGACCTTTTTTCGGTTATTCCAACTGATATTGGGTTGAAGTGGATAGAGGAGGCCCTATGGGAGTGCCCTGATATTACCCCCAATGATGTAAATATGGTCACTGAACTTCTTGGTTTGGTATTGAAAAACAATTTTGTTTTCTTTTCCGGAGAATATTTTAAGCAGACGTCTGGGGTTTCTATGGGTGCTAATTGTGCCCCCACCTATGCTGACATTGTCATGTATATATGGGAAAAGAAATTTGTGGTTAACAGTGAATTTTCTATACATTGGAACTATTACTGCAGGTTCCTGGACGACATATGTATATTTTGGAATGGACCAGTGGAATGTATTGATAATTTTATTAAGTACATAAATACAACTACGACCTTTTTAAAATTTACTTATCAAGTAACCCACAACAGTGTCAATTACTTAGATGTGACTCTTACTAAAGAAGGTGAAGGAGTTAAATCCTGTATATACAGAAAGCCCACATTCTCTAATAGTTACATCCACTTTCACAGTTCACATCCTAGATTCCAAAAAAGGGGAATTGTGAAGGGGCAGTTCGTCAGGATTTCCCGGATGACATCACAGGATCTGGATTTTAGTGACGAATGTGACAAACTTACATCCTTATTCCTAGAAAGGGGATATCCCATAAGTTTGGTACAATCTGTTCAGGATGAGGTAATGGCTGCACGTAACACTAGATTCAGTCCTATCCTGGGTAAGGGGTCTGGAGAGACTGACGGACCTTCCTCCAAGGACATTGCTGGTTCGTTTTCCAATAATTTCGCCTTCATTACTGATTTCAGTACTAATGCCACACATATTAGAAAAATAGTAGAAAAGGAATGGCAATTGTTTTAGGAATTTACTGATTTAAGTTTGTTAAAAGATAAAAGTCTGAAAACGGTTTTTAGAAGAGGAGTTAACATGAAATGGGTACTGGAACAACACAACCAGAATATACAGTCCTCTCATACGAAGAAAGGAATGTACAAATGTGGTCATTGTTCCTCCTGCAAATACATAATCCACGATCATCATGTATATTTAGAAAGTAGGAACAGGGACATTAAAGCCTCTAGTTATTCTAACTGTTTGTCCACTGGGGTGGTCTATTTGGCTTTATGTCAGTCATGCCAGGCGTTTTATATCGGTAAAACCGAAAGACAACTAAAACGCCGCATATATGAACATCAATATGACATAACCAAATCTAATAGTAAAAATGCATTGTACAAGCATTCCATTGAGTGTGAGGGGGCCAGATTTTTGTTTTTTGTGGTGGAAACTGTTCCCAAAGATATCAGGGGTGGACCCTGGGAGGCCAAGCTAGCTCACAGAGAGACCTTTTGGCAGATTCTTTTAGAATCTAACAAATTTCCGGGCCTCAATGATTTTATTTCAATTGCACCCTACTTTAAACTCAAGGCAGGGCGTATTTAAATTTGAAGTTGTTACCTATAGAGATTAAGCTTTTAGAATTTTTACAATTTTCTGTTTGATACTATGGCATATTAAAACCAATGTTTTAATATTTATTACCTATGTCTTATATTGTATATTTAATATATGTAAAATATCAAGTATTTTTTAACTTGATAGTGAGGGACAGTAGTATTTGTATGACTATCAGCAATGGATTGTAATTAGTTTTACAATAGGTTTTCATGCCTAGTATTTTATAGAGTTTTAGCATTGCTATATCTTTAAATTCACTTGTTGATTTTATTTGTTTAATTAAATTATTGAATAATTGTGCTACTCATGGCAGTATGGGAAGTATTTAAACTGCAGTCTATCCTGTGACTTTATCTGATGAAGTCATATTTAACCGATGAAAACGTGTTTTTTACATTGTTTCACGTTAAATAAACTGTTTATACAGCAGTGCCTTATTGTGAGCTTTTGTGGTGGAGGTTTCGGACTGGCATCAGCTGTTTTGGATAGTACGAGTTGTGGTTACAGCGTTTTTCTTTTTACTGTGGTTCTTATAATTATAGGAGGACAAACTCACTTTCACAAACATAAGTGGATTTTGCAAACTGAAATGACATGGAAGAAATAGTGCACCACCCCATAAGGGTCTGTAATATGTCAGACTTGTTCGTCTACAATATGAGTGAACAATGTAATGGCACATGTATAGTGTCTGCACTGTTAATCCAACCATAAAACAGTATGTTTAGAGTTTGAAATACCTAATGAAATCCCTAAAGGAGGACCCAGGTTCAAAAACATCCTCCAAGGTAACTACATCTTCCTAAGGGATGGGATACTCAATGTCCAAGCTCAGGTTTCCACAAAGGACATTGACAGCTGAGGTAAGTTACACAATGATGTCCTGTCTACAAATCTACACAAATGTATACACACAGCCATGCCTGTTATGGTCAAAGAGAGATCTGCCAGGAAATACAATCCATACTGGTGTATGTCTATCATTACTACTACATTCTACAGTAAGTGACAGAAGCTGCTGTTTATAAGTACAACATGTACAAAATGGTCTAGGAAGGCTACTTACCTCTGTGCACCCTAAACAATGAGACACCTTGAAGAAGCAAAATATAGCAACTATGCTAATAATTTATGACACATATCCAGACATAACCATAAGCCTATTGTCATTTACATCTGCAAAATAAAATATATTGCTCAGATTTATTTTGAATTAATTCTGGATGGCATTGCACACACTAACCCACTGTAAATTCCAAACCTGCTGACAGACACAGGTGGCTGTAAAGTGTCCCCCCTCACAGCACCAAATTTAAAACTGTGGTATCTACAAAAAGCAAGTAATCACTGCTCACTCCAGTATAAGGAGCACAGAATCCATGGGACCAGATGACATTCTGGCCTGTGTTTTTTATCTGCTGTAACAGTGAGCTACTGCACTAGGCACCATATTCATCCATGGTCTGAGTACCGCTGTTGTGCACAGTGAATGGAATACAACCATTTCCCACTCACACAGTGTAGGATAGGCAACATACAACTAGAATTATAGTCCCATAACTGTATTCATTGTTTGCTTTAAGGCAATGGAAACAATATGTATGCACCTCACACAAAAAGGACATAGGTGACCTCCAAACAGTAGATCTGTTCCAGTTAGCTGTTCGCATGAGTAGCTTGCACATGCAAAAACTGTGGGAAATCCAGACTGTGAGCAGAGACATATACAAGGTTGTGCACTCATCCTATCTTGCCTTGTCTAGGCACTTCATCCAACATTTGTTTTCAATGAGAAACTAACCAAGGTGATTATCATGCCTTATGTTAACAGTTGGGTTGCAAATCGGATTACAGATCAACCATACTCAGTGAAAGTGGGAGACCTTACCTCAAGCAGCTGACCTGTCACCTGTGTGGTGACAGATGTGTCAGTACTGTCTCCCCTCTTGTTTGCCATATACATATCAAAAGGCCAAAAAGAAAGCAGAGGATGTGTGGCAAAACATCTTTGTGCCACTAATGGCTGCTGACAAAGCAATGGGTGTTATAACAACTGCACACACATGCATCACCATACCCTGTGTTAAGATATGTTCCTACTTATTTAAAAAAAGAATTAAAAAAAAGGACAATATTCCTCAGTTATGCATTAATATACTTGGGAACACATGTCTACTGCTAAATGTGTGTACTGTGGGGAGAAGCCATTCTCTATCTTACATCCAATTAGCAAAGGTATTGCATCAACAGCAATTTTATCAATCCCCTATACTCATCCATCATCAGCCCTATTAATGTTTATAATCCTCCCTTTGATAAGTATTGTCACAGACACCTGCAGGAAGCCTGCAGGAAGTTGACAGACATCAGACATCTCTCAGTATGAAAACATCAGAGGGTCTCTAGCATGTCTCTTCTGTGGGAAGACTGAAGTAGCTGTCAGTGTATGCAGTATCACATATATAGCTTTAAGCCAGAATATTGAAGCATTACATGGCTGTATTTGGACCAAATGAGATGAATATGCTGCACATCCATAAGTCATATGGGACCATAGTCACTTGTTCCAGTGACCTCAATGTACAGTATGACACACATATAACATGCTGGGTGGACACATACATGTCTCAAATGTTGTCACTCATCTGCATTAGGACTCCAGTTGTATGTCATGCAGAGCACATCCATAAACCTGTTTGAGCACAAGCTGGTAGACTTGATGTGAACATGTTATCCAGCAAGGATCATTGCTGATTCTATGCTGGACATGTGTGGTCCTTTCTGTAAGAATCACAGGCATTCATTATACATGCCTTTGCATATCATATTGTGATGTATTGGCTACAGTTCTGAACACCATCAGGACAATACCCTTGTTACAGCCTATGAACCTCCAAACCTATGGTGATGTGCATAAACAAAACAAACCATTATACTGTATTACTGATGTGAGGTTTGTCTGCAGTGCTGACATACACTCTAGAGCTCAGAATATGATGGGTTGACTTTGGATGTGCATACATAAGTTAGCACTAAACAATCCTGAAAAAAAGGGCTAGATATATTAATGAGACATGTCACTGAATGTCTTTACAAGCCTTACAAAAGCATCAACTAGAAAGTAGAGGAATTATTATGCTAGCAATTGTCTAACTGGTTAACTACAATATAACTGACAGTTACAATAATCAGGACAGCAGCACAAATAGACATAGAAAATACATTATTAGACACAGGTAGTCACCCTGTGCATCAGACACATATCTTTAGTATCCCTGAAGCTAAAAGATAGACAACAGGGATATGGCACAGTCATCACTTGCATAGGGTGGTTTTTGGGGTTGCAGGAGGCCAAGCCTGACACAAAAGGTTAGTGAGAGTGTGTGCGAGTCAGTAAGGGCAGCAGTCAGTGCTAGCCCTACATGCCTGTATGTCAGACAGCTGTGAGCCATGCATGGTAGAGCTGACAGTTTGTCTTTTCCCCCGACCATGAGACCTGGATTTTCCAGAAGTTGCACTGGCACCTCCATGCCTAAGGTCAGATTGTGTGCTATTACCTGAGGGTGACTATGTCTGCTGGACATCCTCCCTTCATGGGAATGGCCAAGACTGTGACCCCATGGCCTGCTACATCTGGGTGTGGACAGCACACTCTTTGATGGAGCAGCGGATATACTCCCACTACAGGAGGTTGATCAGGCACGTCCCTGTTGACTCTCAGCTGATTTAGTTGCTGGCCCATGCCTACAGGGTCAACATTCCCCTCTCATCAAACATTCCAGCACAAACAGTGTGCATTCCATGACAGATGCTCTGCACTCCCTCATGGCCACATCCCATTCATAAGTGGCATTGAACCAATCCAGTGCATCAACAACATGGTAGAGGCAGTCACAGATGTCAGAATGTGCCCCATCTAAAACCCTGGGCATTGTTCTGGAGTGACATTCTGAACATGCCTGTGCCTCCATTACTCCCCTAAACATATGTCAAATGACATGTGAAGACACACCTGTACCAGGTTGTACCAGGTGTTGGAGGGACAGCAGGCCTCTAAAGAGCGCCCCTATCAATCTGCCTGTGTGGCACCTCACCAACAGTTTGGCTATGGACAGTGTTAACAGGCACTGAAGCCATTGTTGCCACACTTCCCTGGTCTATGTCCTTGCCCTCCAATTGTCCAATATGTGTAGCCTCAGTGGACTGGGTATGCGTAGGCATACTGGCTGTGTCTGGGTATCCTGAGTGTGGGTGCTGGATGTCAACCTCAGATTAAGATTCAGCCTTTGCAACTCCTGACTGTGCCTCACTTTGGCCTCCATCATCAGACTTTGATGAGACACTGATATCAGTTAGCGCAGGGGACACAGAACTATTGCCATGTCCATCTGTGATAAAAACAGTACAACATTAATACTTGCACTAGTATGCTGCAGTTTACACTGCTGTCACTATTACAGTCATTTAAATCTGTCAACCACTTACAGTAAGAGTGTGGATAAAGCCATAAATAGTGGTTGTACAAAGGCTAAAGAATATGGGCAAATGTTACATAATATGCTCCTACAAACCGATGCAGCTGATGGAATAACGGGTTTTAATTCAACATGCCATATCTGAAGGGTATTCAGTTTGACTGAAAGATCTGTGTCATATTTAATGTTTGCTATCATTAGTGACCTCGCAGTAATCTACCATTCAATTACTATGATCTTAAATACAAGGCCAAAAGGTGATTACCACACCTTGACATTCAGAAAAACCTGTGCAGTGGACACATATACAAACTGCACTAAAATACATACAGCAGGCCTGAGAGGACAATATAGCAGATATGTTGGAATATAAATATATATATATAAATATATATATATATATATATATATATATATATATATATATATATATATATATATACACAGTACAGAAAAAACATAGTCCACTTACCTATTGCTGCAGCCCTTGCACATTGAATCCCTGACGGTCCTAGGAAAAGTAGAGGAAGACATAATGGCAACAGCACCACACATTTAACTGTACAACAGGGGTTAATACTTTTACTCATCTATAAGTATGCTCAAATACATGTTATTAGGAATGTGGCTAACATACTTTGCATGAGCATAACACTGCAGCTATCTGAAATACCTCAAACCAACACACATACAGCTTGGCACAAATATATACACTTATAGCACAATGCAGAACTATTTTAATGATGACGTAACAAAGCACACCTGGCAGCTCCACATGTAATGTGGTAGTGGCACCCACATCCAGAGCATGCTGGAAGAAGGATTTCTAGGAGCTCTCCTGTATGGAGATGTATACCAGCAATCCCTCTGTGGCAGTTAAAAGACCTGAACACTGCAGCTATCTCACTTACACCCCACCAATAAAGCAACCTGTCACACATTAATACTATGTACAGTATTATGGACTGAATTCAAATGTATTCTACTGATGGTCTAACACAGCCTACCTGGACGCTCCTCTTGAGTAGCAGGAGTGGCACCCATATAAAGGATGTACTGGCTTTTGGACTGCTGGGAGCTTTCCTGACTGTCAGTGTTTGCCAGGAATTCTTCAGTGGTGCTGAGGGATTCTTCTACTGCAAGCCCACCACTGGTGACCTCACGATCATGTGCCACTTCAGCTGCACTCCTCCTGGCTGCGTGTATCATATCAGTAGTTCTGTGATGCACTTGTTCATACATGCGACTCTGTCGGCCCACCCTATTCATATTTTGGACAAGGTCATGCCAGAGTTCCACACATTAAGCCATTCTTGCCCTCCATCTTGACAGCAGGACCTCATGGTGTTGTCTGAGTGCATCTATAATCAGCTCATTTTCAGACTCAGAGAATGGGGGTCTATGTCTCAGGGTCATATCATTTACTGAAAGACAAAAGAATGATACCACATATAAGGATCACATAAGTACAAATTATTGTAGAGATAATGCAGTAAAGGAAGGGTCCCAATACCCAAAGTGGATTAAACTGTAAAGCGTCAACATTGTGCAGGAAATAGCAAGGGTGGTTACAAAACTAAGAGAGTAACACGAGCAGAATATTATTTATTGTGCCCTAACAGATACTGAACTATGTACCCCACCCAACATAACATTCCAATCTAGTTTGTTCCACAGCAGGACTTCATCTCTCCCCCAAACCCCAAAACATAACAAATACCAGGGTCAGGAACAATGTTGTTAAGCAAACAATGGGGAAATGTTAAAAATACTATCAAAGGATCTTTCAGCGGAACATGTGTACTTAGTTAGCACACATTACACTTTATGCCTGCTTTACGGCCTCTGTATTGCTCACATTTCTGGTAAAGAAAGCCATGTAATGAGTATATTTCTAACAAATGCATACAGATTTACATCACATTTACTGTTATCTACATTCCAGCACATGCATTATTTAGGTTACAAGATGTCTACATACCTGATGGTGTGCAATATTCCTCTATCGAAATATACTGAATCCAAAGAAATGTGTATTGCAGTTACAATCATGTACTAACTCTCATCCACATCAGTTTACTCAGCTACTCATTTGCGTTTTTATAATGGAGTACATCAATAATTGATTGCATGTGTCCTTCTCTGTGCTTCAGAGATGCTAATTACAGTATACACAGGTGAACTGCATGGTAATCAGCCAATCCTGTGGAGCTAGTCCACAAGATATAAAAGCACTCATGCTGTCTCCATTTCCTTTTTTTTTGTTGTTTGAGAAAATACTGGAGTACAGACACAAAGTAGGCATAAACAGATTGTTATTACCTGCTGCTTTTTGAATGCATCTGTCTGTAATACAGGCTGAAGACAGTGCTGCTGCTAGCAATAACCATACACAGAGAAGGTGGAAATTTTCTAAGGCACATAGACACTGGAAGAACCGAGCAACCATTCTCAGCATTGACTCACAGACAGAGGCAAGTGCAGGAATCCATCCCAGTGGAAAGTACAGTATATGTTTATATGCTATTTGTAGTCACTGGGACATTTCACAGAGTAGCGTGGGGCATGCCTGGTGTGCTACAGGCATCACCATCCACAATCTTTAAAACATCACTGCATAGTATGCCACAACATGGCAAATTTAAACATTAGATCTGAGTATATATTCATAGGAATGCTACAATTGTATTAGGTATTGCATTATCCTAAATTAATGTGTGCCTTACATTGGAGTCATGTATACATGACAACAATAAATGGGGATTAGGATAGGGTCTACAATAACCATGAGGTGTATAACTGTCTTTCCACTCCACTAACTACATTGATTATAGCATGCTCAGATGCTCATAAGCCTAGTACTTATACAGCAGGAACGTCTTCTTTTAACATTTGTTAATGTCTGTTATGTACTTCACAGATAAAGATTCTAGTTGTCTACTGATGTACTATGTTCTTCATCTGTAAATATGTTGTAAGTAATTGCTATGTAAATTGTTAATCGCTATGTAATCCAATGTAACTACTGTCTGTTTATTTTAACTGTGGAGCTTTTCTCCCCGGGCCTCCGCTGAAAATGGACCTACGTCCAGTCGGACACTCCCGGTCAACAAATATAAATAAATAAATAAATAAAACTGTAACTGCCGAGGCATGTTGAACAGCATGTGTATCATCTGCCACATATGTGCTGGCAAGCCTGCCAGTTAACATGAATCCCATATGTGCCCCCTCCCAAATGCTCAAGATGTGTGCTCTGGGGGATATCTCACAGGTTCACATAGGGGTGGAAACCTTTAATCCGTATAACAGTCTATGCTTGTGCATGCTAGCCAATATGGCTTTATGTGTTTGGTGACTGAATAACATATTCCCACTTAATATCCTTAAACATTGTAAAAGCAATACTATAGAATTGTTTTAACACATGCTCTGTACCACAGTACGGGTCAGATGATATCTGACTGACCAAGGAACACAGCATTTTAGGACAGTGTTGAATATTTAAAAACAAGAAACATAACAGCCTGCATAAGGAGTAAGTGAATTATATTCCAAGTTGAATGTTTAACTACATGTACATCTAACGTGTACTATTTCAAAATAAATGTACATTCTCTGTTGAAGTTGCTTGTGTGCTGAATGACTGTTACTGCTTGCTACAGTGGTATATGTGAGAACAACAGATTGAAGGCAGCTATGCCGTACTCTGAATCTACACTACATGTTGATCTGGATTGCACACCTATGTAGGAATATTTCCTGTGTACTAACAAACTGGACAAACTGATTTATTTTTCTGCATGTTATCACTTCATTTTCTTATATTGAGCCTGTATGAACCTTACAATGAATACAAATGTAGCCACAGGCTGTGTAACTTCTCCTATGCTGCAAGAAGTTCAGTGTCACTTACAAGTTCAGAGGGTCCTGGGTTCAAATACAAGTAATGCAGCCTTGTTTTTTTGTAATGTGTCCTTGTAATAGCTATCAATGCAATGAATCCTAGAAATGTATATATACATTCTTGTTGTGGGAACAACTATGATTGTAGGACTGTCACGACTAAGGTTCAGGGTTGCAATACTGCAGAATCCTGTCCTTTTTAATGGTGCCCTGCTTCACATGATAAATGTTAGTAGTCGACCTAGCATTTCCTGTATAACACTTATTGTCATGATGGATGAGACAGTTTTTATAATGATATCTGTATTATTTCACATATTGTATGTAATTAGCTTACGCAAACATGCTGCCTTTCTAGGCATAACACTTTGCCTGTGTTTTCAAGTTGGTAAGCAGCATGCACCATTTTCAAATGTTACAGATCACAACATTCCGCATTCTCAGTATCTGTTATAACTGTAATTTATGGGAAATCACATTGTACATTGGTGTTCATATGCATTAAGGATGGCTGGCGTTCAGGGTGAGGGATTGAGATTTCATTTTCAAAGGTGGGGTATGCAGGAGTGTTTGTTGGACTCCTAGTAAATGATTATGGTCCCCGGCTGCTGCAGGAGCACTATCATGGATTAGATTACAAATGAGATATATGGAATAGCAAACAGTGTAGAAATCACTATCAGGACCTCAGGATGAGGAAGAGGGATACCCTCGATCATTAGATGGATGAATGTAGGATTGATGTGTGAGTATCACTTACAGGCACTGTTTGAATAATGAAGCAGCTGCATCTGTTTCTAATTGCTGACTTTAATGTGTTTATATGTCCCCCACAGCTAATGCAGATAGAATACAAAATGTGCGAGTCTATGAGGGAAGACTAAGAAGGATGAGAGGTGCAAGTGGTATGTATGCTTCAAAAAGTACTGGTATTTTATCATTAGAAGTAAATTCAGCTTATTGTGCTAAACACTTGTATCACCGTGAATATGCATTTGTCCATTGTAAGTCAATAGTGGGCATGCGTTAGTATGTTTAGTAAAACAATCCGGTATTACAGAGTAGCTAGGGGTTGTCATTTAGAAAACTACATTTCCAAACTATACAGGACACGTTTCAGTTAACATAAATATTGTAATGTAAATCATTACATATACACCCAGGACACCAAGAGCATGCTGCAGATTGTTATCATTATAACAGTGAACCTGTATCTATCACAGTGTAAAAGGAAAGAGTGTTGGCATTATGCTGTATTCCAAATGGAAAGTACACTATTGCATTGGCCACTGCTTGTGGTTTGGATAACACACTCCCCAAATGTAAGGGCAGCTCTTTGCAATAATGTTTTAGGTTGTCTACAGTAACACTGAGTACTGTTATGTATTCATAATTTTAGCAGTGGAGGTGCAGACCTTCCTACCTGTGCACCAGGTGGTCTGCTGTGAACTGTAAATATAGTACATGCATATATTCAAGATATGCAAGCATAAACAATTGCTGGATGCAATCTGATCTGTAGTATAGTGTGTCTGTTAGCAACAGGGTAGTATTCAATGAAATAAAGGTACTTATCAGCCTTTGTTCTTGTTATAAGCAAAATGTAACATATTATAGTACATTACTTATAAAAAGCTTTGTATATCATCAGTGTAGCTACTACTGTTCTTTTTTTCTGTCACCCCACCCCCTCTCTTTTTTATTTTGTTTTTTATATGATTATTATATTATGTTCTAATCATATTTATGATATAATACTTATTTTGTATTTTTTATGTAAATGTTATTTTGTACACTATTTTGTGTTGTGTTTATTTCATGTTTTGATTTTTATTTTCATTTCTTATTACTACAGCATGGCAGGGTAGGACAGTTCCCCCTTGAACACCTACACTCCCTCCACTGGCTAAAGCACCAAGGCCCAGCACTTCTGGGCTATAGTCTAACAGCAACCCCCTGCAGCCCCTGCCCTACCTGCACCTTCAGGTAGTTCTGCTGCAGATGATAGGCCTGTGGTTCCCTCTGGGAGCAGAAGTGGGGGGGGGGGGTTGATCTTGTCACCCAAGCTGAACTGCCAGGTTTGTTGTGCACAATTGTGTGCCACACACTCTTGGTGCACGGCTAAGCCAAGTGGAGACACTGATCTCCATCACTGTAATGAATAACACAAGGAGAAGCAGATATCAGACAGAGTAGTCATTGGCACAATGAGGTGACAGTGATGACAGTCCAATAGGTGGGGACATGATTCTCACTGTCACCAAACATGACATCCATAGGCTAGTGATTCCATCAGCCCCACCCCAACTAAGGTGTTCACCCCTCACTCATGTCCTTCACCAACCCTGTCCTTGTCTTGTATGTCTTGTCTGTCTGCAAATGCTTCTTCATCTTCCCGACCTGCCTGCCTCAGACTTGCCTGTGTCCCTCCCTCCAACATTCCACTCCCTCCTTTAAAATAAATAAAAAGGTCACATGTCCCAAAAAAATATATAGTCCCATACCTAGCTCTCCATTTCACAGATGTGTCTACTTGACAAACTTAATTTGGTCCAATTGGCGTCACAACGCAATTATGTTGTTGTCACCCCTCTCTATATGGAGGCGACAGTCCAAATTCAGCTTAAAATGTGTACATGTGTCTAGTTGTTACTGTTGAAGAAATGGATAGCTATGGTTCTTCCCTACACTCTTCCAAAGCCAGAGCCTACAGGGAGTTTATTGAATCCTGAGGACTATCTTTCATTGGTGCATTTTACATACATAGGGATTTTATTGGTGTATTATGTACAAATTGTTATTGGATGAAATTGGAGGTGTGTCTGAATGAAAGAGTTTTTAATTGGTTGTTTTTTCATGTAATTTTATGGTTCTGATGATGTCCTATACAACAAAAGTATATGAAAGTGCTTAACCATTTTTCATTAAAGTTCATTGTGAATATTATTGTCGCCTGGTCATTTATTATTTGCTTATAGTATGATACTGAGTAGGAAGATACAGCAAGAGTCCCAGTCACAGGAAGAGGAGGACAATGTAAAATGCTAGGCAGTGGAGGCAGCGACAGTTGAGGGGTCAGTGGAAGAGCCAGATGCAGGGGATGAACATGCTAGAAGGAGGCGGACACAGTATGCTGTGACACAGGCAAAGAGATAATGGCTCACACATAACTTTCGCTCCAAGGAAAGCTTAGTAAAATAGGTACAGTATATTAAAACTAATGCATGCAAATTAAGCACCAGACTGTGCACACCCATCCATTGGCTGGTCATACTGTGCATCAGACATAGGCAACTCAATTAACAACGCAGAGAGGGCAGAGCACAGTTATCATCATCTGCACAGGTTTGTAAGGAGTCACATGTGAGGATGCCTTTCACAAAATAACTGACCATATTGTTAACAAAAACACACGGTGAAATACTATACCTTTAGCAGAGGGTTGTGCTAATGGAATGTCTGATGTTCTTATATAATCCAAACAAATAACATTATCATCTATGCTAATGAGGAATGCATCGAGAAGGAACCCACATGTGTTGTTACAGAGAAAGAGCTGTACATACCTTGGACATCTTCTGTAGATATTCTTGGTGCTTGTTGAACCTCTTCCCCAACATCCAGCACTGCACTGTGGGACGAATTTCAGGTGTCAGTGCCTGTGATGGAGACAAGAAACTCCTCTGTTTCTGTCAATGGTGGCTTGACCAAATGTCCATCACCCATCTACCTACCTTTCCTCGCTAGGTGGGCAGCTTGTTGTTTAGCAGTATGAATAATGTCATTGACCTTGTGCCAGACCTTTGTGTATATATAGTTCGGGTTACTGAAAATATTTATATCCTCCACAAGATCTTTCCAGGTGTGTAGGCCCAATCAGCAGCGTCCAGGCAAAAGACCTGTCAGCCATAGAGATGGAGGCCCTAAATGAGCACCTCATTCTCTGCTCCTGAAAACCCAGCCTCCATGGAAGGTCTGTCTGCAGACTCTTTGAATGTCATTTAGGCATTGATCTGTACGTATGGAAAACACTGCTATGAGCATCATGTTTGGGATGGGTCTACAGATGCCCTTCTAACACTGTTCTCTCCCATGCACAGACACTATGCTACCTGTGTGTGTCTAGTAGATACAAATCACATAACATTAATGACCAAATTCCTCCGACAGTACAACAGTTGTACTATTGCAGTTCTCTTGGATAACGTCTGTGTGACCTAATATTGTTAAAATGTTTAACAAATGTGGTGTACACACAAGGTATACAACCAACAATTGGTTAAATGTGCAGGCATTACAAGCCCAGGCTGAATGATTACACAGGTGATCTCAGAAAGTGCATCTTGATCTATTCCCCTTTAGTCTTCCCAATCTTTCTGCACAAAATGTACCTATTTTAGCAGTACTTATCTCAAACACTTTTGTTCTATAAAACATGAAACCCTTGTCACCAATTTCATATGCGGTGATTACCAATGCAGCTATAAACGTAAAGCATGTGTTATGTGTAGCTCCCACTGTATTTCATGTAGAAGTAATAGACTGTAGTTTTCCATTACACCACAAGGTGGAGCTCCTTTTCAGGAATATAAAAGTCAAATTCGAAAGTGAAAGAGGATTCTGGAACACTAGCTGAAGGGGGGGGGGACTGAAACATGTAGCTGAAAGGAAAAGGGCCTTGCAGCATTACTGGATTTTCTTTTCTAGTGCTTTGGGACAAGGAAGTGAAGTAGCAGATTGTGTCTGTCAGTGGCTGAAATCCTGGATGCTGGTATTTGGTGGAATCAGGAGAGACGTCTGAAACCAGTAGCTCCATGCCTGCTATGATTCAGCAAGAAAAGGAGTTTCCTTGGACCTAGTACTGAGAAGCCATAGATGATTACTAGAGTTCTGGTAGGTGATTTTCTACTTTTCTCATCAGAGGAACCACGGCGCCTGGTCACTAGGATATTCTCGATGGAGTGGTGAGAGGCTCTGGTTGTCATTTTATATTTTTATAAGATTGTGGTTCCCCCCAAAATGCTTTGTGGATTAGAAATAACTGAAATCCATATGAGCTCAAACTTGCGCCCCATCATGCCAGCAGCAAGACTGTAAATAGTCACTGGCCAGTGAGCAGAGTATAATAGAGTGTTTCATAGTTGGTCTATTTAGAATTGATCAAGGGGGTAGAGGGTGTTAGTACTGCTGAATGACATTGCATTCTCTCATATTTGTATTGTGGCACTATAAATCTTTATTGTTCAATGATAATGCATTTTTCCATGTTAGTACTGCTGCCTTAAAGAATCTTTGCTGCTCAATGACATTGCATTTTCTCATATTTGTATTGTTGCATTATAAATCCTCATTGTTCAATGACATTGCATTTTGCTCATGTTAGTACTGCTGTCTTCAAGAATTTTGCCACTCAATGACATTGCATTTTCTCATATCTGTATTGTTGTATCATGACTCTTTTATTGCTTAATGACATTGCATTTTTTCATGTTTATATTGCTGCATTATAAAGCTTTTCTGCTCATTGATATTGCCTTTTTGTGCATGTTTGAATGTGAAGACTTTCGTCTGTTGAGTTCTGTGGAAGAGGGTGAATGTATGTTTTTATTGCATGCATATCTCACATTGCTTTATTGCTAACTGGTGCACTGTTGAAATAATTTGTTTATGGTTGTGCTATTGCCTTTTTAAACTAGATGTATCACCTAGAATAAAATCTGTCCCTCTTGCCACCTTGGTGTGTTGGGCCTCTAGGGGTGTCACCAGAGTCAGGTAGGAAGGAACCCATATCTCTTCAGCTACACCTGCGGGAGTGCTACATTTAGGGGCTCATCCAGGATTTCCTGTACTGCCTTGGACTCCACCCTATTCCCCTGTATGTGTGGAAAGCAAATCCAGCAGAAACATGAACCCAGAAGTAGGCGCTAAGTGGTGCAAACAGCACAATGCTCAGTCAAAGCATTGCTTATTTCTGGTGTTGCCAGGGCTCACATGGACTGATATACAAATACATCAAGTCACAGGATCCTTGCCAGTTGTGGGGCATGGATTTTTGTTGGACAACACTGTGGACCCTACCAAACAGAGCACATTGGCCTTATTAGAATGGAAAAGTCCTTTAGTGTATGAGCACATACCTTCAAGTGTACAAATTTCAGGTGAGACTGCAGTCCGTGTGGTAATCCCTGAGAAGTGTGCTACCTCAGCAACAGAGAAAATACCTGTGGAAGCTATCCAAGTAGGTCAGAACCTTACACCAGAAGCTGCAGCTTCACTGCCCATAAATACTATAGGGCCTGAAGTTTTGAATGCTTTGGGATGTATTGTAGAAAAATGCTTAAAGCCTACACAGCCATTCACTGGGTTTGGCTACCGCAAATTGCATTTCTTTTCTGGCAAACAATCCACACCTCAGGGGGAGGAAGATTTTGAATCCTGGATGGATCAGGCTTCACAAGCCTTAGAGGAGTGGGATTTCCCAGAATCTCAGAAGAAGCAGTGGATAGCTGAAAGTCTAAAGGGATTAGCTGCGGATACCATACACAACCTAAGGATGGGTAAGCAAGATTGCATGGCCAAGGACTATTTAGGAGTACTGCAGGATGTGTTTGGAAGGACCGAGAGGGCTGCTGACCTACTGTATCAGTTTGAACATACATACCAAGAAGTTGGTGAAAAACTATTTGATTACATTAAGCGATTAGATAAAATGCTCCACCAGATCATCCTAAAGAAGGGGGTGGATCTGAAAGTAGCTGACCAAGTACAGATTGAACATATTTTACAGGGAGCTCAAGCTATGGACCCCATTGTGTGGAAAATGAGGATGAGAAATAGGGAAGAGACTCTAACTTATTCACAGTTGGTTAAAGAGGTGCGGAAAGAGGAAGCCTTGTTGGAAGTCAAATCTCAGTGTTCTATAGCAACTAAAACACTGAGTGAACAGCAGCAGGAACCTATAGCCATGCTCACTACTCAAACCAGAGTAGTGGCCCAGAGTGTCCACAATGTAGAAGTGTCATAGTTGCAGATGCAGGTGTCTACCCTGACCGATGCCATAGCTCAAGTCACCAAGACAGTTGCAGAATTGCAGAAAGCCATGGTAACTTTAGCTGAAGGGAGGAATACATCAGCTAGAACCTCCATGAAAGGGCTCAGGGAAGAACCAAATCAGCCAATGCTCAGAGTTCCTATTGGATTTTGTTTCTGCTGTGGAGATGCAGGGCATATAAAGTGACAGTGTCCTAATAAAGAGAAATTGAAAAGAGTAAACAAACTATTATTGGCTAGTGCAATGCAGGGAAACTTCAAAGGGTCTCAGTGAAGAAGCCAGCTGAGTGCCCAGTTACAAAGAGCTCCATAAAATCTAACATCAAGAGACAGCATCCTGAATCTCCTTTTCACACTAACCCTTGTAATAGGGGAGAGAGACTACCTACTATGCACACTTCTAGCTCATCTGAAATGAACAACCAAATTGGAAAGCCATCTCAGCCAAAATCTCAGCATCTCAGACTGCAAAGCATTACTAAGCAAGAGCCTTATCTGTTAAAATGGCGAGGTCAACCTGCGGTACCTCAACCACATGCTGACTGCCGTACAGCTGAACAACACCAGAAACAGAAACTACCCGATCACCTAAAGGGACTGTCCCCTGTAATGTCAGTAAAAATAGAAGGAGTGTATAGTAAAGCACTGTTGTATACTAGTGCACAAATCATCATTCTGTACAGAGACTTCTACCAAAAATACTTAAAGCATTTGCCACTTGAAAAGTTAGAAGATTTGGAAATCTGGGGGCTAAGTGACACGAAGTTCCCTTATGATGGTTATGTCTAACTCAGGTTAGAATTTTCCACTTCAGTTGATGGGTCAACAGAAGTTTTTGAAACACTCACTGTTGTGTGCCCCAGGCCAAAAGGAAAAAATTCAGCATCTATTTTAGTAGGGACAAATACTGACATCATCAGAAGAATGGTGATGCCTTAGCTGACCCAGGAACACCCAACACTACATCCTCTCCTGAGACCAGTTTTCTGTGCCCTTCAAAGAGAGAAGGATAGCAAGAAGGTTGAAACTGGTCATGTGTGGACCCTGTCTGGGAAAGAGCATATAATTCATCCTTGTCAGGTCACCTGCTTGAGAGCCAAAGTGAGGATGAGTGGATAAACAGTTTCCTGTCATCTCATGATGGAAACAGATCCAGAAAGTGACTTGACACCAGGGTTGGAACTAGTCCCAGAAGTTTGGCCTGTGGACAAGTTAAAGCATCCTTATGACACTTTGCCTGTGGGGTTGAAAAATAAAGGAAGTACTCCCATTGTCCTGCATTCAAAAGTGCGTTTGGGAAATGTTTATGCTGCCACTCCCTTACCTGTTTCTGTTTTGACAAGGAATGAGAGCAGAGCCAATGAGTTGAAGCTGGAAGATACTGAGATAGGAGGTGGTCTCTTGCCCCCTGAGTGGCTAACCAGAGTTAAAGAGCTACTAACGAAAAATATATTTTTTTGTACTAGTGAACTAGATGCGGGCTGTGCAAAAAGTGCAGAACACCAAATAAGAGTAAAAGAGGACCGGCCCATCAGGGAACGTTCCAGAAGAGTAGCCCCAGGAGATCTGGGGGACTTAAGAAAACATTTTAAAGAACTAAAAGCTGCAGAGATAATTCAAGAGTCAAGAAGTCCGTATGCCTCTCCCATTGTCATTGTCAGGAAAAAGAATGGGTCAATTCGCATGTGTGTTGACTACCGTACTCTGAATCAGAGAACCATTCCAGACCAGTACACAAATCCCCGGATTGAAGATGCTCTAAATTGCCTGGTGGGCAGTAAGTGGTTCAGTGTGCTAGACTGGAGTGGATACTATCAAATCCCTATGCACCCAGAAGATAAAGAGAAGACTGCCTTCATCACCCCTTTGGGATTTTTTGAGTTTGATTGCTTACCTCAAGGTTTATTAAATGCACCGGCAACTTTCCAGAGAATCATGAAAAGAACAGTTGGAGACATGCATCTCCTGGAAGTCTTAGTCTACCTGTCTTTGGAAGGACCCTAGAGGAGCATGAAGAAAGACTGATGAAGGTATTGGATAGTATTGAGAAGGAAGGCCTTCCAACCTTCATTGACCTATGTGGGACATGTAGTGTCTGCAAATGGAATATCCACAGATCCTTGCAAAGTTGAAGTGGTGACATCTTGGCCCAGACCCAAAACTATCACAGAGCTGCAATCTTTCCTGGGGTTCTGCAGTTACTATAGAAGGAATGTGGAAGGATTTTCAAAGATAGCAAGACCCCTCAACCATTTGCTCTGAAATGATGAGAAAGCAGATGAAACAGATGAAGATATCTTTGTGAAAAATCCTAAAGGACTGAGAGGGTCTAAAGAACTCATCGAGAGTCGTTGGGCTCCTGAGTGCGAAGAATCATTTGAACAACTTAATTATTGTCTCACACATGCCCCTGTGCTAGCATATGCTGACTCAACAAAGCCATACACTTTACATGTGAATGCTAGCAGGGATGGCTTAGGAGGAGACCTTTATTAGGAGTATGACAAGAAGCTGAGACCTGTGTTTTCTATCAGTCGGAGTTTATCCCGCACATAAAGAAACTACTCTGCACACAAGCTGGAATTCCTTGCCTTAAAGTGAGCGGTAGTGGACAAGCTGCATGACTATCTCTATGGGGCTGAATTTGAAGTGCAGACTGACAACAATCCTCTGACATACATCCAGACCACTGCAAAGCTAGATGCTACTGGACACAGATGGATGGCAGCTCTATGCAACTATAATTTCAGTTTGAAATATCACCAAGGACATGAAAATGGAGATGCTGATGGTCTTTCCAGAAGACCTCAGGGAGATTTACACCCCGACGATGAATGGGTGGAAATTACAGCACCAGAGGTGAGAGATATGTGTCAGATTGCAACCTATCAACACACTGAATGTTGGGCCCAGAAGTTGGGTCTGTCTGCAGCAAGCATACCCCAAGCTTAGTGTAATCTGGTCACTTTACAGGCTTCATCGCTACCAGCTTTGAGTAACAGTGACCTCAGGAAAGAACAAAGAGAAGACCCCTTAGGTCAGCTGGTGGTAGCTGCTTTAAAGAAGAAACAAGTTAATATGCTTCGCATGGATATTCATCCTCTGGCAAGACTTTTGTCCAAAGAATGGGGCAGACTCCAGATACAGAATGGACTAGTGTATAGGAGATCTCCTAGTGCACTCGGCAGTGAAAAATGGCAATTGTTGCTTCCTCAGAAGTATAGAGAAGTAGTACTCCAGTCATTGCATGATGAACATGGTCATCTTGGTTATGACAGAACTATGGGTCTGGTATGAGACAGGTTCTACTGGCGATGCATGAAGTAAGATTTTGAGGATTATTGTCGTACATGTCTTCGTTCCATTGGACAGGTTCTACCAGCCATGCATGAAGCAAGATGTTGAGGATTATTGTCGTACATGTCTTCGTTCCATTAGACAGGTTCTACTGGTCATGCACGAAGCAAGATGTTGAGGATTATTGTCGTACATGTCTTTGTTCCATTAGACAGGTTCTACCAGCCATGCATGAAGCAAGATGTTGAGGATTATTGTCATACATGTCTCCGTTACATTAGACCGGTTCTACTGGCCATGCATGAAGCAAGATGTTGAGGATTATTGTCGTACATGTCTTTGTTCCATTGGACAGGTCCTACTGGCCATGCATGAAGCTAGATGTTGAGGATTATTGTCGTACATGTCTTCGTTCCATTAGACAGGTTCTACCAGCCATGCATGAAGCAAGATGTTGAGGATTATTGTTGTACATGTCTTCATTGCATTCAGAGAAAGACCCTGCTGACCAGAGCTGCCCCATTGGGTCAAATGGAAAGTAGTGGACCCATGGAACTGGTCTGTATAGATTTTCTATGCTTTGAACCAGATGAAGGCAGGATCAGTAATGTGCTGGTGGTGACAGACCACTATACCAGGTACGTGCAAGCATTTTCCACTCGGGATCAGAAAGCTATTACAGTGGCAAAACTACTAGTTGAGTAGTTCTTTATACACTATGGCCTGCCAAAAAAGATACACTCTGATCAAGGACGTGATTTTGAGAGCAAGCTTGTCCATGAACTACGGACTCTGTTGGGAGTCCAAAATAGCCGCACCACTCCTTATCATCCTTAAGGGGATCCTCAGCCTGAGCGTTTCAACAGAACTTTACTATACATGTTGGGGACATGATCTGCTGAGAAGAAGAGTCAAAGTATTTATTTTATTTATTTTATTTTACATTTGTTGACCGGGAGAGTCCAACTGGATTACAAGTCCATTTTCAGTGGAGGCCCGAGGAGAAAAGCTCCAAGAGAACAAGCTTTTTACAAAACATAGTTTTAAGGACAGACTTTTGACATACAATTTCCATAGAAGAGACTTTGACATACATATTAACTAACAGATAGGATACATTCATTCTCTACAATATAATGTTAAATTTTAGAAGATATTCCTAAGTTTAGGATTCCTGTGATAGATTTACTATCAGAGGAAAAGCAGAGAGATGTAGAATACATGCTCTCCGAGAGAGCAGATGATGCTCGCTATAGTTGAGAAGGATAACAAATTGATTTACTATATGTCTTCACCTGGTTTTAGTTACTTATGGAAAGCACAACATTGTTGGGGTAGTTTTCCCTAACTCCTGGAGAGATGGGATGAGCAGTAGATTAACAGTCCTAAGCGGGTACAGTACTATGATTGGTTGGCTTAGCAGAGTTACTTAAGTTAGGTGAAGTGTTCTAATGAGACATTAGCCAGGGGGGATACAGGAGCACAGTTGATTATTCAAAAAGTGAGTTTTAAAAAGTTTCTTGAACTGTGATGGGGATTTGTTGTCAGTTATGTGGGCAGGAAGGGAGTTCCAGGTTTTTGCTATATAGTGGCTGTAGACAGACTTACCAGCTTCATTGTTATATTTGGTTACTTTGAGGACATTTTGTGTGCTAGACCTCAAGGGCCTGGTGGTTGTATAGGGTTGCAAAAGATTTTGGAGGGCTGAGGTGTTATCAGAGTTATGTATTATTTTGTGCGCTAGTGATAGTTGATTGAGATGAAGTAGTAGTGGTAGTTCTAGCCAATTGAGTATTTTTTGGCATTCACAGTGATGTGTTCTGATGGTAGAGGTTGTAGCACATTTTTTAATCTTATTATAACAGCTATTAAGTTTGTTTAGGTCAGATTTGTGGAGATTTGTAAGCACGCGGGAGGCATAAAGTAGGGTGGATAGTAGGTGAGTCCTCGCTATTGTAGTTTTGGAATGGTCAATGAGGAATTTTCTATTGTGATACAGTAGGCCAAATTTTTTATGTACTTTTTTATAGTTATAGAAATCTGTAGGTCAAATCTAAGGTGATTATCTATTTCAACCCCTAAGAGTTTGGTATGATTTATGAGGGTGACTGTGGTCTTGTTAAAGGAGGAGATGAAGAAAGAATCAGTGGGAGGTGTGGCTCTGTGGGAGCTAAAGAGTACTAGCTTTGTTTTACTTGGGTTCAGAATGAGCCTTTAGTTTGTAATCCAAGTTTCTGCTAGGGAAAAGCATTCTTGTGTTAGGGAATGAAGGATGTTAATTGACTTTGGCTGTGCATATTATAGCGGTATCATCTACATATTGCACTATTGAGGCTTTAGGAATACTGTTTGAGAGCTGATTGATGAAGAGGGTAAAATGAAGTGGCCCCAGGATGGAGTCTTGGTGTACTCCTAGGGAGACTGGTAGGGAGGGGGAGAGTTGGTTTTGCCACATAACAGCATGTTTCCTTCCCTCTAGGTAGTTTTTGAACCAGGAGATGGCAGGGGTGGTAAGGTTTAGAGTTGCTAGTGAAAGGAGTTTATTGTGGTTAACCATGTCAAATGCTTTGGACAAGTCAAGGAAGGTGGCAGATACAAGGAGTCCGTTGTTTCTGTGAGTATTGACAATGTTGGTGAATTCTTTTTGTGCGGTGGTGGTGCTATGGAAGGGTCTAAAGCCATGTTGTTGTGTTGCTATTAGATTATTTTCTAGGCGATATTTCATTAGTTGCTTGTGTATTAACCTGTATACAATTTTAGATAAAGGGGGTAGTATGGCTATAGGACAGTAGTTATTGAGTTCCAGGGAGGTTTCCTCTTTATGTAGAGGGATGATATGTGATATTTTCCATAACTTGGGTACTATACACTCTGAGATGGATATGTTAATTAGGATGGAGACAGGATATGATATGGCTTCTGCAGCCAGGTGGAGGTATTCAGGGGGTATTTTATCTGCAGCTAGAGACGTTGGTTTGAGCTTGCGGAGTAGTTTTTCAATGGATTTGGTTGGTTCTGGGTGGAAGCTGAACTTGGGGCAATTGTTAGTTGGGGTGGGGGGTGGATTTGCAGGGGTGGAGATGTTGTCATAGGGTGGGTTGTTTGCAAGGGTCTGGATAGTTTCTGTAAAGTATTTATTAAATTGAGTGGGGATGTCTTCTTGGAGTAGACATGTAGCCATACTGCTGCATGCTTACAACAGTACTAAAAATGATGCTACAGGATTCTCGCCTTACTTCCTAATGTTTGGAAGAGAAGCTCATCTTCCTGTTGACATCACCTTTGGAGTCACAACTGATAATACACCAGTGCGATCTCACGGCAGTTATGTGGAGAGACTCAAGAAGAACCTCAGACAGGCTTGTGAGCTTACTGAAAAATCAACAGGGCAAAGACATCAGCAAAACAAGGCTCACTATGACAAAAAAGTAAAGATGCATGACTTGCAGCCAGGAGACAGAGTTCTTTTGAGAAATTTAGGACTACAAGGAAAGCACAAACTTGCTGACTGCTGGGGATATGAGATTTACATAATTTGTTTTCAGCTACCTAATATCCCTGTCTACCAAGTTTACCCTGAGCAGAAAGAAGGACCCATAAAAACCTGGCACCGAAACAACTTAATGCCTTTGGCAAAATTAGTGAGGCTCATGAATCCGGAACCCAGAATGGCTCAGCAGAAGCCTAACTCAAGGCGATCCAGAAGGCTAAGGTGGAGAGGAACTATCCTCTCTAATATTTAAGAGCATATGCTTCCTCCTGCTGAAGGAGAGGAGGACAGTGATGATGACTGGGGTTTCAGTGGGCTTTTTTATGAGGATGTTCAAGACCCTGTGGGCTGTAATCTCAATGTAAATGCACTGGAATTCATTCCTTGTCATTTTGAGCAGCCCAAACCTAACAATAGACTAAGCAATGTTTCTGTGCCTCTTGCAGAACCTGATATTGATGGAGGCCTTGCTATGCAAACTTCAGAAAATAGTGCTGAGGATAATCATACTTTTATGGGAAACAAAAGTGACGTTATACAAGAGGAGATCTTAGAAGCAGACAATATGCCTACTGAAGAACTAGAAATTGAATGTGATGTGAGTGACAAACCTTCCAAGCAAAATTCCTTAGCTGTCTCTTCCGAACAAAAACTTCAGAGACTGATTCAGCCCCCACAGAGACTTACCTATAACAGTTTGGGACATAGTACACAGAAACCTGTGACACCTCATCCCAAATTAAGCATAAGGCTGATTACCCTTGGTGGAATGTACCTTTTGAATGCAAAAATATTGTTCAGTTGATGGTGCATTAGTGTTTGTAAATATTTTCTGCTAATCTACCTTTGACTTGGGGGGACCCAAGATTTTCAAGTAAGGGGAGAGTGTAGCTCCCACTGTATTTCATGTAGAAGTAATAGACTGTAGTTTTCCATTACACCACAAGGTGGAGCTCCTTTTCAGGAGTATAAAAGACAATTTCGAAAGTGAAAGAGGATTCTGGAACACTAGCTGAAGGATGGAAGATGGAAACACGTAGCTGAAGGAAAAGGGCCTTGCAGCATGCCTGGATTTTCTTTTTTAGTGCTTTGGGACAGGGAAGTGAAGTAGCAGATTGTGTCTGTCGCTGGCTGAAATCCTGGATACTGGCATTTTGTCGACTCAGAAGAGAAGTCTGAAACCAGTAGCTCCACACCTGCTATGATTCAGCAAGAAAAGGAGTTCCCTTGGGCCTAGTACTGAGAAGCCATAGATGATTACCAAAGTTCTGGTAGGTGATTTTTTACTTTTCTCATCGGAGGAACCACAGCGCCTGGTCACTAGGATATTCTCGACAGAGTGGTGAGAGGCTCTGACCATCATGTTATATGTTTATAAGATTGTGGTCCCCCCCCCAAATGCTTTGTGGAGGGTGTTAGTACTGCTGAATGACATTGCATTCTCTCATATTTGTATTGTGGCACTATAAATCTTTATTGTTCAATGATAATGCATTTTTCTATGTTAGTACTGCTGCCTTAAAGAATCTTTACTGCTCAATGACATTGCATTTTCTCATATTTGTATTGTTGCATTATAAATCCTCATTGTTCAATGACATTGCATTTTGCTCGTGTTAGTACTGCTGTCTTCAAGAATTTTGCTGCTCAATGACATTGCATTTTCTCATATCTGTATTGTTGTATCATGACTCTTTTATTGCTTAATGACATTGCATTTTTCCCATGTTTGTATTGCTGCATTATAAAGCTTTTCTGTTCATTGATATTGCCTTCTTTGTGCATGTTTGAATGTCAAGACTTTCTTCTGTTGAGTTCTGGGGAAGAGATTGAATGTATGTTTTTATTGCATGCATATCTCACCTTGCTTTATTGTTAACTGGTGCACTGTTGAAATAATTTGTTTATGGTTGTGCTATTGCCTTTTTAAACTAGATGTATTACCTAGAATAAAATCTGTCCCTCTTGCAACCTTGGTGTGTTGGGCCTATAGGGGTGTCACCAGACTCAGGTAGGAAGAAACCCATATCTCTTAAGCTACACCTGCAGGTGTACTACATATGTTATAAGCAAGCACTGAGATTGGAACCTGTTTCAGGATCACAAATTGCTGCTCCAAGTCTTCTTCTGTAGTATGAATGGGTTCACTGCCCTTCCTCATGTTTATGTCATGCAAATGCAGTGGTCTAGGTGCAAAAATTATGTACATGAGGGTTCAATGCAGAACTATTTCTGACTCTTACAATTTCCACGTCATACTGACTGGCCAAACTCTGCAGTAAGGTCTACTGAGCATCATGAACAAGACTAGAGACCTGTAGGCAGTACTATGTATTCGTGGTTCAGCTTATGACTCTGGGGGATGTCCGTAATTGCAATACCACATAATGGAGTAAGAGTTTCTGTAATGCATAGTTTAATACCAACCTATACACAGATACTGGGTTGCCATGTTTTACAACTCAAACTGTTATTTTCAAACATTGTCATGCATTACATTTGTTATTGAGCTGCCCCACTCATGGTTGCACAAATTAGCTGTCCGTCATTGTGCAGCAGTGCTTATTTCCAACTATTGTTTCCTGCATTTTCTGCATTTTCTCACCTTATAAACCATGGCATTTGAGGGTGAAGGCAGTGGTGCTTTTTGAGCACAAAGGCAGTGTGTGGAGGCATCTAAGATATTCCTCCACCTATTACACCAGCATTATAGTCACATTTTCCTTAAATAGGGCTATGAAGGTCCTCAATATAAAGAAGAAGCCTAGAACAGTTTGGAACAAGTATTAACACATGACACAGGGATCTACTCACAGAGGGTAACAATGTCATTATCACTATAATGATCTTAAAAGATGCAATCCTGACCTCCTAGGCTGATGAAAGTTTGAGGTTAGAGTGCATCCACAAGCAATTTGCCAGTGTCTGTCATGCACATGTCTTACTCACACCCATGTATTTCTTCACAGCTCCTGAAGCTATTGCAGAGAATGCACAGATACACAGGAGAAGGCTGGACCTTTTTAGAGAAAGCCTGGGTGAGTATACCTATGACATACAGTATATATGTCCATGTTAACAATCTGGTTAGTTATTATAGCTTTAGTCTGGAAAATAATATTTGGTTTTGTTTTTTACAGGGTTGACACCCTATCAAGTGCCTAAATATGGGACTTTATTTATGGATATGTAAAGTTTTGCAGATCAGCCTTAATCATAAGCAGTGCAAATGACTGGGCTACATTTTTTTGCATAAATAAAAGCTCAATATTGCAAAATTGCAGTTGCTTATGATCTTTCCTATAAAGGTAGGGTGTTTCAGGTACAATATCTTAGGAGATTTGCTATTTTCCTTGAATTTTTTTCTTTGCATAAAACAACTGACAACATAAGGACTGTCCTGCATAAAGGGGGACAGGTGGTAACCGTAGTTTTATACAAGGAATCATGCTGATAGATCAACGCTTTTTTCCCTGACAGCAAATACTGCAAAAATGTTTCATGTCCAATGACCTGAGTGCATGCGTAGTGTGGTGGATCCTGGCCTCTGATAAGCAACAGACCGTAGCATTCTCCTTACTCAGCCTGGTGAGAGGGACATCAGTGTGTCTCACAATGGAGTCTCCAATGACTAGAATGTTGGATTGTGTGGTGGCTTGCCTTAGGGGCTTAGAGGTAGAGGTTCCATGAGATGTAGCTCTATGTGTTGATGAGGGTGTTATTTTGAAAGAGCACATTTGGGGCTGCTGAGGGTATTTGTTATGTGTACTTCATCTAGGAGGTCTTTGTGGGTTAGGAAGGTTACATGTAAGTGCCTCAGCATATGTGGGTCGATATGTCTACTTTGAATTGTGCGAGATGGGTGCAGCGTGTGTACTACTGACAACCTTATTGACATTAGGAGTACTTTTATGTGAAAGTTTTGCCTCCATTGACATTGCGTAAATACATCTCTAACATACCATATCAGTTTATTTGAGAATTAACTAGTTTTCAGTAAACGTGAGACAATTTCTATATTGCCTCAGAATGCCCATATTACCAAGCTGGTGACAGAGACAGTAGGAAAGTCCATATCCATGGCAACAGACCCTTTTATGTTGATTAGACAGTTGGAGTGAGAATATCAATCACTGAGTATCCGGTTTGCAACTATGTGGACAGTGCTTGTCACTGCAAACTAGTTGTCCTGTGTGCAACTAGGTACTGGAGAATTTTCAATTGTATTTTTTACAGGAAAAATGTCATGGTGTCTGAGTCTGTACAGAGCACTGCCAAACACTTGATGGGAAACTAATACGTAGACCCTGAAAATTTAAGGATGAAGTATTTAGGTAGATATTCTGAAGTTAGAAACAAATCAAGTAGTACTTACTGAAAACAAAGAATTAGCTTGTAACAAATGCTGAAAAGAGGGGAGTCACATGAATGACTACTGCCTGGATACTACTAATACTGGTCTCACCACAGCTTCACTCTGTTGGGATACAGTGCTCCTTTGCTTCTTATATCACTAGAAGCAAAATGTTAGCACCAATCCCAAGAACAGAAGCAGGCCCCAGCTTGTTTAGTGATCCACAGTCTTGTCCCAGATGATGCAAAGGTCTGCAGGCTTGTAGCCTTTTTCTGGTAGATGCCTTGAATAGCAACCAGACCAATCAGGAATGTTAAGTACAGACACTCACTCTCCAACCAGAAACAGTCAGGAATCAATGCACTCTCTCCTCTTACTATTACCAGGACCCAAATATAAGCACAGATTACAAGCTGTCACCTACAAAGCAGTTATTATGCTTTCCAGTGATCAGCAAGCTCCAGGAAATAATGTCCCTGTACCCCTTCTCTCACCAGGAGAAAACAGAAGCACTAATCCCAAGATGACTACTAAGTGGCAGAATGTGGGCTCTCAAATAGATGGTGCTCTTGCAATAGATCTTTAAAGGTAAGAGGGAAAAAATGGTTTATCCTAAACACTGCAGTTTGCACTAAGCAATTAGATTTGAAAGTGGGTAACTTAAGTTTTAGCGGTCTAAGTGGAGATCCACCATTTTAAAAAGAGCAAGATAGATTGAAAGGAGGTGGGCACTTTTTTATTCTTGTACTATGAAATACAGTAGGATGGCCAATAAATTTAAATAGTTGAAGGTGAGTGATTTCACAAAATGATAATTTTGTGCTTACTCACACCAGCCAGTGAAAGGAGAGAGGGAAGGAGGTATATGGTCAAATTAACATAAGGGGCAGGAAACTGGAAAGACAGTGGTGTGTAAGAACACAAAAGTAACAGGGTGGGAGGATGGGAAAAATTCTGTCTGACTCACAAGAGACAGAGCTGTGGTCTCTCTTCAAGTTTTAATATGCAATTAAAGGTGGAATACAAGTAAAACAGTGTTAAGAAAACAAATCACAGTATACAAAATAGAAAAAGGTAATACAGTAATGCAAAGTACAAGAAATCAAAAGCAAACTAACCTTTCCCTCACAGCAAGCTGTGGCAGAGTCTGGGTGAACTTTTCCATTTACTCTCGAAAGCACAGAAATTGAACCCATCTAGTTTAAGCAGAAGGAAGTACAGTACTTCAGCAAATAAATAAAAAAGTTAAGGCGGAAATATGGAAAGAAAGAGAATGTGTAAAGTGAATTTAGCAAAGTAGTCTAGAGAATAAAAAATCCTTTTTTCAGCATGCGGTAGCGTTGTCGCCTAACAGTAAGATGCTGTTCGGTTCGATTCTCAGCTAGAGCGTCTTCTGCGTGGAGACATGCATGAATGGGCGTACCTTCGTTGAAGGTTGTGCATCAGGCCTGGCAAGCCGGTATGTAAAAATCAACTGCCAATCATTAGCGGTCCAGAGTTCCTCTGTGGCAACCCCTAACCGGGAAAAGCCGAAAGACACAAACAAATCTCTTACAGAGGGGGCAGTCAAACTAACATTACTGTAAACATTGGTGACTGCCTGGTGGTAAACTTGAAACAGTGAGGCATTTTCCCCTTTTTAAAACACAAATAAAATGTAAGAAGAAATGGCAGTGAAATTGCATTTTATAAAGCAGGTGGTATTCCTCAACTTATTGTGGAGGTGTTGGTGTCTAAGTCCATAAACAAAGTTAATAAAGATTCAGCTGTTAGCCTAGATGACATTAATGTTTTCTTTTTATGTCAACTTACGCAGAACATTATTACGTGTTGCACTTATTTATGTCAGCTGATTATTAATGAAGGTTACATTTTTCAAATCTGAAAAACTGCCAACATCATGATGATGTTTTGTTTTTTTGACATATTCCACATGCAAATAGGGCTCATAATCATCTGATAGGAGGTCCTGAACTGTTGTTGTAACATGGTAACATTGTATTCACCACTTGTGGGTAAAGAAGAAAAAGTGCATATTACATGAACGATTCATTTAAATAAAGATGTGTAGCTGGCGAATTCATAAAAAAAAAATCCAAAAAATTTGAAATGTAATTCATGGCTTTGTTCCTGATGACGTTCCTCATAATTCAACAAACAACAGCTCTGGCCTCTGCATGCAGTTACTGTCACATTGCAATAGGTCACTAATGCCACAGTGTACAACAACTGTGAAGTATCCTGTAAACTATTTTGTGGTTTCATGGCCTTAGCAGTACATACAAAGAACATGTCTTCAGCATTGATGTTCCTGTGACTATAGGAACCTTCTTACTCTCTGATTACCTCTGAGTATGTGCACCTGAGCTTACTGGTCCCAGGCGAAATGTGTTTAATAAAAAGCTACCATTTATACAATTAAAGCACTGCCATTTCTTCATGATCTTCTACAAACTTATTTTGTAAACAGTCTGAATAAAATATCATACACACATCTATCTGTCTATCTACAGATAGATGCGTACATGCGTGTGTGTGTGTGTGTGTGTGTGTGTGTGTGTGTGTGTGTGTGTGTGTGTGTGTGTGTGTGTGTGTGTGTGTGTATGTGTCTGTGTGTATGTGTGTGTGTATTTATGTGTGTGTACACATATTTATGTATGTGTGCATATGAGTGTGTATGTATTTTATATAGATATACATAAATATATATATATATATATATATATATATATATATATATATATATATATATATATATATACATATATATATATATATAGAGAGAGAGAGAGAGAGGTCCCTATCAGTTGACTGAGTTTTTAAATGGAGATCATGGTACAGTGCAGATCAGGAAATTTACCCTTTTCCTCTCTGTAGTGCGATCTTGGAGTTGGTATACATAATTTACAGGGAGTGTGGGTGATGCAGGGGGCTTGTCCCACTGCAAAAATGCAAAAACATAAAAAAAAGGTAGATTATTGTGGATTTTTTTTTGATGTTCGAGTTATTAGAAACTTGATCTTTTGGTCTCTTATAAATATATGGGGAAAGGATAAATTCCCCGACCATTAGAGTTTTATCCTTCTTATTGTTCAGAAAATGCTTAGACCACTCTTGAAGGAGAATCACTGTACTCTAACAACTTTCATGAAAATGTGTCATTTGGATTATATGTTTCCTATGGTACATCTTGCCTAGCTCAGCCTTTGATGCTAGTAATGTCCATGATGTTTTGGTAAGGGATAAGTGATCTACAGTGGTGCCAACTGGCAGGGACTGATGCTTTAAGTAGCAGAATTGATATTCACTTGATGTCAAGATATACTATGACTTGCAAATGTCAATGATATTTACCTCTATGTATAAAATGGTTATTGAATTGTTGTATATGTAGTTTGGTGGACAAACACAGTAGATTCTGAGTGAACCATGCTATCCAACAGGATGTAATTTATTTTTGTTATCTTGATAACAATATGTGTAAATATTCACTTACACATATCCTGAATTTTGGAGTTATGTGGTGTGGATGGGTTACCCCATATGGATATATGAAACTATCAGCTATACAGATGCTTTGGGGGATATTTCATCATCTAATGTCTGACTTGGTCCTAGTTATAAATTGTTTTAAATGATGCTTTCCAGGCTTTCATCAGAATGTTATAGAAAGGCTGATAAAATTGTTGGATAACCTTATGTTAGGAACTTTTATGGATACTCCAATAGTGTTATCGTTGAGGTGCTCTACTGTTGCCACCTCTTGCTTTCAGCGAGTCCATTAAGAGACTTATCCTTTCAGCTAGGAACCCCCAGCATTGTAATCAACATCAGGTTACAAAGGCACACACACACACACACACACACACACACACACACACACACACACACACACACACACACACACACACACACACACACACACCGGCAAACTGGATTACCATGCTGACGAGGTCCTAGAAGAAAGGATAAGGGTCTTAATGGAAAGTTCAACGCCTATCTGTCCAGACGCTGTTGCTGACCCAGTGGCACTGACACTGACATAGTATGTTGCAGGTCCCAAAGGAACGGTAACATTATCCTTTTATTTTTGAGAGTACATAGTTCAGCGGGACTTACCCAACCTTCCGGTCTATAGGCGTTCCTGACGTGCTGCTTAAGGTCTCATTGTCCTAATTTATCCAGGATGTCCCATTAAAAATTACTCTTCTTGGTTTTATAAAATCACCACGTTTGCACCCATAAATCTCATAGATTGCTTGGAGTGGCTTTGAGTTGGCTGAGGTCAGTGACGTGCATGAGTGTACACACCACACATGCATTCAGTCTATCAATGTAAAGGCACATCCTGTGCTTTTATATTCAAAATCAAATGTAATGGAATTATGTAGGATGTCAGCCTTACCACAGTGGCTCATGCACTTCCATCTGTCATGCTTGTTAAAGATTCTGCACTGGTGATTGATCAGTAAGCTGATATTGAATGTACTAAAGGAGAAGACACTTACTGTCAAAGCAGTCGGATGCAGAAGTGAAGCAGAAAAACACTTACTAACAAAGCCGTGCAATGCAGGATTGAAATGGAAGTCCACTCCCTATCAAAGCAGTCTGATGTAGAACCAAAGCAGAAGTTAATTTATTGTCAAAGCAGTGCAATACAGAACATGCAAAAGTCTACTTTGTTATACTGTTATTTCTAGATGCCTCCTTTACTAGAGGAATCCATGTTTGCCATCTAATGGCTTAGGATCAAAGCACAAAGCCCTCTTCTTGAGTCATAGCACAGATATGCTTGTCAGATAGTGAATGAGCTAAAAGAGATAGGAAAGTTGGTAGCTAGGACTGAAAAAAAGTAAAACTGTAGGCTTCTGTAGCACAACATGTACCTGTTGACAATAAGGATTGAAACCTAGATGCAATCTCTAATTTTTTCCACACTGATGCTTGGAACAGACTGTATATGTTATGAGTCAATATTTTCCTAGTAGTTACAGAGGGATAATGCATTTTATTTTGCTTTTTAGCACTTCTTGAATGCCTGCATATTTTTTATGAGGAAATTAAGGCGGAATTAAATTTCTTCAAATAGCCTACTAAAACTAGAATGTTTTATTACTCCTGGCAATACTGGCTTAGTGTTAAAGAAGTATAAGCAAATGCTTTTGGTTAAAAATATTGATTCCTTCCTCTCCTGAGTTTCATGTGGTTATTTCACTTCACTGACAGCAGAAAAAGCTATTAGCCTGTTAAATCTGCCCATAAATATGTTTAATAATGCTTTTCTATCACCAGACCTTCCCATTTTCCTTTTTTCTCAAGACTGTTTTAATGACTCATTGAAGACTGTCTCTACCACCCTATATTTTATTTATTATGGGGTTTTTTTTTACTATTATTAGGTTGGTTGTATGCTATTTTGATATCTTCTTGTTTGGCATCTCCAGGTTTTGGTGTGTCACAGGACACAGGACAATAACTTGTTATTTCTGCTGATAAACAACTACATTGTCAAATGTAATTAGCCAACTGAGAGATGGGGAAAATGATTACAGGCACTTCTGGGGTTGTGAGGCTGGGGCAAAATGATTACATACATTACAGTCAGCAAGGCAACAAGTCCAAATATGTCATTTACCAGGGATGTTAACTGTGCAGGTTGTGCACAGGAGTTCTTCTGGGGCTCTATCCTTGCTTTTTCCTTTGGGAGCCACATCTCATGACAAGTTTTTCCTGTAAAGGTATACTCCTTGTCACTACTGAAGTAACAAGTAGAAGTGTCACCATCAAAGGAAGGACCTCCACCAATATTTTCAGTGGTCTTTATGGAGTGCAGGCCATTTGACCTTAGGTGTTTCATTGTTAATGGCATGTGTTGCCTCATGAGACTGCCTTATGTCTTGCTTTTGTGTACCTGGCTTATATATGCTCTCCAGTACCTAAACTGAGACTTCTGTAGCTGAGCCAGCCCTCATTCACTACTCACCTGGACAGTGCCCACAGATCCATCTCCTACCCTGCTTCAGTCATTACTTTCCCTCCAGGCTGGCACACAAATAGCAAGGTTTTCATACTAGTGACATTTATTGCCCTCCCTATGGTGCTTATTAAGTCTGTTAGTCGCAGAATCTACACCCACAGATTTTGAGTAGATTTGATTATGTATATTTTATGCAAATAACGAGATCCTAATTTTAGAGGTATAACCTTGATTTTCAGGTCATTTGTCCCTCATTTTTTTCATCTCAGTGCTGACAGGCAAGTGTGCATTTTTTAAATGTATATTTTTTTTCTTCTAAGTGAACATTTTTCCTATAAAGGTACTGCATACTTATATGTAATGGAATCTTCATGTACTTGTTAAAATGGCTGAGATGAAACTACCATATTAACATTTTCCAGAAATGCAGGAACTTAGTTTCTGGAAGTTTGGGTTAGTTTAACAGTTGAATTATACTGACATATAACTGCAGAGCAGTTAATATGAGGTTTGCAAGGTAACCACACTCTTGCTGGTTGTAAGGGTTTTGTTCTTGCTATGTTTATACCAGTATGTATGTAACCTATTGTGAATATATGACATCATAATAACCAACTGTGGGCTTTGTGCACTCATTTAAAATGTCATATCTTTACTGTCCCATATTGTAACTCAAGGATTTTGTAATGTTTTAGGTGTACTCTGTGTAGATCATTATTATGTTTACTGGTTTTTATACTATTAGTAGCCACACTGGTTTGTCTTAAGTAAGCTTGTCCAGAACTTTGTCATTGTTATTGTTATTTTTATGAATATTGATTTATACGCTATTAGTCATACTGGAGCTTTTCTCCCAGGGCCTCCATTGAAAATGTACAAACTGTCCAGTCGGGCTCCCCCAGTAAACAAATGTAAAATAAAGAATAAATAAATAAAAATAAATAAATATCACCTCCATTGTTAACATATAAGCTGAAATTAAAAGTAAACAAAGATTAGATTACTTATTTGCAAGATATGTAACAATGTTTTTACAGTAATTACATAGCATGTCCAATTATATAGGAAGATTACTACAATAAATTGGTTATATCCTAACATTTTGACTTTGAGGGGATAATCATTTCTCGCAATTTGAAAGCTGTTTCTAACCTAATTGTTCTATATGTATTAATTTTATTCTACCACAACCTGCACTGTTAACATCCCTGGTAAATGACATGTTTGGACTTCTTGCCTCGCTGACTATAATGTATGTAATCATTTTGCCCCAGCCTCACAACCCCAGAAGTGCCTGTAATCATTCTGCCCACCTCCCAGTTTCTGAAGTGTTTTATCAGTAAAATAAGTTAGATATATAGCAATTACTCTCTGATGTCCTCATTCATGTTCACCGTGTTTACATTTTTATCAGCTCTTTCATTCTCAAGGTAATTTATACATAGGCGAAAATTCAAAGTATTTCAGCGATTATAATGTTTTGTGATATTTCTGAGTTCATGTTAGAACTGATCATCTTACACCATGCAGATATCTTAGCAAGAAATGCAAAGAATTAAATAACTTTAAATAATGTGAGAACCTATGACAAACATCCAAAATTTTCACCTGAGAAGAATTTGTTTTGTGTGTACATGACAGATAGCTTTTGTGAGGACTGGAGTATCTGAGGTATGATTTGCCTGCTGGGCATGGCTTATGATGTCACCACATAGTGTACTGTATAACTGTGATGCATGAATGATTTGAAATAGCACCTGCACCCACCCAGATCCTTGATTAAGCAAGTCTAGTTATGTAAGTACGTGAAAGGATCAATTATATGAACTGCATTAGCAATAATTGCCATGTTGCATTAGTCAGTGTTCTGTTTTCCCACTGTTACAATGATCATGCAAACACAAAAGCATGGATGCTGTTAACAAATAAGGATAGCAAGTCCCACCCATTATGTGATCAGTTCTCATGTATGGTAGCTTATCACAGCATTAAGTTAGGTTTCAACCACAAATGTTTTCAAATGTTGAGGGTTCATTGTCTCATAGATAAACCCCACTAAACTAAACATAATGAAGAGACGATCCAAAAAACAAAGATAATACAAGCAGTTGCAACAACAAGGTAACTGTCCTTTCCTCTTTAAGTGCATGTGGTTTAAGGACTGATGTAAACTGCAGAGAATCTCGTCTTTATGTACATGAACAGTAAAGCTTCCTTACTCTTTCCTTTACTCTAAATAATACGTTCCTTACTGAGATTTTCATGACAAACACAACAGCATCCATTAGAGTAAAGCACAGGCAGCCAGAAGCCCTGAAAGAAAAAGATGATGGAGCTGGTCTATCACTGACAGGCATTAGTAACAGATTATACGGGCAGTTTCTCCAGTTTCCAAAACAGATGAGTCAGCGTGGTGGGCTCTAGATGAGGGGAAGTATCACTGAATCTAAACTGAGTCATATACAAATCCTCATCTCAGACCAGGACACTTTTATTAATTTCTGCATGTTGCTGTTTACCAGGCAGGTATAAGATTCAGAAGCAATCCTTTCAGGAATGCTCTGTGTTCATAGCTTATCTGTATAAACAATGTTTGCTAACTCTATCATTACTGTGATGTAAGAAACGTACATATATTTTATTATAACCAACCCAGGTTATGGCTGAGAAGGGTCAACCAATCAGCCCACCTGCCTGGCAAATAGATGAATATAAACGGAGTCTTTAAGGTGAACACTTTTCTTCTCATATTTACATTTGGTAACTGTTTGATATATGTCTATGTTTATATTCATGGTGTTTTTTTATGCATTTTAGAATCATTCACCATGGCTGGTGATTATATTTCACACATTTTTGCACTTGGCATTTGACACTGTAGTCCTTCACTACATTTGTATCTTAGGTATCTGTGGTGGTTCTTCCCAGACCTCTACAATGAAAATGGGTTCTGCCCAGTGAGACAGCTGCATGAGACTTAAACATGGTATATAAAAATGAAGGTCTAAGTTAGCACATATTTTGATAGGAAAAAGACATGCAGGTAGGTGTGTGCGTGAATGGGTGTGCCTTCGTTGAAGGTTGGGCATCGGGCTGGCACCTCGGCACCGTAAACATCTACTGTTTATCATAAGTGGACCAGCGTTCCGCTGTGGCAACCCCTAACCAGGAAAAGCCGAAAGACATTACTAATGAAATACACAGAAAGAGATGATAGAATACATTGTTACAGGTCCAGTGGCAGTAGCAGTCTGTGGATAGTTACGTTAGCATACCTTTTAGACAACAGGTAAATCACACAGATACCCTGTTTATATGGGGATATTATCCAGTAAAAAACAAGTCCACCGGTTCATGGCAGCACTATTAAGCTGCTGAGAAACACAACAGAAAAATAAAGCAAACGGACACCATTGTGTGTGTGTGTGTGTGTGTGTGTGTGTGTGTGTGTGTGTGTGTGTGTGTGTGTGTGTGTGTGTGTGTGTGACAGAGAGAGAGAAATTCAGTGTGAGCAAGCTACAGAAAGAGGGGGGGGGGCTCAGCACATACTTATCATAAGATCACCTGAAGGTCATTTTAAACCTAACCACTTCATCTCAATGTAATACCATGAAAATGCTAGTCAATACCTAAGACTGCATTCAGTGATGACTGCCCATAGCCTTGAGGGTTGTGGACACTATCCCGTGGAGGAATTTATAGTGCCCCATCCACTCGTCCAGGTTCCTCTTGAACAATGTCATAGAGGTGCCCTGTTTCACATTAATTGGTAGCCTATTCCAAAGATGCAACAGTCACTAGGACAAAGAGATTAGAGATCCAGCCAATAATAAAAACAAAAACAAAAACGGGACATCAAAGTGAGGACTGTTGCACATACTCGAGTACCCCTCGAGATAAAGATGAAGAAAGATTCTATTATCAAGCTTTTTCTTTTTACATCATAGCTCAGATTACTATACTTTAAGATTTCGGACCTGCGTCCATGAATGGGTTTGGGAAGACCACAGGTAAGTGTTATCAAATATAGTTGTACTTATGTAGGTGTGTAAATATGTGGAGAATGCAATGTGTGGTGTGCCATTATGTTTTAGAAACTTGCACTGTTAACACATGAGAGAAAAATGTTATGTTGAATAAAGGATATGTTTATAAAAGGAATAGAGTTGTATATTGCATTAAACATGACTACAGACCAGCTAAGTGGTAGATAGGACAAACTAAACATATAGCTGTGTATGTGAGAAGTAAAGATGTCCTTCTATATCACTATTGCAGTATTTTGAACAGAAGGGATCTCCTGCCCAGGACAGCCCAACACTTGGCCAGTATACAACAGCCTAATGTGCTTGTATGTGCCATACAATGTCACAATTATGCTCCCCACACAGAACACAGGGCATAAAAAGGATGTACAGATACAGCTACCCAGAACTTCTTTGCCATCAGGTCCAATTCCGTTATTGCTAGTTGGTTTAAACGCCTTGTTGCTATACTGAATACTTAGCCACCACGTAAGTGCCCATTGTGGTTGTTTCTTTACATTTCTTGGTCTTGTATTTCATTTTTCTACCTAGAGTTCATGTCATCCAAGAAGGGAAAATGTCAGTGTGAGAGTCAGATTCCATGTAAGGATCGTCACAAACAGTGTTTTTGTTTGGGTGCTTCCCAAGACTATACCACTTGTAATATCTGTAAGGAATTTGTGCTTAAGACACTCAGAAGCTATTTGTCTTCCCTGGCCATTTATCTTGAAAACCCACACCTTAAACAGCCAGCCCAGGGCACCATGGCAGAATCCTTTAACCCCAAGATACTCCCACAGGGTATGAAGGTGGTCAAGAAGTCTTAGCTGGATTCTTTGGCTATCCAGCCTCCAATGGACATCCCACTAGAAGTGAGTAATATCTCTGTAGGCTGTTCATCATCTACATCAGATTCATCTGCCACAACCCCATCTGTGGCTGGAATGGATCTGTCTTTTTGCATGTTCTCTGAGGCTTTGCATGCATCTGCTCTAGACATCGAGGGGAAATCAAAGTTAATTATCTTGGAGGGTCCTAGAGGGATTCTGCAGATATTTGTCAAGGAGGAGCTTCCAGGTTCTCATATTGATTCTCACCATGGGTCAGAATCTCCAGTATTTGTTAGGACTGATGTCCCTTCCAGTAAGAAATAAAAATTAAATCATGCTTCACTCCATCCTAAGGATCCTCAAAGGAAATGGCAAGAGTTTACTTGTTTCCTGCCCTGATGACCCTAAAGCCTCCTCAAAAAATTTGCTGTTCCAGGTGTTCGGGATTTTCAGCGTTCGCTGAAATAGGGTTGATGAATCCGCGTTCGCTTTTTTAAGCATTCGTTGATTCAATATAGACCCTTTAAATATTAGTCTTATAAACTTAGAAAGTTGCACCTTCTTATTTCAAATGGGACTTAACTCTAACTAATACAACATTCCAATGGATGTGGGGGGCAATTTAGTCTTTAGCTGTAAAAGTGCAAATCCTGAAAGTTTTTATATGAAAATAATGCGTTTCCAATACCAGATTACAGAATGCTTACCATGTTTTTGTCAAAGGGTGATATGCTATATATAGTGCCTTTGCTGGTAGCTTATGTGGAAAGAAAAAAAAACTACCAAAAGGTAAAGGTCATACTGGGGACACTTTCACACTGTGGAAAGAGGGAAGTTAAAAAATTCTATAGTAAAGCTATCTGTGTCAGTCCTAAGATAATTGACATATACTTAAATAGACTAAGTTTATTTCAAGTTAACACTCAGTTTAAAAACAGCAAGAACTGATACAAATGGGAAACAGGTTTTGTTTTATTGTTCAGTAAATTGCTTATATAGTGCCAGAAAGGTGTCTTCTAATTTCCCTTCCCTGAATCCCAATTCAATTCACAGTCCAGACTAAATGTTCATATTTCCCGCACTAAACGGTATAAAATAGAGCAGAACTACTCAGCATAAACTCATCTCCACAAGCATTATTTCTTAGCTTTAAAATCTCAAACTGAATTTTACCAGTTAAGGTTCATTTTTATAATGTTTGTAAATAAAGTATGTTGGCAAACATGGCAGTCCCAGCTCAGCATACCTCCTGCACTTGGGTGACAACAGCAACTTCTCAAGTACTGTACCGCCTTCTGCTACTCGTTATTATTTTACCGTATTTTTAGGGCGTGTTCAGCCCACGCTCCAGTCTGACTGCCATACACTGATCAAATATAGCATACTGGCAAAGTTAGAGGACAACTACAAACTCCATGCTTTAAATATCACTTTATGGGACTAGTTTCTTGAGCGTTGTTTGATACCTCAGCATGTTTAAAAGGGCACCGTATTCGAAGAATTCTGCATAGTACTAGGTTGTAGCAGGTAAAATATCACATTAGGGCGATGGGTACAGTGACCTAGGAAGGTCAACAGTAAAACAGATGGAAAGGATAAAACCCTACATGAGATACAGTAGTATACACAAAGAGAAAACTTACTGGACAGAATGAGGTGAAACACATTGTGCAGATGACAAGGAAAACAGCACAGTAAGAGAAACCAAAGCTAAAGAATATGTAAAATGCTGAGACAGAAGAGTTTTATCAAGGTTAAAAGACATAAAGCATGGCTCATGGAAACTACTGTAGGAGTATGACAGAACACCTTGTTTGGGGAGGTTCACAGGGTCAAATCCTAAGAAGAATGAGAACACAACAGGCTGATATTGTTGGAAGGGAGAAGAAACACAGCTTATAGACATCTATATATACTTAATGTATTTTAATCTTATGTTGTATCTGGGGATGCACTTTCTCCACAGAAAAAATATGGCAAAGGAATCATCATGCTGTCATAGTACAGTTGCATACTATAAAACAGTCTAACAGATAAAATGTCTTCTAGCAAATCACTGATGATTGACGTCATTAAATAATGACGCTGTCAATTTGAGTTTCACACTTTATATCCTTCTGAAACTGAATGCTAACACAAAACCTTTTATTCTTGCAACATTCTTGGTTAGTAAGAGTGATATTTAAAATCTGTCCCTATTTTGTACCTTTGTATCCCATTATTATTGGCTTTGTCCATTTTTCTTGTGCTAAGAGGATGAGGACTTGTCACTCTCTGCCTATCGCTCTCCACGATGCAATTGGAGGAGCAGTTCAGGATCATCATATAGCTCACCTGACCACAACCTCCAATCTCATCTCTGAAGGGTCTTTCACAGGAAAGAAAACTTTATCAGTTGAAATGGAAAAACGTACGACTTTGGTGGCACATTTTCTGATTAAAACAAAATAACAGTGTGGTGCATTTTTTAATGGAGTTCCAAACAGCTTGAAAAGGGGGTGGCACATGCCCCTGTGCCAATGCCTAAATCCGCCACTGCATTTGTTAACCATGTAGGCCCACTGGACACACAGTCCCTTTTCAGGGGTGACCTGATAATAATGCCTGGTTAAATGACACATAATAGGCAAATGAAGTCCGAGGAAATCAAATCCTGTACCACAAGATTGTATTACAGGGATGAAAGTGCTCAATACAAAATCTTTTGGTCTCAAGATTTTAGTTGCTTCACTTGCGATTTAGTTATTAGTTTATATTTTACTCTGGCTCATGGTTATTATACAGTCTTTTTTTTTTTTTTGTTGTTTTTTTTTTTTTTTTGTGGATGCCCTATGGGTTCCAAAGCAGGAGACAATGTTACTTCAAAACCTAATTCTATTGGAATTCCAACAACTAATTCTTTTCCTGTGGTTGCCACTGGTAACAACCAGAATGGTGGTGGTAAAATCAAGACATTGAATAATTTAACAAGAACTTTAACACAGATAACCCAATGGATAACTAATGCATCTTAGTCTATTCCTGCAAGGCAGCCTGTACAGTTCCTGCAGGAGGGAGGACTAATGATGATGAAGCTTCACCAGTTGTTGCAGTTAGTGTTCATACCAGGGATAACCCTGATTTGGATGAATGGGTAAACAAATAATTTTCTTTCTCAGGCTCTGATAGGTTCATAGGTTCATAGGTTCATACTAGGCTATCTGCCCTAGGGCATTTACAAGCCTAGCCAGAGTGTGTTTGGCTTTCGCCACCCTTCTTAGATTAGTTGACTGTGCCTCTGTATAGTAGGTCACAGAAGATAGCCCATTTAAGGTTAGTTTACCATGCCTCTGTCTAGCAGTGACACAGAAGAGATTCCAGGGGTAAATTTACGATCTCCCATCCAAACGTCAAGATTCGTCTTGAAGAGGGTCATTGAGGGGCTCTGTCTGACATGGATTGGGATTTTGTTCCAGAGTGAGGGGAGCCTCTGGGATATGAATTTGTCCCCCCAGCATGTTCTATTTATTTCTGTGCTGAGGTTTAAGTCACTGGAGCATATAGTTCTGATGGATTTGGATTTCTTGAGGTGGAGCATGTCCATTAATTCTGGATTGGACATGGCTTTATACGTCAGGCACAGATCACCTCTGAGTAGGCGGTAAGCAACTGAGTAGAGCTGGAGTTTCTTTAGCCTAACTGCGTAGGGCATCTGTTTGAGTCCCTTGATCCTCTTGGTGAGGTACTTTTGGGGTCTTTCTAGTTGTAGCAGGTGTCGGGTAAGGTACATCCCAAATGGGGCATTGTATTCAATTATGGGCCTGATGAGTGATGAGTAGAGGGGCACAATGACCTCTCTTAGGTTCATAGGTTCATAGGTTCATACTGGGCTATCTGCCCTAGGGCATTTATAAGCCAAGCCAGAATGTGTTTGGCTTTCGCCACCCATTTTAAATTTATTTTGCTATGCCCTTTTTCGAGGTTAGTATACTGTGCCTCTGTCTAACAGTGACACAGAAGTGATACCCGGGGTAAACCTACGATCTCCCATCCACTCATCAAGATTCCTCTTGAAGAGAGTCAATGAGGGACTCTGCCTAACCTGGACTGGGATTTTATTCCAGAGTGAAGGGAGCCTCTGGGTTATGAATCTGTCCCTCCAGCATGTCCTATTTATTTCAGTGCTGAGGTTCAAGTCTCTCGAGCGCGTAGCTCGATGGGATTTGGATTTTCTGAGGTGCAGCATGTCCATTAATTCCGGGTTGGACATGGCTTTATACGTCAGGCACAGATCGCCTCTGAACAGGCGGTATGCCACTGAGTAGAGCTGGAGTTTCTTTAACCGGGCGGCATATGGAATCTGTTTGAGCCCTTTGATCCTCTTGGTGAGGTACTTTTGGGGTCTTTCCAGTTGCTGCAGGTGTCTGGTAAGGTACATCCCAAAAGGGGCATTGTACTCAATTATGGGCCTGATGAGGGATGAGTAAAGAGGCACGATGACCTCCCCTGATCTAGATGTGAATCCCTTCATGATTAGGTGGGCTATATAAAATGTTTTTCTAACCACTTTGGCCACGTGGTTGTCAAATGAGAGATTGCTATCAACTTGGGTCCCCAGGTCCCTAATTACTTCTTCTGTACTTAATGGATTACCACCTATGTGGTAATTTGTGGGCACTTTGTTTTGCCAAAGGGATGACTATACACTTTTGGCATTTAGCTTGAGGCCATGGCTCTGGTACCAGTTGTCTGTTTCTATGAGGCCCTTTTGGAGGATGCTTGTGTCGGCTGGAGAGTCGATTATGGCGCCCAGTTTGCAGTCATCTGCGAACTTGGTCAGCCACAGTCCTTCCGTGTTGGACTGTACCTCCAAGAAATATATACCGAACAAGAGAGGTCTCAGGACTGAGCCTTGTGGGACACCACTTGTAACTGGTTTGGAGTCTGACATGGCTCCAGCAATTCTAACCATGTGGGTTCTGTCCTTGAGCCAGTTTGCAATCCATCTAGTGACATAGGGGTTTATATTTAAGCTGGTGAGCTTATCTATAATGCCCGAGTGGGGTATTGTATCGAAGGCTTTTGCGAGGTCCAGGTAGGCTGTGTGGATCACCTTCCCCTCGTCAATGGCCTTGGTGACTGTTTCAAAGAAATCAACCAGGTTTAAGAGGCAGGATCTGCCCTTAACAAAGCCGAACTGGGTAGGATCCAGTGTTTGTAGGTCCCCAATATCTTTATTTATGAGGTCCATGATGATCCTTTCCATAGCTTTGCAGACCAAGCTAGTCAGGCTTATGGGGCGATAGTTTCCAGGATCCGTTGAGGCACCACCTTTATGGAGAGGGACCACTGTTGCTGTACGCCACTCTTTGGGCACATATCCTGTAGTAAGGCTGAGACTGAACAGTAGTTTTATGTTTGGGTTTAGCTCTTCTTGGAGTTCATGTAGGACGCAGCCCGGGACACCATCTGGTCCCATTGATGCTGTGTTTTTTGCTTTGGAGAGGGCGTCTCTTACCTGAGCATCTGAGATGTCAGGGGGGCAGCACTCTGCTGGGACAGATATTTGCCCTTTTGGTGGGGAGGGGGGGGAGAAGTTTGCACTGAACCTGTCAGCTAGGATGTTGGCAATGTCTGTGGGTTCGGTGTATTTTTTGTCATTTTGGACTAATTCTGAGCATATCTGGGAATTACCACCCAGGTTCCTAACATAACTAAAGAAAGCCTTGTGATTATCCTTAGTGTCCTGTGCAAATTTTCTCTCGAAGCTGGCCTTAGACAATTTTATGTGTGCCCGTAGTTTTTTGCTAATACTGATCAGTGATGCCTTCCCTTTTTGGGAAGTTTTTATTATTATTATTGTTATTGTTAGTTTTTTTGAATATTAGAAGTTCTCTCTTTAATAATATTCTGTTTTTTGATTTACTAATTTATGTAATTGCTTAATTAATTAGAGTATATATTGGAGTGGGTGTGTTTTTGTAACTTGTACTCATTGAAGGCTATTATGCCGAGGCGCTAAGCTGGATTAAATCTTTTGTGGAACTGGCGTTGTTTTTTGGCTGATGCCGTTTTCTTTTTGTTGTTTGTGATTCTTGCGGTGATGGATACCAGTTCTATACTTAATACTCCGAGAGTTTTCAGAGAGAACTTCACTCCGCCAGTTAATGGCTTCACTACAGATACAAGTGGTGGTAACGGAAGTGTTACTAACGTTACAAATGTTTTATCCTTTTCGGATGTTAACGGTTGCTCTGGTGGGGCTAATAATCTGTTTCCCGCAATGACAGCGGTTCCTGATACTGTGGTGAGACCGAAGGTTTCTAAGGATGTTACAGGTGTGCTTCCTGCGATGCTGGCGACTCCCGAGGTTGTGGTGAGAGCGAATGCTCCTAGGGTGGTGTTGGGTCCTTCTGAGTCTACGGATGTTCCTTTGGGCAGCAGGTCTCGGTTTGCCGGTACAGCTACTAATCTTCTTCGAGCAAACCCTGTAGAGAATGCAGCACCTAATGGTAACGTTTCTTCAGAATATATTTTTAAATTTTTTCAAGAAAGACAGCAGAAGTTTATGAATCCCTTCGGTACTTTAGGTGGTCGTATTATTAATTCCACATTTCCACAAGAAGTTCAGGACAATATTAAAGAATTTGAAAAATTGCTATTTCGGGAAACATGGTGTCATTTCAACCTACTAGGTTTAAATAGGTATGTTGAACTTGACATTTCCCCACGGGGCTTAAGGGCTTTTAAAAGCCCGGCGACACCTTTTGATAATGCTGATAAGGATGATTTGGTGTTCAAAGACCGCTGGCTTTCGGCGGCTCATAACTGTGCAATGGAGTGGGTCAAGATACTTGTTGATAGAGAGCAATTGCTTTTGTTAAAATTACAGAGACAATTACATGCTATGCATTCTAGATTGTTAACAGATATTGGTGTTGTTAAGGTCAATGATATTTTTTCTAACTTAAAAGAAAACCTTAATAAGTATGAGACCGAACAAATACAGTATAAATCAACAAAAATTAAAAGAGACATCAAAGATTATGATAATGGGCGAGCGTTTCTATGGAAACGGAAACAAGCTTCTCGCCCTTTCAAAAAACAAGCAAATACTATTAACAATAAAAAACAGCTTTCTGTGTCATTTGCTTCTTCAGAAGGTTATGGTTTAACTACGGATTCAGATGCTGACTTTCCACCCCTTCCAGCTGCTACAGATTCCTTAGGTCATCAGCAATGCTTTCGGAGCGAAGGCAATAATTCCAAACGAGGAAATAAAAAGAAAGACTTTGCAACGGGTTCTTCACCGGGTGAAGGACAATCTAAGCAAACATTTAAGAGGGGTAGATGGAATTGATCTTACGGACTCTGCTTTATTAAATGATACTAATGTAGTGAATATTTCTGGCTGTAATATTTCTAATGAAGAAATATCTGTACTTAAGTTGGGTCTTAAATTTGTCCCTACTGTTTTTCCTAGACATCATTTACTTAAACAAGAGACTTTTAAATTTGTGAGAAAACTTCATTTGAGATATTTTTTCTCAAATGATAAAAAAGTCTCTATACATGAGGATTTTTGTCCTAATATAGTTTATAGTGATAGTGATACTAGTATGGACAGTTATTATTCTTGTCTTTCTGATGAAATGTTACCATCTTTGTATTCTCAAGCTTATTCTTTACTTAATACTGATGGTATTGATTTTCATAGTAGGTTTATTCCTCCGTATAATAATTCTACTATCATTCATTTTTCTGAAATGATACATTTCTCTATTCAAGAAATGTTTAGTTCAGTTAATAATGGTCGACGGATATATAATATGACGAAAAATGAATGGAATGCTATGAAAAATCTTTCAACTAGACATGATATTGTTATTAAAAAGTCTGATAAAGGAAATAAAATAGTATTAACGAATAATAAGCAATATTTAGAAATGTGTATGGAACATTTAAGTAACCCTTTAACATATGAAGTTAGTGATTATGATAAATATTTTACAGCCATGAAAGAATGCACCAATTTATTGGATAAAGGTGCTAGATTAGGATATATTTCCAAAGATGACCTTGATAAAAAATTTTGCTTGGAAAATTGTAATTTAGCTACTTTTTATTGTCTCCCAAAACTTCACAAAAATATGACAAACCCGCCGGGTCGTCCTATTGTTTCGGCAAGTAATTCTTTTTGTTGGAACATGGGTATTGTCGTTCATAACTATTTGTTACCATATGTGCAGAAATTAGAGTCCTATATTAGAGACTCTTTTGATTTTATTGATAAAATAAGTGATATTATTTGGACAGATAATATGTTTTGGGTGAGTGTGGATGTTGTGAGTTTATACACAAACATCAAACACTCAGACGGATTGCAAGCTTTATATTATTTTTTAGGTGATAATCCTACCACCCATTTTATAATGGACTTGACTTCTTTTTGTCTCTCTAATAATTTTTTTAGTTTTAATCAAGTTATTTACCACCAATTAAAAGGAACTGCTATGGGGGCATCTTTTGCCCCCATGTATGCAAACCTTTTTATGGGTAAGTTTGAATTGGAGTATGTGTATACTAATAAATTTTATAGAAATCATGTTTTGTTGTACTACCGCTACATTGATGATTTGATCTTTCTTTGTAGCAGTGGTCGTGAATATATTCATGAGTTTTTTTCAGATCTAAATAATAATAGGTATAATTTACATTTTGATGGTTTACAGTTTGGTAGTAAAGTTCATTATTTAGATATTTCATTATTAGGAGAGGTAGGTAATCAGATTTATACTACGGTTTACCGTAAATTTATTGATGGTAACCAGTTCCTGTTTGGAACCAGTTGTCACCCTCCACATACCTTGTCTGCTTTACCTTATGGAGAAATTATTAGATTATCTAGATTATGTAATAACGAATTAGATTTAGAAAAAAATATTTATGATTGTATTATTATGTTCTTAAAAAGAGGATATAGTATGGAAATATTAAATGCATGTATTAATAAGCTATTGGACAAAAATAATTCTAGTAATGTTAATAAATTTATGATTAATAGTAATAGAGAAGATTGTAATTTTTCCCCCTATGTTAATAAAGTTAATGTTATTGGAGGGAATAATAAATGTTCAAAAGCTTCTAATCAAGAAATACAAGATATTTATTTTGTTACTATTTATAATGTATGTAGTAATAAAATTTGGGATATTATTAAATATTTTTGGAAATTCTTGATTTTAGATAAAAATCTTTATAAACTTTTTCCAACTATTCCTAAAATATCCTTTAAAAGAGGTCAAAATCTATCTGATAAATTGATAAAAACTTATTATATTTCTCCTTCTGACAAGGTTTATCATAATTTAGACACATATGGTACAAGTATTTGTGGCCATTGTAGTATATGCAAATATGTAAAATTATATTTTGATAATATTAATGGAATTCTGTTTAAACCTAATAGTAATTTTTCTTGCAATTCTGTAGGTGTAATTTATTGTATTAGATGTCCATGTAAATTGTATTATATAGGTGAGACAAAGAGAAAATTTAAAACTAGAATGCAAGAGCATATTAGAGATATAAAAAGAGGAATATTAACTAGTCCAATTGCTTCTCATTTTATGGAGTGTCATAATAGTAATGTTGAAGTATTTGAATGTTGTATTTTAGAAAAAATTTTTATTAAGACAGGTGATGATAGATTAATTAAAATATTTTGTTGTTTAAAGAGACTATTTACATTTTGAAATATAATACTATGTCACCTAATGGTTTAAATTTAGAAATAAACTGGAGAAGTTTATTATAAGTTTTTATTATTATTATTGTTAGTTTTTTTGAATATTAGAAGTTCTCTCTTTAATAATATTCTATTTTTTGATTTACTAATTTATGTAATTGCTTAATTAATTAGAGTATATATTGGAGTGGGTGTGTTTTTGTAACTTGTACTCATTGAAGGCTATTATGCCGAGGCGCTAAGCTGGATTAAATATTTTGTGGAACTGGCGTTGTTTTTTGGCTGATGCCGTTTTCTTTTTGTTGTTTGTGATCCTTTCCATAGCTTTGCAGACCAAGCTAGTCAGGCTTATGGGGCGATAGTTTCCAGGATCCGTTGAGGCACCACCTTTATGGAGAGGGACCACTGTTGCTGTACGCCACTCTTTGGGCACATATCCTGTAGTAAGGCTGAGACTGAACAGTAGTTTTATGTTTGGGTTTAGCTCTTCTTGGAGTTCATGTAGGACGCAGCCCGGGACACCATCTGGTCCCATTGATGCTGTGTTTTTTGCTTTGGAGATGGCGGCTCTTACCTGAGCATCTGAGATCTCAGGGGGGCAGCACTCTGCTGGGATAGATATTTGCCCTTTTGGTGGGTGGGGGGGAGTTTGCACTGAACCTGTCAGCTAGGATGTTGGCAATGTCTGTGGGTTCGGTGTATTTTTTGTCATTTTGGACTAATTCTGAGCATATCTGGGAATTACCACCCAGGTTCCTAACATAACTAAAGAAAGCCTTGTGATTATCCTTAGTGTCCTGTGCAATTTTTCTCTCGAAGCTGGCCTTAGACAATTTTATGTGTGCCCATAGTTTTTTGCTAATACTGATCAGTGATGCCTTCCCTTTTTGGGATTTTGCTCTATCATTTAGTAGCTTCCTCCTTCTATTGTATAGTTTGTTTATGGCTGGGGTCCACCAGACAGGATGTCTGCCTTTGGAGGATTGGGACTTGGTTTTATTTGGGATCGCATGATCCATGCATTCCTGAAGGTGTTCATAGAATGCGTTTATAAAGGATTCTGCAGTCTGGGCTGTATTTTCCACAGGCCCGGGGGCTTTGAAGGATTCCACCTCAGTTTTGAGGAGTGTGAAATTTGCTTTAGAGAAGTTTTTCACTGTGGTTTTCTGGGTAGGGGGTGGAGTCAGGATGTGAATATCCAGTGAGATTAGTTTATGGTCTGATCTTACCAGTGAGGGATACACTTCTGGTCTGGAGCATAGAGTCCCCATGTTGGTGATGATCAGGTCCAGTATGTTTTCCCCTCTTGTGGGAGTGGTAACAAGTTGTTCCATAGCATTTGAGTTTATAAATTCTAGGAACCTTTGGGCTAGGGTGTTGGAGCTAGAGTAATGCTCCCAGTCTATGTTTGGGTAGTTGAAGTCGCCCGATATAATGGTGTTTGGAGAGACCTTCATATTTTCCAGTGTTCTCAGGAAGGCCGAGTGGGGTTCCTGGGTTTGGGAGGGTGGTCTGTAGCAGGCTATAAACTGGAAGGCAGTTTTACCCACTGTTAGTTGCACATGGATAGTCTCTGATGCTTCGTGCTTTGCCACCAACCTGGAGGTGTGGGTATCTTTGATGAATACCGATACTCCCCCTCCTTTTGTGGTTCGGTCCAAGTTTTGGGGCCGAAAAGCATGGTATGAGGTATGACCTGGTAGTGCTGGGGTGCTCTCGGGAGCCCTGAACCAGGTTTCTGTTACTGCACAGATATCGATGTTCTCCATGCTAAGGAGAGTTTCGAGTGTGTGCATCTTGAGGTTTAGACTTCTGGCGTTGAGTAGCATTACTCTTAGTTTCTTATCCCTTGTGATACCTATGGAGGTGGGTTTGTCTTTTGAGCCTTGCCTAAAAAGGCACTATGGGGGTAGCAAGAGCCTTTGCCAATATCCGAAAGCCCAGGGGTGACAGGTGCAAGCCGTCCCTAGTGAAGCATCATGGCTTGTCGAGCATATCATCCCAAGCTGACAGGCATTGGATCCCCTTTGAATGACACCAGTACTTAAGCCAATTGTTGAAATTGATCATCTTGTCTTCATATTGTGGCATCATTCTTGGTGAGGGTAAGATGCTACTCAAGGTCAGGGTCATACCGGCCTGGGCTACATGCTCAGAGAGCTCCTTTATGTCTCTTTTCATGTAGACCAGGGAGGTACGTCTCAGGTCATTCACACCAGCATGGACAATGACTGAGTCATATTTGTACTTGCCTTGGAGTGACCTGAGTGCTTGTGTTATGTGGCGGATCCTAGCGCCCGACAGGCTGCTCACCGTGACCCTCTCCTTGTTCTGCCTGGTGAGCGGGACGTCAGTGTGCCTGACAATAGAGTCACCTATTACAAGTATATCAGGTGTGTTGTTTAGTCTTAAGGGCTGTGACTGTTTGGCACACTGGCTTTGTGAGATATGTGTTGCACGTGTTTTGTTTTGGGGTAGCGGCTGCTTGGGTGTCTGCTTTGGAGGTCTCTGCTGCTTGGCAGATCTTTATTTAGAGCCTCAGTATGTTTTTGTGTGATTATGTGTTTGGTTTGCTGTTGTGGTAGGTCTATGTGAGACTGGAATTGTAGTGAGTGTGGTTTCCTTCTCCTCCTGACTGGTTATGCCAGTACTGAGTTGAGAGAGCTTAGCCTCCAGTTTGGCTATATGGTTGCATCTCTCACATGTGTTGGAATTTGTTGGGAGGAGGAGAGGGTTGTCTGTGTACATGAGGCAGTTGTAACATTGCCTCAAGATTCCCAGATTCACCAGCTGGACCGGAGAGGAGATTGACAACTGACCTTTGGACATGCTAGAATAATATTGGGAATTCCTTATTAATTGAAAACCAGGGCCAGTGGGGAGTGAGGGTGTAGTGCTTTTAATTTTTAGTGCTGACTTATATAATTGCTTTAGTGAGCAAGTGCCAGGTAACTTAAGTGCAATGTGTTACAGGTAACTTAAATGCAAAAATGACAAACAGTAACTTTCTTTCAAGTGAAACAAGGAAATAAGTACAGTAAGCAATGCAGATATCACTAGTGATCCACAGAAGCGCTGAGAAGCCGCTTATTAGATGGAATTAGCATTCCAGGGAAATAACAAGCAAACAAACAACAAGCATATAAACAAAGCTAGATTCAGCAGGCCTGGATCTAGTCTATGCTACAGCAAACAAGGTGTACCAATTTCAGTAAGATACAGTTCAAATATTCAGGCACTATAAACCTTTAACCAGAAATTCCCAGCTCAGAAGGGCAGAGTCCAGCCTCTTCTCCCACAAGAGTGCAGACCACAAACCTTCTTAATGTAAAATAACTGGCCTGAAACCCAAGTGCTTAAACCAGAACTAATACACTTTAAGAATAACAGACACTGGGCTCTCAATCAGCAGTTCCCAACTTAAAAGGATGAAAGCTACCTGTCCTGCCACCACAGTGCATGCCACAAACCTTCCTAATGTAAAATAACTTTTCTGAAGCCCAAGTGCTTATTCCAAAAGACTTAGAATGATAGCTACACTTTAATCAAGTTACTACCAAGCAGTAATAAATACAATTGAATACTTTAAAGAATGCCTGGATTAGTGCTCAAGTTACACAAACAAAGCTAGATCCAGCAGGCCCGAATCCAGTCTATGCCACAGCAAACAAGGCGCACCAACTTCAGTAAGAAGCAGTTCAGATATGCATGCACTATAAGCCTTCAACCAGAAATTCCCAGCTCAGAAGGGCAGAGTCCAGCCTCTCCTCCCACAAGAGTGCAGACCACGAACCCTCTTAATGTAAAATAACTGGCCTGAAATCCCAAGTGCTTAAACCAGAATTAATACACTTTTAGAATAACAGACACTGAGCCCTCAATCAGCAGTTCCCAACCTAGAAGGATGTAAGCTACCTGTTCTGCCACTACAGTGCAGACCACAAACCCTCTCAGTGCTCTCTTGATCTAGATGTGAACCCTTTCGTGATAAGGTAGGCTATATAGAATGTCTTTCTAACCACTTTGGCAATGTGATTGTCAAAGGAGAGATTGCAATCTACTTGGGTCCCCAAATCCCTAATTACTTCTTCTGTACTTAATGGATTACCACCTATGTGGTAATTTGTGGGCACTTTGTTTTTCCCAAAGGGGATGACTATGCACTTTTTGGCATTTAGCTTTAGGCCATGGCTCTGGCACCAGTTATCCGTCTCTGTGAGACCTTTTTGGAGGATGCTTGTGTCAGCCGGCAAGTCGATTATGGCCCCCAGTTTGCAGTCATCTGCAAACTTTGTCAGCCATAGTCCTCCTGTGTTAGTCTGTACCTCAGAGAAATATATACCGAACAAGAGAGGTCCCAGGACTGAGCCTTGTGGGACGTCACTTGTAACTGGTTTAGAGTCTGACATGGCACCTGCAATTCTGACCATGTGGGTTCTATCCCTAAGCCAGTTTGCAACCCATCTTGTGACATAGAGGTTGATATTTAAACTGGTGAGCTTATTTATGATGCCCGAGTGGGGTATTGTGTCGAAGGCTTTTGCAAGGTCAAGGTAGGCTGTGTGGACTACCTTCCCTTCGTCTATGGCCTTGGTGACTGTTTCAAAGAAATTGACCAGGTTCAAGAGGCAAGATCTGCCCTTAACAAAGCTGAATTGGGTAGGATCCAGTGTTTGGAGGTTCCCAGTGTCTTTGTTTATGAGTTCCATGATGATACGCTCCATAGCTTTGCAGACCAGGCTAGTTAGGCTTATAGGGCGATAGTTTCCGGGGTCCGTTGTGGCACCACCTTTATGGAGTGGGACCACTGTTGCTGTACGCCATTCTTTGGGTACATATTCTGTTGTAAGGCTGAGACTGAACAGTGATTTTAAGTGAGGGTTCAGTTCTTCTTGGAGCTCATGTAAAACACAGCCCAGGACACCGTCCTGTCCCATTGATGCTGTGTTTTTTGCTTTGGAGAGGGCAGCTCTCACCTGTACATCTGTGATGTCAGGGAGTCTACACTCTGTTAGGATAGTCATTTGCTCATTTGGGGGGAGGGGGGGGAGTTTGCACTGAACCTGTCTGCCAGGACGTTGGCAATGTCTGTGGGTTCAGTGTATTTTTTGTTATTTTGCAATAACTCAGAGCATATCTGGGAGTTTCCACCCAGGTTTCTGACATAACTAAAGAAAGCCTTGTGATTATCTTTAGCGTTTTGTGCAATTCTTCTTTCGAAGCTAGCCTTAGATGATTTTATGAGGGATCGTAGTTTCTTGCTAGTACTGATCAGAGTTGCCTTCCCTTTCAGGGATTTTGCTCTATCATGTAGTGGCTTCCTCCTTCTGTTGTACAGCTTATTTATGGCTGGGGTCCACCAGACAGGTCTCCTGCCTTTGGAGGAGTGTGTCTTGGTTTTATTTGGGATAGCACAATCCATGCATTCCTGTAGGTATCCATAGAATGCGATTGTAAAGGATTCTGCGGTTTGGGCCATATTTTCCACTGGCCCTGGGGCTTTGAAGGATTTCACCTCGGTTTTGAGAAGTGGGAAGTTTGCTTTTGAGAAGTTTTTGACCGTGGTTTCCTTTGCTGGGGGTGGGGACGGGATATGGATGTCCATAGTGATTAATTTATGGTCAGATCTTACCAATGAGGGGTATACCTCTGGTATGGAACATGGAGTTCCCATGTTGGTGCTGATCAGGTCCATTATGTTTTCCCCCCTTGTGGGAGTGGTGACCAGTTGTTCCATAGCATTTGAGTTTATAAATTCTAGGAACCGTTGGGCTAGGGTGTTGGGGCTTGAGTAGTGCTCCCAGTCTATGTTTGGGTGGTTAAAGTCACCCAATATAATGGTGTTTGGAGAGACCTTCTTATTCTCCAGTGTCTTCAGGAAAGCCAAGTGGGGTTCCTGAGTTTGGGAGGGTGGTCTGTAGCAGGCTACAAACTGGAAGGCAGTTTTGCCCACTGTTAGTTGCACATGGATGGTCTCAGATGCTTTGTGCAGTGCCACTAGCCTGGAGGTATGGGTATCTTTGATGAATATGGATACTCCCCTTCCTCTTGTGGTTCGGTCCGAGTTTTGGGGCCGAAAAGCATGGTATGAGGTATAGCCTGGTAGTGCTGGGGTGCTCTCGGGAGCCTTGAACCAGGTTTCTGTTACTGCACAGATATCGATATTCTCCATACTGAGGAGAGTCTCGAGTGCGTGCATCTTGAGGTTTAGACTTCTGGCGTTGAGCAGCATTACCCTTAGTTTCTTTTTCCTTGTGTTGTCTAAGGAGGTGGGTTTGTCTTTTGAGCCTTGCCTAAAAAAGGCACTATGGGGGTGGCAAGAGCCTTGGCCAGTATTCGAAAACCCAGGGGTGACAGGTGCAAGCCGTCCCTAGCAAAGCAACGTGGCTTGTCAAGCATGTTATCCCAGGCTGACAGACACTGGATCCCCTTTGAGTGACACCAATACTTTAGCCAATTGTTGAAATTGATCATTTTGTCTTTATACTGTGGTATCATTCTTGGTGAGGGTAAGATGCTACTCAAGGTCAGGGTCATACCGGCCTGCGCCACATGATCAGAGAGCTCCTCTATGTCTCTTTTCATGTAATCCAGGGAGGTACGTCTCAGGTAATTCACACCAGCATGGACAATGACGGAGTCATATTTGTACTTGCTTTGAAGTGACCTGAGTGCTTGTGTTATGTGGCAGATCCTAGCACCCGACAGGCAGCTTACAGTGACCTTCTCCTTGTTCAGCCTGGTGAGAGGGACGCCAGTGTGTCTGGCAATAGAGTCACCTATTACAAGTGTATTAGGTGTGTTGTTTAGCCTTAAGGGCTGTGACTGTGTGGCACACTGACTTTGTGAACTATGTGATATGTGGGTATTGTTGTGGGGTAGCAGTTGCTTGGATGTCTGCTTTGGAGGTCTCTGTTGCTTGGGCAGATTTTTATTTAGAGCCTCCAAGTATGTTTTTGTGTGTTTACGTGTTTGGTTTGCTGTTGCGATAGGTTTATGTGAGACTGGATTTGTGGTGTGTGTTTACCTTCTCCTCCAGACTGACCATGCCAGTACTATGTTGAGAGAGCTCAGCCTCCAGTTTGGCTATATAGTTGCATCTCTCACATATATTTGAGCTTGTTGGGAAGAGGAGAGGGTGTTCTGTGTACATAAGGCAGTTGTAACATTGCCTCAAGATTCCCATATTCACCAGCTGGACTGGAGAGTAAACCTGAAACTGACTTTTGGACATGCCAGAATAGTATAAGGAATTACTTTTTGACTTGATCAAAAAGGACCAATAGGGAGCCAAGTACTTAGAGGGAGTATAAGAGGGTGTAGTGCTTTAGTTTATTAGTGCTTACTTATAAGACACTTATCCTAGCTACTGCTGGGTTTTAGAAGGAAAATAATGTACTTACTTTGAGATTTGGAACAGTTCTAAGGGAAAAAGTGAAGAGCAGACTTTGTGGAGCCGGGAATAGTTTAAACCTGATTAAGCGGTGCTGCCCGATGCTGCGCTATGTGCAAAAACGTGCAAAAGAGGGTTTTAAGAGAGGGGGATCAAGGAGTTTGGAATTGACCCAAAATGGCCAATAAAACTACAGTTTCTAGGCAGTAACCACTTCCACAGGGGCAGGCAGGTTGTTCAGTGTTTACCACTGCCACTGATGAACACAGAGACTTCCCTTTAGCCCAAGCAAGCAATGGCCTCCAAGAAACTTACAAACAGTTCAGAACAGCAAATCTGTAACTGAACTTTTTTTAAATTTCAGAAAGTGGGAAAAAAGCAAGATTTTTGGGGTTTTTTTTTGTTTTGTTTAAAGATAGCAGAGATACACAAGTGGCAACACATTAGAACAGTGCAATAAATGACCCCAACTTGAGTGCTAGGCCAGAGACTAGCAAAATGCAAGTTTTAAGAAAAAAAAATGATTTTAAAATAAGTTCAACACAGGAAATGTGTTGGTGGAGACAGCATCATTATACAGAAAAATTTAGATGAACAGCTTCAACTGTTTGAAAAAAGCTTACAAAATATAAAGACCTGTAACCGGTTAATGGTTTCCTGAGGGAAAGCGTTAAGAAGAAAGAGTTCTGAAGGGCCTTAGACTTTATAAATTTCACAACATTGTTAAAGGATTGGTTTGGTGTCAGGACCAAACTGAATTGCTTGACTGATCTGACCAAAAATATATAGCAATTTTAATGAGACATAAAGGCAGAACCATGGAGATGTTGGCAGTAGAAATGGAAGATTTAGTGGTATCTATTACCAACAAATTACTTCTCGATAATGTTACCAGTAAATTTAATGCTATTTTTAACAAAATTAGCAATAAATGCAAGACTATTCACACTAGGAAGTGTAAGAAGATAGTAAGTGATAAAAATAAATATTACTCACGAGTTACATATCCATTACCTTATAAATAGCATAACAATGGTAACAACAAAAATGTTTTTATACTTCTGTTCTCTTTGTATCCCCCTCTCCCCTTTTGGTAGTGAGAATCCAGACTGTCTGGATCTGGATAAAGTACCAGATATTAATGATTTTTATAATACCCTCCTTTAAGACACTTGTATTTAGCACATAGAAACAACCAGAAAGGCAACCTGAGGTGAATTATTTCCAAACGTGACCTAGACAGAATTATGGCAGAACAACCAGGGGAAAAGGCAGAGGGAAGATGAACAGGGGGTAGTAGTACTGAATGGTACTTTTAGTGGTTTTAAAATGTTAAAGTATTTAATTATAGTAATTTGAAGATAAATGGCATGTATGCAAATTTGTTTTCCTGTCAATCAGCTGCTCAAATAATCACCTAGCAACCAAGAACATTCTAATGACATCACCCACTGTCCAGCTGATTCTCCACAGTATGCACTTTAGAATTTCCCTCTCAAACATGCACAATTAGTCAAAGTCAAAGTAAAAAAAAAATTGATTGTCATTCAGAACTACACCACAGTGTAACTGAACAAATTTGCGATGCTTCATTCCCAGTGCAAAAACATGCAGAGAAGAAGACGAAAATAACATAATAAAAAAAGTAAAAATAGAATAAAATAATAACATAATGACCAGACACACTTTACATATAAACAGAATGGAGTAACAACATGTGCATGACATTACTATAACATAAGAACTAAGCAGCATATGGAATGGTCAGCATGAATATTGCACAGTGTGAATTATATTGCACTTCATAGAGTCCTATGGTAATGTAAGCTGTGAACCAATGTTAAATATACTCATCAGTTAGTTATTGCACATGAAAAAGCTTAATGCTTATAGTGCAACAAAGCCTTTATATATAAGGATCTGTACAGTCAGATAAATTGCATAACTATGTGGTAGGAAGGGAAGAATGCATTGACAATCTCCTAGCTCATTTTTTACAGGAGTTCAGTAGTCTGATGGAGACAGGAAATAAACTGTTGTTAATTTTTGTATCTCCTACGTAAGGAGAGGTGGGAGAACATACCATTTGCAGGATGTGAAGGATGTGAAGTTTTAAAAAGTATCAAAACACTGACAGACTCTTTAAACATTCTGTATAAACAGGGAGATACTCAACACTTTAAAAATGCATTTACATTTCCACAATTAGACATGCTGGCATACAATACAAATTAATCTGAGAATATACACAAATCTCTTGCCAGACATGCTAACACAGATGACAGTGTTTTCAGTTTCTTCACAACATGGATCAGTCCAAGTTAGAAAAAAATATATAAAACAATGGTATTGAATTTATAAATTAATCCACTGACATTTTGCATTTTACTTACAAATTTTTGCTTATGATTTACTTAATTTGCTTTTGCAATATTTGCTTTTGCTTACAAATATGTGTTTACGATGTTACTTCTTTAGCCTTACCTATTAACTTCCTTCTCTTCCTATTCTCAGTATCGTCTTCTTCGCTGATATCCAACTGTACTCTAATTTATTTTTATTGCTCTAACCCCTCATATTCTATGACTATTTTTTCTTCGGTTGTTTTCTGCTAACAGCCTCTCTATTCTAACTGAACACTACTCTGCTGACTCAGCCTAACACTTCTCTTTCTCACTGATCTTTACAATATTCAGCTATAGACATTTATTAATATTTTTACTTTACTCATCTTCCTGCTCTCCCGTTTTCATTCCTAGGTGTTAAGCCCATTTTTCCTAGCTGACAAAGATCTTCTCCATCTTGGAACCTGAAACCAGGTGCTACACAGCAACAGTGCTAATGCAAATACTGAGCTCAGCATTTGTTTACATACAAAAATCTACTTTATGTATGTTTACATATTTTAGCATTCAAATCCTATTTCTATATACTTTATACTGAAACAAAAGCATTCTGCTCTCCATAAATAACTGTAGCACATCACTGGGACTGACTATAAATCCTCCCACCTCTTCCAATTAAGATTATTTTTTTCTTCACTGAACTTTCATATTCCATTTAGGCTTATCCCTTCTGTTCTATTGACCATGTCTCCTTAGCTTGGCTCTTTATGGTACTTCTATATTTAATAACAGCTGCAATACTGATTAATGCAGAAACATTAAGTGCTTACTGATTGTTAATTATGATCAGCTGCAAACAAGGTCTAGCCCTCTCCAGGCTCACTTTGCTCCCCTACCCTACCCCCATTCTCACCCACCCCCTCTTCCATTACATTTATACTTACTATAGCTCCTCCCCTACAGCTGTCTTGGCCTCTGCACTTCTCCATATTTTTCCCAAATACCTCCCCTAACTCCTCCTTTGACTCCACCCTCTGCTTCTTCTCTTCACTAGTACCTCCCACCACGCACACTACTACCTGAAATGCACCTATATAACCCTCTCAACTCAACACTATATCTCCTCATTTCACAATATGACTCACACCATACTACTCAGTATCTTCTTAATTACTCTTACTGCTCCTCTGCTCATACTATTCCAAGCTACCGCCTTCCACAGCCTGTTATACATAACTTCTCCATAATCTCTCACCCTGTCCATTCCACCTGAAACTACAACTAATATTTTCTCTGGTGTTTACTTTCTTTGATCAAAATACCATTATTTCGAACAAAGAAAGTACAACCTTACTTTCGTGAAAGTGCACTTCAACGAAAGTGCACATTTGCAAATCCTGGTTCAGCAAACCGGCTGGTTCGCTGAAATGGAATTTGAAAAGGTGCACTTTCATTGAAGTCCACTTTCATGAAAGTAAGGTCATACTTTCTTTGTTTGAAATAATGGTATTTCAATCAAAGAAAGTAGACACTTTCTCTGACATCTCATCTTCCTTATTCAACTGCCACTGCTTTCACCAAACAAAATTCAAACTTTCCCCTGTTAATACCAAACTGAAATTAACTCCTTATACCCTTTTTAGGTCTCATCACAAACCATACATCAGCGTATACTTATCATGTTCTGGTTCTCTCTCAGTGTAGGGTTATTCACCCCAATCAAAGTCCAAAAAACTTTTCATCCCCTAACAAACCTTCCACCACTCAAAACCTATTTATAATAACAATAAATGTATGCAGCATCTGCAATAAAATCACAGAATTCCAAACCTGGCTTTCTCGTAATAACCCTAACATTGTAGCAGTCACAGAAACCTGATTAAAACCACACATATTAAGCATGGAAATTATCCCACCAGGATACAATATTCTTCATAATGACAGACTCCATAAAAAGGTGTGGGAGTAGCATTAATTTATCATGAAACCTTAACTATTACACTATTTCCCAAACCTGTACCATCCTTTGGTAACACAGAACTATTATTAGCATGCTTACACATAAATTGCAGTAAACAACTATGTATTGCTGCACTATATATTCCCCCAGGCCAAAATATTCCTGTTTTGTAAGACTTCCTATCCTGGACAAACTATAATGTTTCCAATGAAACCACCATTCTTGGTGATACTAATATAAACTGGCAAAATCTCTGTGACACCCTAGGACTGGCTCAGCAATCAAGGAGCCTCAATCCTCACCACTGGCAATAGTGGGGATGTACACACTGGGAGGATGGCAAGTACATACACAGTAAAGTGCAATTTCCCTTAAGAACACACAGAGACCACAGTCCAGTCTGGGGATGGTTTCTCCCTCTTTCTCCAGATCCCCAATAAGTCTCCCCACTGGCACAGCTATAGAGCTGTGATCTCAGCTGCATGGCCAAGCCAAGACCTCCAGCATCCTCTCTGTCCAAATAGTGCTTTGTGTCCCTGTCCAAGTAGCTGACACAAACACTCTTTGAGATTTGATTTATACACAAACACACACACACACACACACACACACACACACACCTGGGAAAGACTGGCACAGGTTTACTAGCTATGCCCCCTTTTGCCCAGACTATAAGGTAGTTTTGACTGCTACCAGCTAATCATTATCAGCTACTTTCACTCCCTTAACAAAGGGTGTCCACTTTTACTGTGTAATGTTATTATTAATCCAAATGGTAGTTTGACCAAGAGTAAGGCTATTAGGTGTAGCCCACATAGTGTCACCAAATACATATGCAAATACTCCAAGAACTTAAATATGTCTCACAGATATCAGCCACAATGAAAGGTTTAAATATGTTTAATAATAAATAATAAAAGAACAAGAAAACACTCAGTAAATAATCACAGTTACATCAGAGTTTAAAATCACAGGAAATATTTAAAACAACATTACAGGACAGTCTCAAATAAATAAAGAAAACTTCTAAGCTTCACTTCACTATATTCCTGTCTGTATCTGAGAGAAATTGCTGTACCCTAGTTAACTTACTTACAGAACAAGGGAAGACAGATGTGCTGCATGGGTCTTCCAGCTGATGCTGTCAGGTCAAAGACAAACTACAAAATGCTCAGTCTCTCCCTCAGAGAATTCTTAAATTAATATTTCATATATTACTGCTGGGGTAGCTAGCAGCATGACATCACTTCTTGTTATCTGACTATCAGTTCCTAGGTTCACAACCATTGATTTTACCATCTACCTGCAAAAACACATACACCTTATATCTTTTGGCAAGTGGTGGAAGTTGTAGAATAATTTATGTTCCTCCACATTTAAAGACAATACAAAAAAACTTCTAGTTCTAGACATTATGTCTCCTGTTGCACTGAAATGTGGTTATAAAGTAATTTAAGTTTTCAACTATTCTTCTGAAGTTAACTTCTTGTGTTTCAGTCCCCATTGTTAAAATACATATACATCTAAACAGTTACAATAGTGTATAGACATTTCACTCAGTATTTTACAAAATATCTTTTCCGCACACGTCTGTCCAATATAACATACAGTTCTAATATACTTGTAACACAAGCAATTGCATCATGCTGATATTCACAAATGACACACAACCGCTTACAAAATTCCAGATAGCTGGGCTGGCAGTATTTTCTTTTGTTGCAATCTCATCTCCAACTCCCCAGCAAATAGCATAAACTTGCACAAGTACACACAACTAATCACAAGCCCTACACGTACTATCAACAACCAAACCAAGGCAACCTTAGACTGGATACTATTCTCTGACCCTCAGAAATATTCTAACACTGAAACCCTCCCAAACATCTTAAGTGACCACTCACTGACCTTCACCTATAGGACCCATACTCAAATACCCAAAACTCATTCTTATAGAACATCTGGAAACTTAGCCCACTTCAGCCAAAACCTACTCTTAAACCCTTTAAACCCACACAATTGGACCCCTGTAAAAACAATATCTCTAGAGTATGCTGTAATCTATTTCTTTTTTCTAATCTATTTCAACCATGTCTATCTTTATACACCCATTAGTCTAGCCCCCATTCACACCAAAAGAACAAAGCACAACCATGCCCCCTGGCCAACAAAGCACACTAAACAGTTACTTCTCTCCACAGACTGAGCCTGGAAAGAATGTTGCAAAAATAGAACCCCACAAAATGAACATACCTACAAACAACTTCATAATACTACCAAAAGGCTAGTAATTAATGAAAAAAAAAACTTTTCGACACAATTATCCATCCCAAAAAACAGCCCCAAAAAGTTTTGGAAATATGTTTTTCACTTCTTAATCCTGGAACCCTGCATAATCCTGCACCATCTCCAGACGAAGACCCACAAGAGATCGTTCAAATGTTTAACTCCCACTTTATTGACACAATTCAAAAACTTATCAAAGAATCCTCCCCAAAAACTAATAAAAACACAGTCTTGAATCTACCTCAAATTTCACTCATCATAACTTGAGCTCGCATTCCTCCCCACCAATGAAAATACTAATAATTTTCCATCAGCCCCAACTTTCACTATACAACCAGTACCCACTTCCCTTGTGATCTTTCTAACTACCGACCCATCTCTGTACTCTCATCTTTATCCAAAATTCTAGAAAGGTGCATACACATAAGAAACTTACCTTATCTAAAGTTTGCTGCTTTATTACTGCTTCTTATTTCCTTCTCCCATAATAAGTAAGACAAAAAGTACTCCACCAGTATTTCACATGAATTAGTGTCTCTAAGAAATTCCACATACCTACTAAAGTTTTGTAAATTACAGTCTCACTGTAAAACTGATTACCTCTCAGCACCTCTTGGTGCTGCCCGCTCCGTTCGCCCTGCGGGCTCACTCCTCTCCCCTACCCTACCCCCAATTCTCACCCACCCCCACGGTCCTAACCTTATACTTCCTAAACCACACCCTCTCTCCTATCCAACCTATCCCACACTCAAGTTAATTTACCTAAGCCACACCCATAACCAGACTCAAATTAACTTACCTAAGCCACACCCATCCTTTTATAGCTTTCCAGTACCCTATCTCTTACAACCCCTACCTATACTACTTTCATTCTGTCTCTTCACCCTTAGTATCTTTCTTCTTTACTACCCTACCTTAACTTGTCACTAACTAAACAACTTCTTTACCAACACTAGCTCTACATCACTTCTACCCTACCATATCTTTATACAACTTCTTTATCCTTCCCATTTCTCTTTCATTACCTCCCCACCATATCTATATACTACTTAAAGAAAACTCCTCTACTTGTAGCATCACTCTTCTCAACTACCCTATCTTAACTTCTTATCTGATACTATTATATCCTAGCCTTACCTGGCAGAAACAGTTTACATATACTAAGTAATATGTCTACTATAACTAAAACTATCCTATCCTTGGTAATACTCTCAGCCACTCTTATACCTATCCTCACCACTACCTATCTCCTCACCTCTTTTGAAAAGGCAAATTGCTACTACCGCAACTACTCTCCTAAACAAACATCTATATATAACAATGCCCTTACCCATCCTCAAATAAATATCACCTCCACTTCTAGTTACTTGCTACCTAAATATCATCGACTTACACCCATGAAATTAAACCAGCTCACAATAAAAAAATTAAAATATCTACCTAGCCTTAATCCTTACCCTCTTTCTGTACTAAAATCACCCACCTTAAAAGATGGTGACATCCACCCTAACCCAGGCCCTTCTAATCTCTCTACTTCACCTATTCTTAGCTCCTCCCCCAACACCCTTACTACCCAGACCAGTCTCCCTGACTTCTTACTAAATAGGTCATCTCAATATCCGCAGTATTAACAACAAAGTTGCCCATCTCCATTCCCTTCTAGATATTTACTCCTTTGATATCCTCTGTCTTACAGAAACTTGGTTAAAACCCACAACTAAGTATAATGAAATAATCCCCCCAGGGTATAATATACTGAGACATGACAGAGTAAAATGCAAAGAAGGAGGAGTAGCCTTACTGTTCAGAAATGAACTACACATCTCCTCTATACCTTATAATCCACCTGAACATAGTAAAGTTGAACTCTTAATCACTAAATTTCAACTCAATCCCACCAAAGCACTTTATATAATCTGTGTCTACCTACCCCCAGGTAATAACATTTCTACAATAGAGGATACCCTATGTTGGATATCTACTACTTTCCCACAAGAAACTATTATTCTAGGAGATGTCAATACTGATTGGAATAGTATAAACACAGATAATCCTTCTTCTCATGTTAATCTGCATGGCTTTAATTAAACTATCTCCACCACCACTAGAATTAACAAACCAAATAATAAAGAAACTATACTAGATTGGATATTAATCAATAAACAAGAACATACTTATAAAGTAGGGACCTTGCCTGATGATGTAAGCAATCACATGCTTACTTATATCATTAGACAAAAGAATGACATTACCAATGCCCCCAACTATAGGACTTCTCGAACCAAGAAAAACTTTCAGCCTGTATTATTTCAAATGGAACTTAGTGCCTGTGACTGGAACCCTCTAAAAACTCTCCCTCTTGAAGAAGCTGCTATATATTTCAATAACAAATTCTTAACAATCCTCAACAGGCATGCACCTAAACGATCTATTAGAGTAAAATCCAAACCTGCCCCCTGGCTCTCAAAAGATACCAGACAAAAAATATTACTTAGAAATAAATCCTGGGCTAAGTGGAGAGCAACTAGAAATAGCCCAGATCAACAAACCTTTAGACAGTTGAGAAATGCTACAAAAAAGCTATTCTCTCTGACAAAAAAGATACTATTGCAAGCTGCAGCAAACTCACCACAATAATCCACAAAAATTCTAGGCAAGCGTGAATAACCTCCTTCGTCCAAGCCACTCTAGCACTCCTTCTCCTCTAGGGTCAGAAAATAATACCTCCCATCAAACTGCCAATGCCTTTAACACTTTCTTCACAAACACCATACAAGCTCTAGCCAATCAACTAGCTACACACAACTCTGATCTACCTAACTCCTCACCTCATACTCGGCCAACATTCCAACTACAACCTATCCCTACCTCCTACATCCAAAAACTTGTCCACAAACTTAAGCCTTGCACCCCCTCTGCCGATAACCTACCATCTGAATACCTACAGCTAGCAGCTAAAGTAGTCGCCTATCCTATATCCATCTTGATAAACCGTACCATAACTGAAGGAACCATTCCAGATCTCTGGAAAATCTCCCACATTATTCCCTTACACAAAGGAGGTAACTCCAATGACTATTCTAACTACAGGCCTATAGCTCTCCTTTCTCCATTAGCCAAGATTATGGAAAAATGTATTCACCATCAGCTAATGAACTACTTACTTCAACATAACATTCTAGCAAACTGTCAGCATGGCTTCAGGCCTTTTCATAGTACCACCTCAGCTCTCCTATCCTTCACCAACACCATTAATAATAACCGCAATAATAGCACCCTCTCATCAGCACTCTTCCTCGACCTGTCTAAAGCCTTTGATATGGTTAACCATTGCTTACTCATAAACACTCTGTCATCCCTCTCTCTTGACACCAAAGCAATTCTCTGGTTCAAGTCTTACCTTAGTAATAGACAGCAAGCAGTTATTTGGGATAATCAACTCTCTTCTCACCTTCCTATCTCCCTGGGAGTCCCTCAAGGCTCCATTCTTGGTCATCTTCTTTTCTCATTATTCATCAATGACCTTCAAATAGCCATTCCTGAAACCACCTGTATACAATATGCTGACGATTCTACTATCATATGCTCTGCCAACTCTATATCTGAACTTCAATCTTTAACCCAGACAGCTTTCAATACAGTAGAGGCATGGTTCTCTAAACGGTGCCTTCTTTTGAATACCAAAAAGACCAAGCTACTACTGTTTACAACAAACAGTAAGTCCTCCCCCATAGATTTCTCCATTCAATCCAGTAATGGCACCCTTATATCCCTGGACTCTTCCACCAAACTATTAGGAATTACGATTGATAATAACCTCACCTTTGACATTCACATTAATAACACTATTAAATCTGTTAATAAAAAACTGGGCTCCCTATATAGGATAAAACCTTTCTTAACCCCAACAGCCAGAATGACTATTGCCCACTCCCATCTAATTTCAACTTTTCTGTATGCAGCACCCATATACACTAATCTAAAAAAAAAGAATCTTACCAAACTAGCCAAGTCCTATAATAGTATTGCTAGATTTGCCACTGGAAACCCATATAGAACTCACCACTGTCTTAACCTTCACCAACTAGACTGGCTGGAACTAAAAAACCTTCTGATACTTTCCCAACTGACCATCGTTCATAAGATTTTTTACCAACCCAACTACACACCAATATTCAACAACCTTATAGCACGCTATAGGAATCTTGATTCCTTACGCTCCTCCAATAAACTTCTAGTCAGTACTACCAAGGCTAACAACTTAGCTGGGGACTCACTGTTCTCAAATACCGTTGGAAAACAATGGAACCTCCTGCCATCTGACCTAACCTCACTTCCATCCCTTCGTCTCTTTAAACAAAGTCTTAAGAAACACCTTAGAACTCACTGGCTATGCCCTGGCTGTTACCCAGACTGATCCTCTGGATTTCTCTTTGTCATCTCTTGACTTCCTACTTTCCTCCACTCTTTCCTGTCTACTCCTCTGAATTAGTAGCATCTACAAGTTATCTCTACTACTTAAGCACCAATTACATGTCCTTTCTACTTGGCTATGAATGTACCCTGAAGGTAGTATTCCTGCCATTTTCTTTATAGCTCTTCCTTTTTCTAATATTACTGTCCAACCCTTTGGAAATAGTAACTGTCTGGAGTAAACTAGAATAACCAAGGATTTAAATGTATTGTAATAATGTCTTGGGGTTCACCACATATTCATACTGTAAAATGATCTGAAGGTGAATGATGTATTTATTATAGTGTGTCACATAGTCTTCCTAGAATTTAAACTGTAATACCTTTTTGTTTATTATAAACATTTTTTGTGTGTTGGTGGTTGTTTATATGTGGAGCTTTTCTCCCCGGGCCTCTACTGAAAAAAGAAATATATCCAGCTGGACCAGCCCGGTCAACAAATGTAAAATAAATAAAAATAAACATTCAATTGCTAAAACATCTCTCTGATAATAACCTCCTTGTTCCCACCCAGCATGACTTTCGCCCCACTCACAGCACCACTACAGCCTTACTCTCATTTACCAATACTGTGAACAAACCTCTGGGTGTTGGGCTATCAACTGCAGTTATCCTATTAGACCTATCCAAAGCTTTTATTTTATTTATTTCATCATCTTCTTTCCGCTGTTCCCATCAGGGGTCGCCACAGCAGATCACCTGTTTCCATTTCTTCCTGTCCTCTGCATCTTGCTCTGTCACACCAACCACCTACATGTCCTCTCTCACCACATCCATAAACCTTATCTTAGGCCTTCCTCTTTTCCTGTTAACTGGTAGCTTCATCCTTAGCATCTTTTTCCCAATATACTCAGCATCCCTCCTCAGCACACGTCCAAACCAAAATAATCATGCCTCTCTGGCTTTGTCTCCAAACCTTCCAACCTGGGCTGACCCTCTAATATGCTTATTCCTAATCCTGTCCACCCTCATCACACCCAGTGCAAATCTTAACATCTTTAATTCTGCCACATCCAGCTCAAACTCCTGCCTTTTTGTCAATGCCACTGTCTCCACCCATATAACATAGCTGGTCTCATTACTCTCTTGTAGACCTTCCCTTCCACTCTTACAGGTACTCGTCTGTCACAAATCACTCCTGACACTCTTCTCCACCCAGTCCATCCTACCTGTACTCTGTTCTTCACCTCTCTTCCACACTCACTGTTACTATGAACTATTGACCCCAAGTATTTAAACTCATCCAATTTCGCCACCTCTACTCCTTGCATCCTCACCATTTATTTTATTTATTTATTTTTTATTTTATTTAACTTTTGTTTACTGGGAAAGTCCGATTTGGAACAAAGCCAATTTTCAGTGGAGGCTCAGGGAGAACCGCTCCAGATGCATGTCTTTGTATCACAGTTTTGATACAGTACCACACCCAAAACTATTACAACAACGCAAAACACTAAATTATCCCAGCATACTCTAAATTAGTTTTCCAGCTACCTTAACCATAGAAAACAATCTGTCAGATTGCAAAAGATGTAATCTGAATGTTTGGTCTATAATACAGGAGTCCCCCAAGGGTCTATTCTTGGACCTCTTCTTTTCATTGTTCTCATTAATAATCTCCATACAACATTCCAACAAAGAACACTCATCCAATATGCTGATGATTCTACTATCATCTCCTCTTCCAACAACTTCTCAGATCTCCTAAAGATAACTCCAAAACACCTTTTCATCTATTGAACCTTAGCTAAACAATGTGCAACTTCTACTTAATCCTTAAAAAATATAAGCTCTTGCTATTCTCAACAGAAAAAAACACCAACTCACGACTTTAAGATATATTCACAAAACAATACTGAAATCAAATTAGTGAAGACAGCATTACAATTGATGACAAACTCTCTTTCAAGCATCATGTTCACAATACAAGAATAAAAATCACTTTAAACTCGGCAAACTTTGTAAACATAAATTACATTTGGATAAGCCCACCAGGATAAAAGTGGCAAACAGTCTGCTACTCCCTTCCCTCCTGTATGGAAGCACCAAGTTCACCAACTTCCACACATCACTCATGAATAAATTACAGTCTTGCTACTATAAAATAGCAAAGTTTGTCTCTAGAATGCCAAATCACACACACACCACTGTCTGGCCATTAAAGAATTGAACTGGTCTGAATTCCCCCTTTACCTAACCTAAACCCAACTAACTCTTGCACACAAACTGATCAATAATCCTGACAAGTGCCCTTCACTTCAGACTACTCTACAAACATACACTCCTCCCAGAAATCTTCAGTCTAGTAATTAACAACTCTTCAGCATATCAAACCCCAACAAATAAGCTGGACAAAGCCTTTATTCCTATACCATTGGCAAACTATGGAATGCTCTACCTTCCCTCAATCGTTCAATTGGACTCAATAAAAACATTTAAATCTGCACTAAAATGGCACTACCTTGACAATCACATCTGTTCATGTGTACATATGTCTAAGCCACCATAAAGTTAACCATCCACTTTATTTTTTTCTTCTTTGCTACAAACTTACATCTTGCTAACGTCTTAGAAATTCTCTACAAGCCCTTTCTACATCAGTTTAAAACTCTAATTTTACTTCATCTTTCTAACTTCTCCTAATTCTAACTCTAGAACTGTCTAATTTTAGATCAAATCAATGTCTTCCTGGAACTGACCTAGTTTCTGAATGATTTTGTTGAATGCATTGCATGTTAATATAGCTAAGTTGTAATGTTAGTTTGTACTAAAACTCAATACCTTTTTTCCGCACTATACACATTTTTACATTTTGTATCTTTTCTTGGAGCTTTTCTCCCCGGGCCTCCACTGAAAATGGGTTTCTGATCCAGTGGACTTTCCCAATCAATAAATAAATAAATGGAATGAGAATAAAGATTTTCTGGATGTAAAGTTATGCAAAAATTAGATAGTAAGAGATAAGGATCAACAATTTATTGCAAGCCCACATTTTCATATTCAGAATTTTTCTTTAGGAGTAGTCATCCATACAAGCAGATGGCTAGTTTAATTAAAAAAAAGGTTAGATTGTCGTGTATTATATCAGAAAATTTAATATTTCTGAAAGAGATTAAAATTTTAAAAGAAATGTTTTATGAGGGAGGGTACCTGATGAGGTTAGTTGAAAGTTGAAAAAATGAAAGGGGAGTGACAGTTAAAAATAAAACTAATTTTTGCCTGTCTTGAGGGGTGGTTTATGAAATGAGAGTGAGCCAATGAGTGACAATTGTGAAAGTAAGCTGTAGTTCTTGTGACACAGAAGTAATAACTAAATCTGCAGCGATGCAACCAAAGCATGAGACCAAAAGATGTTTTAATTAAGCACTTTTAATCGTACAACTGACAGCACTTCATCAGAATGAATAAGAAACCTATACTACAATATTTTAATAGACACCAATAATCAAATAACGTTTTCAGCACTAATCACCAGAGATTACCAGAAACATAAATAAAAAGAAAAAAAGTACTGTAAAAATATTTTTAGCAACATACAATTTTTTATAAATTTTTTATAAAATCATAATTTAGATGCTCTGTCCTTTAAAACACTAATAATAGAAATTGAATAATTAAGACCTGGTAATAAAGTGGCATCAAGTAACAGTTGCCACAATACTTCCTTCAATTCCAATACACTCTGCCAAACCCCTCCTCCAACTAAGGGAGGAACTCTTTCCAGTACAAAAAAATTAAAACTTCTGAAAATTGCTACAAAGCATTGTTCAAATCATTTTTTTTTTGCATGCAATATAAAATTCTGATTTTAAGTGATCACCCAGTCTTACCAACATAAAATGCTTTACCAGACTGGTAAGTAGTCAAAGACACAAATCCTGGGTGACCACTTAAAATCAGAATACACAATGTAATGATACTAGATATCAACATATAAAGTTAAAACAGCTGTATAGATAAAGCTTAGGCAAGTGTCTATCAGATTTAAAATAATTTTAAACAAATTGTATAAATTCAGATGTTGCTTGTAGTTGTAAATAACAGGCAAAAGTTATAGTAACCTTGTGTAAGTTAAATAAACCATTGCATTTTATTCAGCAGAAATGAGAAATCACAGCAGTGTTTTTCAAATTCTACTAGAAAGCTGTGCTGTGTGGGTCATTTAGTAATTCTTAAGTTATCATGCTTTGTTGTTTGAAGCATTGGCCCTTCATATCTTTCAGACTTCTGAAAGGGGAAATGTTTGGTATATAAACCTATACCAGATGTGATTTTACCAGAATGGAGGCCTCAAGGATTAGTGTATTGTGGGTGATTCACACTGAGCCTGGATGTCTAGGTCAGAAGGTTAAGGCTATGTGCTGTCAAGGTTCTTAACGTTTACTCCTCAAGTTTTATTCCTTCAGTTTCCACTAGCAAATTGTGTGATTCTGAGCAAGTCACACAACCAGACAGTGTTGCCAGGTACCCTTGAAAGGGACACTTATGGATATCCAGTTAACAAATAAATAAATTAAAAATATGTATCATAGGTTCATAGGAGATTACAAGGCTAATGAGTTAAGAACCCTTGCAAGGCTAGCCAACATAACCCAATTTTACCCAATATATGTTCCCTAGAGGCAAGAGGATGGCATGGATTTGTGCTATGACTTGAGTATCTTACAGCTTGCCCCTGACCATAAGGGACATAGGCACTACCACAAATGTGAATTTGCGATTCCTCATACATTGATCCAAACTGCATTTGAAAAGACCCAGGGAAGGGCTCTGCTTAATGTGAATAGGAAGCTTGTTCCAAAGAAGGGGCGAGCTCTGAGACACGTATTTGTCTTTTCAGCATGTTTTGTTTGAGTTGCTGACTAAATTTAGATCCCTAGATCAGATGATCCTTGTGCCATTTGACTTGTGGATGTGTAGCAGCTCCATCAGGGCTGGATTTGCGAGTACCTTGTAGGTCAGGCATAGGTCTTCCCTTAAAAGTCCATTGGAGACAGAGTGAAGGGTTAGTCTATTCGGACAGGACAAGTTATTTTCTTTGGGAGGAACCTCTGAGGTTGCTCCAGCTGCTGGAAGTGCCAAGTCAAGTATATGCCAAATGACTCATTGTATTTGATTATTGGTTTAATGAGGGTGAGGACAGCTGGTCTATAATTTCTTAGAATGTGGATGCCATACCTTTACCTATAAATTGTGCCACATAGAAGGACTTCCTCACTACTGTGGTCACATGGCTGTCAATGTGCAGGCTATTGTCTATTTGTGTACCTGGATTTCTCACCTCTGAGTCTACTCTTAGGGGTGTGCTATTGATGTGTCAATTTGCTGGGGTGTTTGACTTCCCAAAGGGTATAATAATGTATTTTTTCACATTTACTTTTAGACTATGGTTCTGGCACCAGTCATTTGCCTGATCTAGACCATCCTGAAAGATATTTACATCATGAGGAATTCACTTGATTTCCCCCATCTTGCAGTCATCAACAAACTTTGTCATCCAGAGGCTTTCCACATAAGCCTTGAATTCAGAGAAGTATATTCTGAACAGGAGTGGTCCCAGCACTGAGTCCTGTGGCACACCACTAGTAACTAGCCTCTTGCTGAAACTGGATTCACCCACTTTAACCACATGTGTCCAGTCCATGAGCCAATTGTCTATCCATCTGGCGAGGAAGAGATTTCTGCCAGGTTTTGTGAGTTTATTTATAATACCTGAGTGGGGAATTGTGTCAAATGCCTTGACCATATCAAGGTAAGCAGGATGTACTGTTTTACCCTCATCCATGGCCTTAGTGACTTTCTCAAAAAAATCCACCAGATTCAGTAGGCTTGACCTGCCCTTGACAAAGCTGAATTGAGTTGGGTCCAGTGTCTGGAGGTTTTCTATGTCATTATTTATCAGGTCCATGATTATTCTTTCCATGGCCTCACACACAAGAGTAGTCAAACTTATGAGTCTGTTATCTCCCAGGATAGTAAATGCTCCCCCTTTATGCAGAGGAATGACTGTTGCTGTTCTCCACTCTGTCGGAACAAAGCCAGTCTGGAGAATGTGGTTAAATAGAGATCCCAATGGGCCTGATAAGTCCTGATTTAAGCTAATAAAGAGGCAACCTGGTATATCATCAGGCCCCATTGAAGCCATGTTTTAGCTTTAGAGAGCACAGTGACAACTTGTTCTTTGGTGATAATCACCTTAGATTTGACCTACATATTTCTATAACCATACAAAAGTACATTAAAAACTTGGCTTACTGTACCGCAATAAAAAAATTCCTCACTGACCACTCCAAAACTACAATAGCGAGGACTCACCTACTATCCACCCTACTTTATGCCTCCCCCATGCTTACAAATCTCCGCAAAGCCAACCTAAACAAACTTGATAGTTGTTATAATAAGATAGCCAAATTTGCTACAACCTCTCACTGTGAATGCCTAAAAAAGCTCAATTGGCTAAAACTACCACTACAACTGCAACTCAATCAACTATCACTATCCCACAAAATAATACATAACTCTAAAAACGCCACAGCCCCACAAAATCTTTTGCAACCCTATACAACCGCCAGGCCCTTGAGGTCTAGCACACAAAATCTCCTCAAAGTAACCAAATATAACAAAGAAGCTGGTAAGTCTGTCTACATCCACTGTATAGCAAAAACCTAGAAATCCCTTCCTGCCCACATAACTGACAAGAAATTCCCATCACAGTTCAAGAAACTTGTTAAAACTCCATTTTTGAATAATTGACTGTGCTCCTGTATCCCCCCTGGCTAATGTCTCATTAGAACACTTCACCTAACTTAAGTAACTCTGCTAAGCCAACCAATCATAGTACTGTACCCACTTAGGACTGTTAATCTACTGCTCATCCCTTCTCTCCAGGAGTTAGGGAATACTACCCCAGCAATGTTGTGCTTTCCATAAGCAACTAAAACCAGGAGAAGACATATTGTAAATCAATTTGTTATCCTTCTCAACTAAAACCAGGTGAAGACATATAGTAAATCAATTTGTTATCCTTCTCAACTATAGCGAGCATCATCTGCTCTCTCGGAGCCTTATTCTACGTCTCTCTCTGCTTTTACCCTGATAGTAAATCTATCACAGGAATCCTAAACTTAGGAATATCTTCTAAAATTTAATATTATATTGTAGAGAATGAATGTATCCTATCTGTTAGTTAATGTGTATGTCAAAGTCTCTTCTATGGAAATTGTATGTCAAACGTCTGCCCTTAAAACTATGTTTTGTAAAAAATTGTTTTCTTGGAACTTTTCTCCCTGGGCCTCCACTGAAAATGGACTTGTAATCCAGTTGGACTCTCCCGGTCAACAAATGTAAAATAAAATAAAATAAAATAAAATAAATAAATTGGTGGTGGAGGGTATTTCTAGGGGGAGAACTGGGGGGTGATGGGGAAATGAAATTTGAGCTGAATTTGTCGGCCATCAGATTTGCTATATCTTCCAGCTGAGTATAGATGATGCCATCTACAACTAATTCTGCATGTTGTTGGGTGTTGCCCTTAAGATTGCAGACATAACTGAAAAATGCCTTATAGTTATTGTTAGCTTTGGGGGTTATTTTTACCTCAAAGTTTGCATTTAGAGACTTGTTCCCTGATTTACTTGTTTAGACTAATGAGGGACTTTTTGCTCTATTGTGCTCATTCTGTTTTATTTCAAGACAGGAATTTCTTTCTTTTGTTGTACATCCTATTAATACCAGGAGTCCACTAGAGTGGCTTCTTTTTGGAGTTTAACCTGGCTTTATTTCGATCTGATAGTGCCATTTCTATTCAGTTGTTTATATGGTCATACAGGGCTTTTGTGTATGCCTCTGCATAGATTTCTTTGTTTTCTGGAATGGGGAGCTTGGAAATTAGCCGTTCCTTAATAGGGGTATTTTACCTTAGAGAAGTTCTTAAAGTTCTTGGGGTTAGATGGGGAGGCTAGATTTCCCTTTATTTCAAAGAAGACCACTTTGTCATCTGATCTTACTAGTGTGGATATCACAGTGGGGAAGGGGGGGGGGGGGTGTAGCATTCTCTTATATTTGTGAGTACCAAATCGAAGATATCTGTTCCCCTAGTGGGAATGCAGACTAGCTGCCCCATGGTATTTGAATTTACAAAGTCAAGAAATCTTTGGGCCTGCATGTTAGTGGTCGTGTACACCTCCCAATTAATGAAGAGGTAGTTAAAATCCCCCATGAGTATTGTATTGGGCTGGATGTTGAGGGATTCTAGTAACTTCAGGTATGATGTATGGGTTTCCTGGATCATAGTGGAGGACCTGTCTCTAGCAAGAATATGGTAATGGATTTTTCCCATGATTAGTTGGACATGGAGTAGCTCAAGCATGTCAGATTGTTTGACCAGCCTTGAGGTGGGCTTAGCCTTTATATAGATACACCTCTGCCTTTTTCTCTTTCATGTTCACTGGGTGGTCAGAACATACGAAAGGTGTTATAGCCATGCACTGACAGAGTGTTTTGTATGGCTTTGAACTATGTTTCAGTAACTGCACAGATGTCAGCATTCTCCAGGGCGAGGAGAGCTTCCAGGGAGTGCATGTTCTTATTGAGGCTCCTAGCACTGAGCAGTAACACATTTAACTTCTCCTGAGTAGTTTTTGTTATGTTGGAAGGTTTGTCTGTTTGGCAATGTCTAAAGAAAGGTGAAAAGATGAAACACAAACTTAAAAAATAAAAAAATAGGAGAAGCAACCAGGCACAGATAATTCCACATTATTTATTGCAAGATTTAACTCTTTAGTCCCAATAAAATGGACTTCATCAGAATGCCATGTCCAAGAGGAAATATACATTTATAGCATCACAAGACCAGCTGATCCAGTTAAAGATAATTAACCAGTTCCAATTAAACTGATTTAAAGACACAATATATGATGAATATATCAAAATTCATAAAATTATGTTCAGTAAACATATATAGATTTTGGTAAAACCAAAACGTAATTATTCTTAATCACAATAAACCCAACATGCATATGCTCCACATTAAAACTTCCATAAGCACCTTCAAAAGGCTAATGAATCTTTTAGGTTTAGAATACTACTAATTGAGACTGTCTCATTTAGCCCTAGATATTTAGTGGCATTGGATTTATGTTGCTACTTAAGTTCTTTGTCCACCCTTTTGCCCCAAATCAACATGGTCTATAACAATACATTTAAATAAGTGAGCACAATACCTCCTAATATGTTTGTACAGGGCATTCCTTTCATCATTCTTCTGAATGTCATAATAATGCTGGTAAATTCTTGAATGTAATGTGCACTTAGTTTTGCTTATGTAAAAACAGGCACAAGACTGACACTTCTTACAATAAAAACAACACCGTTACTCACACAGTAGTATTTTTGACTAAGCTTAATGTCACCATAATTATTATGGAAAAGACTAGCCCCCTCCAAAATATATTTGCACTGTGAACAATGGGCACATTTTACCCTTCTGCAATTGCTATCATAGGGGGCTTGTCTGATCAAGTAAGGTTTTAAAACCGATATCTTTTCTGTAAATTATTCAGAGTACTTCACCTACCACTTTCGTATACTCCTGGTCAGTACCAAACAGACTCCAGTTCTTTCATACTATCAATCAAATATGGAAGAAATGGGTATTGAAGGATAGCACTAATGCTCTCTGAAAGTGACATTGACCCTGGTCGATACTCCTTTCGACAGTGGCAAACTGCTCTTCATTAGCTGTACCACGTAATGGGGTAAAGTGGCCCACGTTTCTTTTTGTTTCAACCTCGTTAAAAATATTGCTAATAAAATACTCAGAGTACCCTCCTCTCTCCAACATGCTTTTGAATTTCCCACATTCTTCATGAAACTCAAAATCACTAGACACCATCCGAGTTCATCCAGCACACTGTCCTTTTACCAAGGACTCTTTTTGGTTGGTGGGTGCCAACTATTGAAATGCAATAAGGAGTTGGAGTAGGGGGTTTATTAGATTCAAACTGTTTTATATTTCTGTTCTTAATAATGGAAACATTGATGTAATTAACTCAGTCAACATGCATGGTCATGGTAAACTTAACAAAAGATGTGGTAGTATGCAAATATTCAAATAATTGGTCTAGTCTTGCCTCAGTATTTGTCCAAAAATGATTATGTCATCAAGAAAATGACCATAAGGGACCAACAATTATTAAATTCTGAAATGAATACAAAGTTGGTCTCCCAATGTGCAAGAACAATGTTGGCAAAGACAGGTGTGCAAAAGGCCTCCATTGCCACAACCCTCTTCTGTTTGAATACTTGGTGTTCAAAAATAATAAAATTGATCCAAAAAGGATCTTGAATTTCAACTGTCACAAAAATTAACTCATTAGAGTAATGATCATTAGATACTTTCGATATAAAATTCCATTATTCTTTGAATAAATATGAATTCTTATGCAAAATCCCATTTGTCTTGGTCAATAAACTTTGAAAGAGGAAATGTTTTTCATGCTTTTGTGTCCACAATGGGATGCAAAGGGGGTCCAATAAGGCTTTTGTGAAACTTCAGAATTTTGAAGATGGCGGGAATCTTGGGGTGGGAAAACACCACAAACATCCCACGCTGACAAGAACTTTGGAATGACACCAGTAGCTAAGCTAATTGTTAGTTAGTCACTTTCTGTTGCTATTGTGGCATCACTTTAGAGATGGTAGAATGCTGCTCAGTGCTAGGTTCATTCCTCCCCGTGACACATATTTTGACAGCTCAATCATGTCTCTTTTCATATACTCCAAGGAAGTAAGTCTCAGGTCATTCATGTCCGCATGGACTATTACTGAGTCATACTGGTACTTACAGCAAGCAAACTGAGTGCTTACATGATCTGGTGAATCTTCACCCCTGACAGGCAACCAACTGTAACCCTCCCCCAACCAGCCTGGTAAGAGGGACATCAGTGTGGCTCACAATGAACTCTCATAGGTTCACAGGTTCATAGCTGTCTACTAGGCTAATGGCCTTGGAGCCTTTAGAAGCCTAACCCATAGGATTACTCTGGCATCGTGCCACCCGACCTTAGTTCCCAGTGCCTCTGTCGAGTAGAGCCACTAGGGTGGTCCCCGGGGTGAATTTTCTATTTCCCATCTACTCATCAAGATTTCTCTTGAAGAGGGCCAGTGAGGTGCTCTGTTTGACATGTATGAAAAGTCTATTCCATAGCATGGGCAGTGTCTGGGTTTTGAACCTGTCCCTCCAGCATGTTCTGTTGATTGTGGTAATGAGGTTGAGGTCTCTGGAGTGTGTGGTATGGAGGGATTGGGATTTCTTTAGGTGTAGCATTTCTAACAGAGCTGGGTCAGACATGGCTTTGTAAGCCAAGCAGAGATCACCTCTAAGTAGGCAATATGAGACAGAGAATAGTTGGAGTTTTTTGAGTCTGTCCATATAGAAGTGTTTAAGGCCTAGAATCCTCTTTGAGAGGTAATTTTGTGGCCTCTCCAGTTCTTGCAGATGTCTAGTGAGGTACATGCCAAATGGGGCATTGTACTCAATGATTGGCCTAATGAGGGAAGAGTAGAGGGAGACAATGACCTCTTTCTTCCTGGATGCAAAACCCTTATTAATGAGATGTGCCACACAGAAGGACTTTCTGACCACAGTGGCAATGTGGTGGTCAAAAGAAAGGTTGCTGTCAATCTGTGTTCCCAAATCTCTTATAATGCTTTCTGTGTTCAGTGGACTACCATCAATGTGGTAATTTATGGGAACTGGGGTTTTCCCAAAGGGGATGACGACACATTTTTTGGCATTGAGCTTAAGGCCATGGTTCTGACACCAGTCGTTGGTCTCAGTGAGGCCTTTCTGTGGGATGTCAACATCATTTGGGGAGTTAATAATAGCTCCCAACTTGCAATCATCTGCGAACTTTGGCAGCCAGAGTCCCTTCATGTTGGCCTGGACTTCAGAGAAGTAGGTACCAAATAGGGGAGGACCCAGGACTGAACCCTGTGGGACTCCACTCATGACTGGTCAGCAGTCTGACTTGGAGTCAGCTATTTTCACACTGTGGGTTCTATCTGTTAGCCAGTTTGCAACTCACCTAGTGATATAGGAGTTGATGCCTAACTTAGTGACTTTTTCTATGATTCCTTTGTGGGTAATGGTATCAAAGGCCTTGGCCACATCAAGGTAGGCTGTATGAACCACCTTGCCTTCATCCACAGCTCTGGTGACTGACTCAAAGAAATCGACCAGGTTGAGCAGACATGATCTACCCTTCACAAAACCAAACTGCGAGGGATCCAGAGTTTGGAGATTCCCTATATCCTTGTTTATTAGGTCCGTGATGATGTGTTCCATAACTTTGCATATCAAACTCATCAGGCTAATGGGGCAATAGTTCCCAGGGTCTGTAGTCACTCCTTCTTTGTGGAGAGGGTTGACTGTAGCAGTGCGCCATTCAGTAGGGACAAAGCCTGAGGTGAGGCTGTGATTGAACAGGGCACACATGTGACATGTTCACTCTGTACCTCATGTAAAACACAGCCAGGGATATTGTCAGGTCCCAAAGCTGCATTCCTGGCCTTGGACTGTGCTGTTTTAACCTGTGCATCAGTAATACTGGGTGCCTGGCAATCTACTGGAATTGTGATTGCTCCTTTGGGGGGGGGGGTAAAGTTGGCAATGAATCATATCTGTTTGCTCGGTATATGAAGTACCATTGTGCAGTAGCTCAGAGCAAATCTGGGTATTGCTGTGGAGATTCTTTACATAACTATAGAAGGCCTTGTGGTTGTCTTTACTATCTGCAGCAATTCTGTTTTCATAGTTAGCTTTAGAGGATTTGATGAGGGATCTCAACGTTTTGTACAGGCTAATAAGGGAGTTTGTGAAGTCTTGGGACTTCACCTTATTCCACATTAGTTTCCTCCTTCTGTTGTAGAGTTTGTTTATGGCAGGAGACCACCAGATTGGCTTCCTTTTTTTGGAGGAGAGCGTCTTGGTTCTATTGGGTATGGTGAGATCCATGAATTTGTCTTCGTGTTCGTACAGTGCATTGGTGTAGGATTTGGTAGTCATGCAACTATTCTCCATTTGTATGGGTGCTGTGAAGTTAGCCAGCACTGTTTTTAGGAGCCCTAAGTTATCTTTGAAGAAGTTTTTCATGGTGGTTACCATTGTGGGGGGGGGGGGGGGTAGATTTCCAAAGTGATTAATTTGTGGTCAGATCTAACCAGAGAGGACTTGACTATTGGTGTAGAGCAACGGTCACCCATATTAGTAATGACCAGATCAAGGATGCTGCTACCTCTAGTTGGGGGTAAGAATGAGCTGGTCCAGGGCATTGGAATTAATGAATTCCAGGAAATGGTGGGCAAGTGTATTGGTACATGAGTAGCTTTCCCAGTTAATGGAGGGGTAGTTGACGTCACCCAATATGACAGTGTTAGGTTGGACCCTAATATTCTCCAGGGTGCTTAAGAACGTGCAGTGTGAGTCTTGCAACATGGTTGGGGACCTATAGCAGGCTACAAGCTGAATCGCTGTCATACCCAGTGTTAGCTGCACCTGAAGTATTTCTGATGCGTTATGTTAGGTACCAGTCTGGAGGTGTGTGCATCCTTTATGAATATGGAAACACCACCACCTTTGGAGCTTCGGTCCAAGTTCTGGGGCCAACAGGTGTGGAATGAGTTATAGCTTGGCAGTGCAGGGGTGCTTTCTGCTGCCTTGAACCAGGTCTCTGTTACAGCACAAATGTCAATGTTCTCCATTTTAAGGAGTGCTTTGAGCAAGTGCTTTTTCAGATTTAGACTTCTAGCATTGAGTACTATGACCCTCAGATTGCATTTGTTTGTAGCTGTTATGGTGGTAATTTGGTCTTTGGAACATCACCTAAAAAAGGTACTATAGGGATGGAAAGAGCCTTGACCAGTATCCAGTAGCCCAGGGTGACAGATGTAGGCCATCTCTGGCAAAGCATCAAGGTCTGTCAATCATGGCATCCCAGGCAGATACTGGATCCCCTTAGAATGACACCAGAAACTTAGCCAAATGTTGAACTCAATCATTTTCTGCTTGTACTGTGGTATCATTCTGGGTAATGGTAGGATGCTGCTCAGTGCTAGGGTCATACCTAACTGGGCTACATAATCCGAGAGCTCCTCCATGTCTCTTTTCATATAGTTCAGGGAGATATGTCTGAGGTCATTCACACCCACATGTACAATGACAGAGTCATATTTGCACCTGTTGTTGAGGGACCTGAGTGTGTGCATTATGTGGTGGATGCTGGAACCTGACAGGGAGCTGCCTGCTACTTTCTCCTTATGCAATCTAGTGAGTGGGACATCAGTGTGCCTCACTATGGAGTCACCTATGACTAGTGTGTTGGGCATGCTGCTTTGCCTTAGAGGCTTTGGTTGAGTGGCACACTGTTTAGGAGAGTTATGTGTCTCGTTATTAGTGTTGTGTTGTGGTGGTCGAGTGCGTTTCTGCCTTGGAGGTCTCTGCTGTTTTGGTAGATTTTTATTGAGAGCCTCTGCAAAGGTGGGTGTGTGGTTTGTGTTTTTATGTGAAGGCAGTGCTGCTGTGTGTTCTGGAGGGCTATGTGTTACATGTGGTGTGGTGCAAGTGTTGGCCTTCTCCTCTTGACCAGATATTCCGGTCTTGGCTGGAGAGTGCATGGCTTCCAATTTGGATATATAAGTGCATCTCCCACAAGTCTGAGTTTTGGGAGGTAAGAGGAGTGGGTTGTCAGTGTACATGAGGCAGTTGCTACATTGCCTCAGGATGCCCAAATTCACCAGGTTAATAGGAGAAAGCACAGGAAACTGACCTTTAGAAATGCCTGGAGGGGTGGGAATTAATAATAAATACTGGAGCTGTTTCCTTGTAGAAAGTTTAGTGCTGGTAGCACTTTTGTGTGCTACAATAATTGCTACAAGAAGTCTGGTAAAGAGCTAGACTAATAAGCTAGTAAAGTGCAGGAGAGGAGAGAACTAGCAGATCTAAGGGAAAAATTGAAGAGCAGGCTTTTTGGCACCATTCAGAAGCTTACAAACAGTCCTGGACACAGAAAATCGGTATATGGACTAGACTAGTTACAGGAAAGGCAGGAAACAAGCGCAAACGTGGGCTTTTAAACCAGAAAGTTGAAAGAGATGGAAAAACTGCCCAAAGGGCAAATAAACTATCATTTCTGGTCCAGAAACCACTCCTCTTGTGGTAGCTAGGCTACCTAGTGCTTATCACTCCCACTGGTAGGCTAGAAGGCTTCCCTCTAACACAGAAAAGCTTGGGGGGGCTCAGAAGCTTACAAACAGTCCTGGATACAGCAAATCTGTATCTGGACTAGACTAGTTACAGGAAAGGTGGGAAATAAGCACAAATGCAGGCTTTTAAACCAGAAAGTTGAAAGAGATGGAAACAAACTGCCCAAACAGCCAATAAACTACAATTTCTGGGCTAAAAAAAACACTCCTCTTGTGGTAAATAGGGTACCTAGTGCTTACCACCTCCACTGATAAGCTAGAAGGCTTCCTTCCAGCACAGAAAGGCTTGGGGGGGGGCTCAGAAGCTTACAAACAGTCCTGGATACAGAAAAGCTGTATCTGGACTAGACTAGTTACAAGAACGGCAGGAAACAAGCTTAGACTAGAATATTGGTTTGTTGAGTGTTTCCCCTTATGGGCTTGGTAGTTGTGACACAAGGAAATGTGGCTTTATGTGTTGTAATGGGAATTGTCTTGTTTGTGTCCATGCGGAGTTTGAGGTTTATGCCTAAGACGATTTTGATGTTTGTGTAAGTTACATGCGAGCACCTCCGCATATGTGAGTCTATGTGTGTGGTCTTTTGTGGGTGTGGTGAGTGATGTAAGTGAGTCGCTAACAACGTATTTGCTGCTTTTTGTGTCTGTATGTGAAAGTCTAGCCTCCATTGTCAATGTATAACTGCATCCCTTCCATACTGTATTTGTCTGTTTGAGAATTAAGTGGTTGTCAGTGTACATAAGACAATTGTCACATTGCATCAGGATGCTCATGTCCACCAAACTGGATGCATAGACAGCAGGAAAGTGCCCATCCATGGTTCCAGGTCCAAATGTGTACCTGCAAGGGATAGGAGTGGACAGTGTTTGTAACAAGATGAAAGGAGAGTGCTTACTTAGTGTAATCTGCAGCTGACCTAACCAGCAATGCTGCCCAGCACCCAAACCAGATGCTCTCTGAGCAGCGATAGTCCTCAGTGCTGTAATAAGGAAGGTGGACCTAAATAGTCCTAACTAAATGCACAATATAGATGCCCTGTGTGTAACTCTGGATTAAGGTAAAGTTCTGAGGTATTTTTTAGGGAAATTTCAACTTATGGTAACTGCATGTATAGAAAGCATCAGTAACCGTTGCTGCATGAAGAGCTGCTTCTTGCAAATGCAAGGCTTATATACAATCAGAAAAAAAACAAGTTCTACATTAACTATGCCCTAAGGAAATCAGGTAAGCATGCAATGAAGTTTTCCACCAGTAATTCCCAGCTTAGATAGGTGAAATCAGCCTTCTCCTGCCACAGGAGTACAGACTTTGACCCTCTTAATGTAAAATGACTGGTTTGGAACCCAAGTGTTAATAAACCTCAAACAGATGCCTAATACTAAGAAACACTAGATAGAATGTATTTCAGTGTAGAACATCCTTAGCGGTTTGAAAATGCAACTTTAAACTTTAAAGAAGTGCAAAAAAATAAATAAATAGCATGGTAAACTTTTACAGTGTAATGAAAATAAGCAATGTTACCAGATGTTTGCATCTGCAAAGGGCATGGCACAGCGAGCAGCTCCATGCAAATGTGCCGAATTTATACCAGCACTGGAAATACAGAAAACTGACTACTGAGCCATGTGGCCAATAAAACAACCACACTTAGAGTCCTTTTGTGTGCTCTTCAACTCATCTAGACCAGGTAAACACCTACTGCTACTAGATGAATAATCCCACTCCTCGTAATGTAAAAGCACAGTAAAAGAGTGTCCCAAATAAAATATTACCACAAACAAACAAAGTTTGTCCAGCAGTAAGCACAAGAGGCTCAAGGTAATGAGCAGTTAATGACCTGCTTCCTGTAGCTTAAGGTTTGATTACCTCAGCCTCTGTTTGCTCTGAGCCTTAAGATGATCGTAAATAACAGAAAGGAAATGGGACAGGGTCATAGTTCAGCAACTAGTGCAACTATATAATAAATTGCCACTCACAGTCATTAACAATATTCAAAAAAACAACATTATCAAATCCAGCAGATAACCGAAAAATCCAGCACAAGGTAATGGCAGTCTAATTATTGAAGTCTAGTAGGCTGTAACTTTGACATCAAAACTTTGGAACCTAACTCCACCCTTAAAAACTACCTTATATTAATTTCTATCTTTGAACTCTACAAGGGGTAAGATGTTGTCTTTGACCACAAAGAAGTGAACATTTACCTTCTGGGATCAGTGACCAAAGATAGATTTTTTTAGAAGGGGTAGGTATTGCAGGTTATCAGATGGCAGGGGAACGAAGTTTCTGATTGCGGCCGACAATGAGGTCAAAAACCTTTTGTTCTATTTAGGAAAGCACATCCTGTAAGTGAATCATTGGGCAACAGTATTCCTGGACTAATGGGGCACCCTTTATGCTTCTCTGTTATCTCCCACTTTGAGGTTCTGTTGTCTCTAGAGTTGGTTACTCCATGAAGCATTTGTTTTATAAGACTGAAAATGTCAGGGGGGGCATATCAGCTATTTGTTTAAATTAATCCAAATAGCCTAGGTGTTCTTGTAAAGAAACATACTATTACTAAAACACCAGCTGGAGTTATACATTTCTCATTTTACCAGCAAGCCCTTGCAGGTCTCTGTAAGGCTCATTCCATTGGCGAACATCAACTCTGGGAAATTTGTGAAGTGACTACTTGGTTTTCTAACTACACTTTCACAAAGTATTGTAAGTCTAAAACTGGGAGAACCTTCCTAAAGTCACCCTTCAGGGGACCCTAGATGATGCCTTTTCCTACTATGTATGTCTTGGTATTTTGAACTAAGGTTTTGTGTTAAAAAACTAGAAATGGATGAAATATTACAGTAGAGGTACTCATCATTGCAGCAGATATTCAGAGGTATCTGTCTTTCTCCAAACTACTGTACAGACATCTGGGCATTTCTGGCATCTCTATAATTAGTTAGGTTGCCCTGTGCATAAGGTAATTCTAAACTGTTATTTTTGGATGTTGTTTAACTTTTCCCTTGTTGTTTTCTGATGCTGTTCTGTAAACCTGATGTCCTGCTACTGCTATGTAAGTTGTTTTGGAATGTGACTCTACAGCAATGCTGATTTAAATGTTTGTGCTAGCACTGCTCTGTAAAAAGAAAACAATATGCTAAAAGCTTCTAAAGTGGTGGAACATTTCTCTTAGCTCTGCTACTTCAGGAATTATTTACTAGTTGCTGTTTTTTTGCATGGGGAATTACCACATTTAATTTACTAAGGATTAGGTTCATAGGTTCATAGGTTTATAGGAGGTTACTAGGCTAGAGATCCTAGATCCTTTAGAAGCCTAGCCATGTTAATCCCAAGTATCCCCATTTGTTCTTTTTGGGTAGTTTGCAGAGTGGGTCAGTGATCAACACCGGCTACCCCTGTCCATGAGGGACATGGGTGCCATCTCAGGGGCAAATATGCAGTCTCCCATCCACTTATCTAGGTTGTGTTTATATAGGGTCAGTGAGGATCTCTGTTTTATGTGAATAGAAAGTCTATTCCAGAGAAGCAGCAGTCTCCGGGAGATGTATCTGTCTCTCCAGCATGTACTTTTAGTGACACAGTCTAGATTAAGATCCCTAGACCAGTTGACTTGCAGATGTGCAGCATTTCCATTAGGACAGGGTTGGAGAATGCCTTACAGGCCAGGCCCAAGTCACCTCTCAGCAGCCTATAAGATACAGAGTAAAGTGACAGGGTTTTCAGCATGTCCATGTAGGTCATGGTTTGGAGTCCCTGTATTCTCTTAGTGAGAAACATCTGAGGTCTTTCCAGCTGCTGCAGTTGTCTAGTGAGGTATATGCAAAAGGATACATTATGCTCTATTAGTGGTCTGATGAGGGTTGAGTACAGTGGAGTTAAACATCCCTTGACTTGGATGTTATGCTGTTGCTTATGAGGTGCACCATGTAAAAGGCTTTCCTTACTACTGTGGAAACTTGGTGGTCAAAGTTCAGATTGCTATCCATTTGTGTTCCCAAGTCTCGCTCCACTGGGTTGGAACTCGGGGGGGGGGGGGGGTGCTCCCAATATTGTAATCTGTAGGGAATTCCATTTTGCCAAAGGGAATATCAATGCATTTTTTTGCATTTAGTTTTAGACCATGGCTTTGGCACCAATCCTTCATTTGTGTCAGCCCTTCTTGTAATATGTTGACAACATTAGGGAACTCAGTGATTGCTCCCAGTTTGCAGTCATCCGCAAACTTGGTGAGCCAGAGGCCATCTACTTTGGCCTGGACTTCTGAGCAATAGCTGACAAACAGTAAGGGGCCCAGCACAGACCCTTGTGGTCCTCCACTGGTAACCAGCCTACTAGTTGAGGTGGAGTCACCAATTTTGATAGAGTGTGTTCTTTCAGTGAGCCAGTTGGCTACCCATGTAGTAATGTAAGGGTTACTCCCTAGCTGAGAGAATTTCTCAATGATGCCAGAGTGATGGATTATGTCGAAAGCCTTGGTAAAGTTGAGATAGACTGTGTGCACTGTCTTGCCTTCATACATGGCTTTGGTGACATTCTCAAAGAAGTCTACCAGGTTTAATAAGCATGATCTACCCTTAATGATTTGGAGGTCGCCTATGCCCTTGCTGATAAGGCCCTTAATAAGTCTTTCCTTGGCCTTGCAGATGAGGCTGGTTAGATTTATAAGTTTCTATTTCCTATGGTCAGTTAATGGCCCACCTTTGTGCAGGGGGATTACTGTTGCTGTTCTCCATTCTGCAGGAGCATAGCCAGTTCACAAGCTGATTAAAGAGAATGTCAAGCGGGACCACTAGGTCTTGTTTTAGATTGCTTAGTAAACAACCTGGGATATTATCTGGTCCTATTGATGCCATGCTTTTGGCAAGTGCAGAGATGACCTGTTCTCTAAAGATACTAGGCAGAGGACTGGTGTCAGGTATGCTTTGGGATATGGCATGTGAGGATAGGGGGGTGAAGTTTGCACTGAATCTGTCAGTTAGCAGGGTGGCAATATCTTCTGGTGTAGTATGGGTGATCCCATCTACAACAAGTTCAGCACATTGCTGGCCAATCCATTTTAGACTCAAATGTAGTTAAAAAATGCCTTATGTTTATCCTTGGCTAGATTTTAGTATTGTAATTTGCTTTAGAAGACTTTACAAGATTTCTGATTTTCTTGTTTAGGCTTACGAGGGAACTCTTCCTCTGCAGAGTAATATCCCTCTTGCTTTTGGGCAACAGTTTCTTCCTCTTGTTATATAATCTGTTTATACTTGAAGTCCACCACAGTGGCTTGTTTTTACAGGAAGACTTGGTTTTGATCCAGTCAGGTACAGCAGTGTTTATGCAGTCACTTAAGTGTTTGTACAGGGCATTTGTGTCACTTCTGTATGGTTATCTGATTGTGGGTGGTATGAATCGTTTTATACCACTGCTTAAAAGGCTGTAGTTAGCTTTGGTAAGGTTTTTTTATCATTTTTGATCCTGTGAGGGTGTCAGCTCCAGTAGTTACTTCAGACGAGACTGATTTGTGGTCTGATGTAATCAGGGAAGGCATCACGCATGAGGAAGTACAGTGACCCCACCCATGTTGGTGAATACTGTGTCCAGAACATTAGAGCCCCTAGTGGGGGTGCAGACTATCTATTCCAAAGCATTTGTGCTAATAAAGTCCAGAAACCTCTGGGCGAGCGTGTTTTTGCTTGTGTATGTCCCCTCATCTATGGAAGGAAAGTTAAAATCTTCCGTGACTAAGGTGTTGGTCTGTATGGTAAGGGATTCCAGTAAATCAAGGTAGGTGCTGTGCTTTTCCTGGTTCATGTATTTGTATTAGCTTTGCTACAGATGTTATCTAAGAATGACAATCTACTCTATATACTTTTTTTTAAAACGTATAAAGTGTTTTGGCACTGATACTCTGCCAGGCTTTACTCATTAGCACTGTTACACTTGCTGTTCTGCAAAGCATATGTACTTAAGCTAATTCCTGGTAAAGATATGCGTGAAATTATCACCTGCTAAGCACCTTAACTTTGACTGCGCTAATGGTATGATCTTTTATCCTCACAATTTCTGTTGCACTTTCTGTTCTCTTATATTAATTCTGCTACACTATCTGTTTCCCCTGATAGCTTGCAATGTTAATATGTTTTATTTGATACTGTGTTCACACAAATAGTTTTAATATTATATTGCCACACTGTGCATAACACACTTGCTGGTGGGCTGGCTGTGTTCTTGTACGTGCTGCTCCTGCTGTTAGTGCATATCTCTTATGTTTCTTGGTTATTGTCAAGCAACAGTTCCTGCTGCCCCTGCCTGCTTCTTCTTTTGGAAGAACGCAACCTCTCCCTATTATTTGTACAACTAGTTGGGTATCAGCCATTTTAGATGAAAAAAGTAATGCTTTCAGAAAGCCCTCATTTGGTAAATTTTGAAGCTAGTCTCTACCTTTACAGCATTTGTATTTTAGGCAGGCAATCAGGGAAAGTTCATGCTTCCCCCCTAGCATTACTGTTTATCTAGGAAAAGCTGTTGGAAAGTATTGTGTGCTTGTTATAGATATTGCCATCACCCCCTTTCTACGTCTGTAATCTATGTTATCCTTGTACCCTTTCTGTATCCCCTTAATCGTGTTGTAACAGATTTTGTCACTAATACATTTTATTTATATATGTTTTTGGTATATTTTCCAGGATTCTAAACACCTAAACTACCTATGAACCTATAAACCTATGAACATAATGGGACCCTTCCCTCCAGCCTTGGCATCCTACTGCTGTAGTGCTGAACACAGTTACTTGTAGACCTCTTCCCTCAGTAAACATTTTGCAGGCCCATAGACTCTGCTGACCCAGGGACAAGAATTATCCATCTAGGTATCTATGTAAGGATCTGTCCTACTGCTTGGTTTTACTATTGTCAACTTCCTGCCATGTAGAAATGATTTTATTTGCTTTTCTTTTATTTACCTTCCTCTTTCTATCTGTCTCTCTCTCTCTCTCCTCCATATTATCAACTGTCTACACATCCTTCTTGGCTCTTACATTTTTACATAGTAATACCTCCTCCTATTTGTTTCTTATATTTTTCACTGCTACCATATTTCAGACTGGCTTTTACCTGCTGAACTTTTTCTGCCTATTTTTTTCACTCGAGATACAGTTGTTCTGTTGTCTGTACTCTCTTTACCTTTTCCCCTTCCCTCCCTTAGTTCTGTTATTGCTAGGCAACTGCCTGCCTTCCATCCTCATCACTTCTCCATCTACAATGCAGTATGTAAAATATTTCCCAGCTAAGTACACATATTTTTTCTACCCAAGTCTTTTATCCTCTCTTAATAGTGCTTGTTTAGCAGTTCCTCATTCCTCACAGTAATTATTCTTGGAAATAGGCTTTTAAAACCTCTATTGCGCTACCACTTGCTTTCTGCAGAGTCAATTTCATTAACTTTTCTTGAGAAACGCTGTTGTACTGCCATTTTTGGGTGGGCTCACACCACTCCCCTACCCTGCCTCCAATTCCTGCCCACCCACACTACATTTCAAATAAACCAGCTCCACCTCCATCTCCCCACTACCCAGTCACAAATCATTTTTTTTTTCAAATAAAATCTTTCCAATAGCATAGAAACCCAACCCCACTAATTTAGGTAAAATCAACTTCTGTTTCATTCATTCTGTCAGGCCCTGTCAACTAGCTAAACTAAACCCCTCCCTTATCAAAACTTAATAACACCATGCAACATGTTCCTGGTTCAAATTCTTATCTGCCTCCTTAGTATTCTAACTCTCCTTTCCAACTACCACAGCACCGCTCTGCAACACTTACCTAGTCTGTCTTTTAGCATAGCTCATACACTCCTCCAACAAACTCATCCTGAACTGTACAAATATAGCTATCTCAAATATAAATATTGTAAAAGCTTAGCCATAAGACCCCAACTAGAATAAAACATAAATGTAACTGGATATCTAATTTATTCAACAAAAACACTGCTGTAAATCTTAGTATGGACATTCACTCCACAACAAACAACTACTTACAAGTCTTCTACACCCAAACCCTTCCTCAAATTTCCAGTTTCTCCTACATAATGTGAATCTCAGAAGTATATGCAATAAAATAAAAGAGGTACATGCTTGTATTGCAACTTTTTCCCCTGAAATAGTCATAGCAACTGAAACCTAGTTGAAAAAAAGCAATAGCTGACAATGAAATCAGTCCACCTGGATGTAACATAATCAGAATGGATAGGAAACATAAAGGCAGATATGGCCTTGCCATTATTTACAAAAACTCACAAAATGTCACCCCTTATCCACAAAACATATCATAATTCAATGATGCAGAACTGCTACTAATGCACTTCAAAGTAAATAAGAGAAAAGTCCTGTGCTTGTCAGCCATTTATATTCCACCAGAAAATATCAACACCACCACTGAAAATGTTCAGTTCTGGGTATCTCATCATATCCATTATGAAACAATAATGATATACAACCTACATTTAGATTGGAATATCATCAGTAGTAGCCCTCCAACATAGTCCATGAACATTTTAAGCTTTACTCAGCTAATCACATAAAGTCCAAGAGTCCACAAACATTCAAATACTCAATCTAACTTGGACTGAATACTAACCAATAATCCTAATATAATAGACACACATGGCTGTCAGCCAGACAGTATAAGTGACCAGTTTCTAACTTATGCAGTTAGGTGTTAAAATACTCAAGATAACCACATCACTTATAACCAAGTCCGCAATACAACCAGTTTTAATAAAAAGCCCTTCATCCAAACACTGGCACAATATAACTGGAATGTACCAAAGTCATTGCACATGTCAATAATTTGTTTAGAAAAATCCCCAATAATCTTGCCCCAAGATGCTCTAAAAGAGTTAAAGCTAACCTAGCACTAAGGTTAACAAGGTAAAGCAAAAAAAAAACTTGTGTTACAATGTGACAAAACCTGGGAATCATAGCACAAAAATAGAACACAAAACACATACCAACTTTCCAGACGAGTACCACATCAAACAAGACAAAAAACTCATCATACTTCAAAATGGACACCAAGATATCCCCAAACTTTTCTTGTCATCCATAAATAAAGTACTAAACCCAGGCCAAAGTACCCGACTTAATCCCCACAAAGTTCTTCTCCTGCTTCATACAAACAATAACATCCCTGACTAACATAAATCCATCAGCTGTCCTCTTAATACCCACACCCTGTTCAAACTACTCACAACCACGTAACTTCAGTCCAGGTCCTACCTCCACTATCAGAAAGCTTCTCTCTAATTTAAAGCCAACCACCCTTGCCGCTGACCAACTCCCCTATGACTACTTAAAATGGCTTCTGATGCTATTGCTCACCCTATATCAATACTAATAAATAGATCTATATCTACATATTAAGTCACATCCATTTGGAAGAAATCATTCATCAAACCACCACTTAAAGGTGGTACATCCAATCCACCACTTAAAGGTGGTACATCCACGTACTTTAATAACTACAGGCCCACAGTAATCCTCTCCGACCTATCACAAATACTAGAAAAGCATATAAAGCACTCAGACTCAGTTCGAACAACACCTAAACTCAAATAACTGCCTCTCTGAAACACAGCATGGTTTGAGACCCCACCACAGCACTACCACTGTCCTCTTTTGTTTTACTGATAGTACAGACTAGCACAGAAACACCAATAAATTAGTGTCAACCATGTTCCTAGATTTGTCTAAAGCTTTTGACATGGTATCTCACCAGCAACTACTTCACAAACTCAAATTCATAGATCTCTTGCAATCTTCCCTTACATTTGTCTTCAGTTATTTATCAGAAAAACACCCAACAGTTAAATGGAAACATGAATTCTCATCCTTTCTCCCAGTCACCATGGGAATTCCACAAGGCTCCATATTAAGACCTCTTCTCTTTAATATATTCATTAACAAATGTCACACTTCTGTAGGTAAGGCAAGCATTGTAGAATATGTAGATGATTCAGCTTTAATCTGCACAGCCCCAACATTACCTGCACTCCAATAAATCACTCAGACTTCCTGTTCTTCTTCTGAAACCTGATAAAGCACTTTAAAACTACCTTCAATCCTAGCAAAACAAAGTTTATGCTTTTCATGCCAAAGCAGTGTCTCAACCAAATTCAATCTTTTACAGTTAGATCTGCTAACAACACTAGAACTAGTAACAAATACTAAACTGGTAGGTGTCTAGACAATATTCTCAGATTTGATCTACATATGCTTCAAACTATCAAAGAACACCAGAAACTAGGTTTCCTATACAGTGTCAAACATTATCTAAATGACACAGCAAGGAAAATCTTTAGCTCTGCTTACTACTATCCATTCTTTATGGTTCTCCTATCCTTGCTAACATAAGTGCCACACTAAAGATGAAACGCCTCCTGTTATAATAAAGTTGCAAAATTTACTACCAATGTTACACATAGAGCCTCCATTGAGAGGCCTTAAAACAACTAAACAGGTTAGAACTAAACAACTACCTCAAACTGTCTTGAATACTTAATGTATATAAACTAATACTTTATCTAAAAAAAACAGCATTAAAAATGCCCTATTACTGCCTTACCCTCCTGCAAGGAATCTCTGGACCACCAAATAATTCTTCCTAAGTTCTAATAAATCTGGCAACTCATCAGGACACTTACTATACTCCTGCTCATGGGTTCATAGGTTTGCAGGTGCTTGCTAGGCTACCAACCACAAGGACTTTTTTTAAGCCTAGCCATGCATCCCCAATCTCTGGCATGTTCTGGTACCCTTGATAAGTGTAAGCAGGGGGTTGGGAGGTGAAAGATTTACAAGCTGGAGCCTGGGAAATGAACCATTTACAGGCTGCCTGTGTCCATTAGAGCCATTGGTGGCAAACCAGGGATGAATTCCCTGTTCCCCATCCAGTTGTTCAAGCTATACTTAAATTGGGTTAGGGAGGAATTCTGCTTCACATAGATGGGGAGTCAGTTCCAGAGAAGGGGTAGTTTCTGGGATACATATCTGTCTCTCCAGCAGGTCCTATTGATATCCCAGGTATGGTTTAAGTCTTTAAAATGGATAATTCTGGTGCTGTTTGTTTTGCATTTATGCAGGAGCTCCATCAGAGTGGGGTCAGACAATGCCTTGTATGCCTGGCATAGACCTCCCCTCAACAGCCTGTAACAGTCAGAATACAGGGATAGGGCCCTGAGGTAGTCTGCATAGTGTATGTTACTTATGCCCTCTATTCTGTATTTTGTCTATGGATGTTCCAGTTATTGGATATGCTTGGTTAGGTACATTCCAAAGGGGGCATTGTACTCAATGATATGTCTGATGAATGCCGAATACATTGGAACAATGACTTCCTTGGACATAGATGCCATACCTTTCTTTATACGTTGCAAATCATAGAATGATTTCCTCACTACTGTAGACACATGATGGTCAAAGGCTAAATTACTGTCTGTGTGTGTCCCCAAGTCCCACACTACTGGGTCAACTCTTAGTGGTGTGTTGTCAATATGATAGTTACCAGGGACAGATGACTTCCCAAAGGATACTACTATGCATTTCTTGGCATTTAGTTTTAGTCCATGTCTCTGGCACCAGTTTGTGTGTGTCAGCCCTTCCTGAAGAACATTTGTGTCAGTATGCAATTCAATGACAGCTCTTAATTTGCAATCGTCTGCAAATGTAGTCAGCCCAAAGCCATTGATATTGGTCTTGACTTCACAGAGTAAATGCCAAAAAGGACCGGTCCCAGGACCAATCCCAGACGGACTCCACTTTTGACTAGACTCTTTGTAGAGGTGGACTCCTCAATTCTAACTTCCTGAGTCCTATCTGTGAGCCAGTTGGCTATCCACTGGGTTACATAAGGGTTTGAACCTAACCTCTTAAGTTTGTCAACAATGCCCAAGTGGGAGATTTTGTCAAATTCCTTGACCAAGTCAAGGGAGGCAGTGTAAAACATTTTGCCCTCATCCATTGCTTTGGTGACCTTCTCAAAGAAGTCTGCTAGGTTGAGTAGGTATGACCTGCCCTTTACAGAACTAAATTGGGTAAGGTCTGGTGTCTGGAGGTTTTCTATGTTTTCCATGATAATTCTTTCCATGGCTTTGCATATGAGACTAGTGAGACTTATGGATCTGTAGTTTCCAGGGTCTGTAGTTGGCCCACCTTTGTGCAGAGGCAAAGGGATGACTGTTGCTGTTCTCCTTTCATGAGGCATGAAGCCTGCTTGGAGGCTGCAGTTAAGTAACAACTCCAGATCATGTTTCATGCTATTTAGAAGGCATCCCTGGATATTGTCTGGGCCCACTGATGCAGTGTTCTTGGCCTTAAAGAGAGAGCATTAAGGACCTGTTTCCTAGTGATAGCTGGATGAGTTACATTTGATGGTATTTCCTGAGGGAAGGTTGAGGGGGAGAGAGGGGTAAAGTTGGAGCTGAATTTGTCAGCTAGTAGGTTTGCTATATCTTCTTGCTTAGTATAGGTGGCTCCATTTGCAATGAGCTCTGCACACAATTGTATATTGCCTTTGAGGTTGCAGACATAGCTAAAGAATGCCTTGTGGTTGTCCTTGGCCTGGGAGGCCAAATTTGTCTCACATGTGGCTTTAGTAGACTTCATTTATCCTCCTGAGGAATACTATCCCCATAAAATTGAAAATGATAGACAAACTACCCTGCTTCAAAATAAATCTCAAGCAGTACTTAAGTCAGTCCTGGATGTGTTCATGCTCATTATCAAGCCCACAAGTTCTCCCATGACCTCAAGGTTTTCCCTAATCTTTTCACATCTCTCCACCTCCTTGTCCAAGATAACACTCTCCCGTGACAACTTCTCTAACATTTGTTCATCTCACTTCATGCCCTGAATCCCTTTCTGTCTCCTTCACATTACCTACAATTTTTCTCTCCAGCACTGTTTAACAATATCCTCTTCTTATTTTCTCTATGACACTTCTGCAACCATTTTATTATCTCTCATGCTCAGTATTCACACATATATTTTCTCTACCTTGCATCAATATAACATCCATCAAGCAATGTCTTGTCTTAATGTAAACTTCCTAGCTGCTTGCATAAAATCTGTTACAGGTAACTGCTTTTCTAATCAAATATACTGTATGAACCTGTCCTTTATCAGTCTGTGCACAACCTGTTCTACCAATCCTGTATTTTACTGTAACTCATCAATGTAAATAATATTTACTCTGCATAATTGTGCTGAAAACAATGTTGCTCTTTAAAAAAAATAAATAATTACAAATGTTAAATAATGCAGTGTTTCTCCTTGGGTCTTCTCTGAAAATGGGTAGTGAACTGTGGATTATTCTAGCTTCTTAATTAGCTGTGCTTGACTGGCTGGTGTTGGATGAGAAATGCTGGTTCAGCCTTTCAGGTACGACATAGTCTGATGTCCACCTGCATGTTCTCCTTGGCCATAAGGAGAACTACTGAAAAGTGTGACCTGGATGGCACTCTGCTGATTTAGAACCATGCACACTCCACAGGTTCTCTTTTTCAGGTATAAGTGAGAGTCTCCACAGGGGCCTTGGCTCTACGCATAGCTCTCAATAAATCAAACCTCAACGGAATCAGGGACAAATCCAGAAATAATCAGGAACACATTAACCTGTCACACTGACAGAATAACACAAATGAAAACCAATATTAATTTTCTGAAGTAAAAGAAATGTAGAACTCTAATAATTGTCATTATTTATTCCATGTAATGCGCAACCTTTTCTTCAGAAGTCACCTGCTTTAGGCAGGATTAAGAGAGGCAAAGCTAAAATCTGAGTCCAAATCAGGGGCAGTTGACAGATATGACTCTACACATTTGGTGGAGTTAGCACTCTTACTCAGTCCTGAGCTGTCAAGAAGGACATGTGACTCAACTGCACAGTATGGGGAAGAGGTTATATAATTATTTCTGAAGAGTGAGTTAGATACTGCTACCTAGTTATGGCATACACAGGGTTTGCTGGCACCGAAGGGATTGGATTCACATATCCGTTGTTATGGTGAGCACCTCATCCTTCCTTGATGTTAGACAAAATAGAAAATAATGGCCATTTTACACAACAATTGCTGGCCTTGCTTCTGATTCCCAGCTGCTGGTCTGATGTAGGGGTGCTGGCTGGTACGTTGGGTATACCCAGAGGATATCAATAGGCCAGTCTGCCAGAAAATAACATTTCAGTGCCTCAGAAACAGTTTGATAAAAAAGTTATGCTTTGTGGAATGAGATACTTATGACTAAATTATCTTTGGAAAGGCTATTAGCATTGCTAACATTTTTTTAATGCGAGGAGTATGAGCGGAAAGGACTAGGCATAAGCAGATATAACTGTCTTCAAAGAACTGGGAGTATGGCATGAAAATGAAACAATGTGTCAGCTGTTCAGTTCTGGAGTGGGAGTCGGTACATAACCGAGTGCCCAGAGATGACAGCTTATTCAAAAGTTAGGGAGATGGATGTATTGTGTATATAATAATTTGCACTTGTCATCAGATTCTGTACTTCTATAATTCATTCAACTTGAGTAAAGCTGTAAGCACTTCTTACAGGCAGAATTCTACAATACCCAAATACCAGGGAAAGCAAGGAAAAGTATCCAAGACAGCAGAGCTTCACAACTTGAAGATTGTGCCAGACAAGCGCAGTGAATCTCACTGCTGAGTAATAAAGGCAGTGAACCAGGAAGGGTCTGAATTTGCAAACTAGATGGACTACACTGATGCATTTGAATCAAACCCTACACACAGACACACACACACACATACACACACACACACACACACACACACACACACACGTGCACCCATGTGCACATTAATCATATTATATAGCCAGGGTGACTAGTGTCCTTAGTAAAAAAAACAGTTTTTGAACTGTGAAACTTTGGGGGTGACAGCAAATAGAGTGTGTTGCAATGAAACTCCACCAGAAACATTACTTCATTACCGAGACATATTTGCAATGACTTACTGTGGTTAATAGCAGAGAATTCAGGCAGGGAAACCATATACTTCATTGCAGACCAGAAATGCAGCAAGGTTGGTTGGCTTCTGGGCTCCTATTTGCCACTTTTCTGAGCCTTGAGTTGAGGACCAAAAAAGTCCTTTCAGAGATGAGGATGAAAAAATAAAAAAAAAAAATAAAAAAAGAGCTAACCAAACAGCTATTTTGTACAGTATATACATAATAACTCTTTAATTTATCAAACACCTGTGCTAAACTACAACAAAGAGCTATAAACGCTCCTTGCTACAGATCACTGACTGTTATTTACCATTAAAAAGGTCCTCAAAAGGTCTTCAAGTTAAGCAAAGAGCTGTTATGTACCTACATAATAGCTCTGTGCTAAATTGTGTCAAAATTTTGCTAAACTGTAGCAAAGAGATATACTAGCTCCTTACCGCAGTTACTAACATACAAGTACTAACTGATTGTCTTTTAAGCAGCCATGAATTACTGCTGTTAACTGATTGCTGATAATGCTTGCAAGGACCTCTCAGCACCTCTTCTATAGTCCCAAATGTACCCCCTATCACTTTGTGCCTAGGGCAGCCACCCTCCTCATTCCACCCTTGCTATAGATTTTGTTAAAAGACATGCATGGTATGAAGAGAGTGAGAAAATATGGGAGAAATTAGCAGCTTGACAGAAAGGCCACGGACACATCAATGCAGATCTACAGGGAAGCATGACAAAATATACTGTATGTACTGGAAGGCAGGGCAGGGAATATGTACTGGAAAATGCTGCACCCAAAAAGCAAATCTCAAAGGAAAAAATACTCACTGAATGCAGGATCCTAACAAAAACTCTACTAATGTGCTTATCACCATTTCATATCTTCGTAGGTATACAACACAAGTCTGCCAATTTCCAGTTGTAACTTTGCAGCACTTAGTAAAAGCAACACAATGCAAGACAATGGAAGGGGGCTTGACTGTGATAATGGCAAGTGACCTGAAAGGCATAACAATCTAAATTTGGGAGTAGGGTGAGAGTGTGCTCTTCAACAGTCTACAAATATTTCTGGAAAGTCTTCCATTAATATATGATGTAAAAAAGGTGATAGAATAATAAACAGTACAGATAACGATCTCAGACTGAAAGGGGATATTTTAGGATTCTCTACTGCTGGCAGGGACATCTGTAACCTGTGTGAGACAAGTACATTATATTCTGTACATGCTAGGTGCAAAAATCAGCTTTGAAATTCTGACTTTGTATTAGCTTATTAGGCATCCCATACAGTCTGTAAACATTGCATTTTATTGTTTTAAGTTTAGAAAAAGAGCGAAAATGGGACTGGTTGAACTGAACAGGTGTCTAGAAAGGTTTAGAAAAAGAGCGAAAATGGGACTGGTTGAACTGAATAGGTGTCTAGAAAGGTTTAGAAAAAGAGCGAAAATGGGACTGGTTGAACTGAATAGGTGTCTAGAAAGGTTTAGAAAAAGAGCGAAAATGGGACTGGTTGAACTGAATAGGTGTCTAGAAAGGTTTAGAAAAAGAGCGAAAATGGGACTGGTTGAACTGAATAGGTGTCTAGAAAGGTTTAGAAAAAGAGCGAAAATGGGACTGGTTGAACTGAACAGGTGTCTAGAAAGGTTTAGAAAAAGAGCGAAAATGGGACTGGTTGAACTGAACAGGTGTCTAGAAAGGTTTAGAAAAGCTATGAAAGGAGAGCTTCAGTATTTTTACAATGCAACATTTTTTTAGATCTGTTGCGATTTGTGACATTTTTAATAACAATACAGATTTTGATTAGAACAAAATGCTATTATTTACTTTTTATTTCATCTGCATCCAGCATACCCTTTCTTATTGCCCCTGGCTTGCCTCATCTTTTACCTTACCTCTTCAGTAGTGTTCCCTCTTATTACCTCTAGCTTGCTTCCCTGTCTTCTGCCTTGCCAAGTCTCCATTTACAACCCCCAACAATGTTTTACTGTTCACAGATTATTACTTTATTTTTACCAAGAACACTAGAGAGGGGCGCCATGCCCAGGCTATGTAATATGTATCAAACTGCTATCCCTTCCCACTGCCCCTCAGCCCAGGCTATGTAATATGTATCAAACTGCTATCCCTTCCCACTGCCCCTCAGCCCAGGCTATGTAATATGTATCAAACTGCTATCCCTTCCCACTGCCCCTCAGCCCAGGCTATGTAATATTTATCAAACTGCTATCCCTTCCCTATGTAATATGCATCAAACTGCTATCCCTTCCCACTGCCCCTCAGTCCAGGCTATGTAATATGTATCAAACTGCTATCCCTTCCCACTGCCCCTCAGCCCAGGCTATGTAATATTTATCAAACTGCTATCCCTCCCCACTGCCCCTCAGCCCAGGCTATGTAATATGTATCAAACTGCTATCCCTTCCCACTGCCCCTCAGCCCAGGCTATGTAATATGTATCAAACTGCTATCCCTTCCCACTGCCCCTCAGCCCAGGCTATGTAATATTTATCAAACTGCTATCCCTTCCCTATGTAATATGCATCAAACTGCTATCCCTTCCCACTGCCCCTCAGCCCAGGCTATGTAATATGTATCAAACTGCTATCCCTTCCCACTGCCCCTCAGCCCAGGCTATGTAATATTTATCAAACTGCTATCCCTTCCCACTGCCCCTCAGCCCAGGCTATGTAATATTTATCAAACTGCTATCCCTTCCCACTGCCCCTCAGCCCAGGCTATGTAATATGCATCAAACTGCTATCCCTTCCCACTGCCCCTCAGTCCAGGCTATGTAATATGTATCAAACTGCTATCCCTTCCCACTGCCCCTCAGCCCAGGCTATGTAATATGTATCAAACTGCTATCCCTTCCCACTGCCCCTCATTTCATTATTGCTTCCCATTGCCTCTGACTTGCCTTGTTTGTTGTAGAAACTTGTTTCTGGTATAGTGTCTCACTGAATAAGAGCATCTCACCCTCAAAGGAAGAATGCCTTGAAGAAATTTAGAATCCTTCTGAAAGAACATTTTTAATGCAGTCCTGTGGCAACATGGTAATACTGGATGAAATAATGAATGCACTGGCTGCAGAACTGAGGTCTCTCAATCTGGCACCAGGTTCTGCTTGATAAACTGAAATACCCATTCTGAGGATGCTGGATGTTCTCTACTGTGTACCCCTGGCCTGCCCTTTAATGCTGCTCCCTGCAAAAGTCTCAAGTTCTTTCCCATCTGCTAAGGTAGCTTCAGACTGCTGAACTTGAACTTTAATCCTATTAGATTTCATTATCTTTTACATTTTCAACATGCTTGCACAAGGATCCCCTTGTCTGACTGATACCTCAATGTGTTTTGTGTTTTGGTCCTTACTGCAGTACAACACAATATTAAGTTAGTAGAGAATTCCATGAGGTCACATGTATACAACACAATACTAAGTTAGTAGGGAATTCCATGAGGCCACATGCATACAACACAATACTAAGTTAGTAGGGAATCCCATGAGGCCACATGTATTTGAAGCTTCAGAATTCTAGAACAGCTCTGCTAGTGAATGAGTTAGAGAAACTGGTGTTAGTATTCTCTTTTTTCTGCTTCAACTCCCCTTAAATGAAATAAAGAAAGAACTTATTCCCATATTTATGCTGGTAAAAAACATGAGGAATTAGGATTGCTACAGAATGCTGCAGCAGTGTCTCATACCTCCATATTGCCAAGGATGACATGCTCTGCTCAGCCTGTAACTCCCATAGAATATGAGTGCCACCCATATTTGGCATGGTCTTTACTTCTGCAACACTTCTCATGGCATCCTAACAGATTATGATAAAGTGTCAGTCTCCTCTCAAGCATCCAACCATCACTCTGTCCTCATAAAGGCAGATGCCACCCCTTCTCAGGCATGTTTAGAACTATCTCCCTTTAACTTGACCTTCAGATGAAGACAGTTAGTCTTCTGGGTCAGCGTGTCAGTGAGGCTGCCAGTGTTGCTTAGAAGACATACAAAACATATCAAATATTACCCTCCCAAATTATCCATTGTCAGAAATCTCCTGTATAATCTAAACCACATTTAGAATTAGTGACACCCTTGTTATTTTTTACTGAAAAGCATAGCATATCAAGGCCTTACATTAAGTCACTCTGAGGTCAGCTAGTTATGGACTATAGTTCTCTGTATATGCCCTTATGAATCCTCACTGAAATGATACCAAGGTTCATTCCCTACTGATGTGTTTTGGGTGTGGAGATTTGCATAAAGTTCCTCATGCTGTCAAATTGTTCTCTTGGTGTACAGGGGTGGAGATCTGTCTATGACTCAGATGACCTGAATTTGCATAGCAGCTCCAGTATAGAGGTAACCAGGCTGAGCAGGGTGGGAGTGAACAGTTGATATTGACTTATTTATTTTATTTTATTTCATTTTATTTTATTTTATTTAACATTTGTTTACCAGGAAAGTCTGACTTGGAACAAGCCAATTTTCAGTGAAGGCCCAGGGAGAAATGTTCCAGACGGATTCACTTCGTAACACTGAAAACACAAAACACTGAAAATGAGAAAACTTCATAATATAGAAGAAGACCAAAACAATGAAACTTCAAAACACTGAAAACACATATCATACATATACTGAGTTTAAACAACATAAATCATAGCACTTTCCACCAAGTGTAAGTAGGGGGGCAAGCACCCCTGCACCCCCAATGTGGGGGGCTGCACCCCCCACACCCCTTGCTACTTAAATATATCAACTCCAAGATTGCACTTAGTGTAGTGAAGTGCAATCTTGGAGTTGATATATATATAAGTAGCAGGGGGTGTGGGGGGGGTCTATATTAGAACATCGATGTTTCAGAACATCAAATGTTCTAATATCAAACCCTATTCAATGAACGCTGAAAATAGCGAAGCTGCAGAAAACCAAATTTTTTCCAGGGAAAGAATTCGGTTGTCCGTTTCTGTCGCTTTGCTATTTTCAGCGCTGTGGTGGAATGTTACGGGTTAGGTTTAGGTAGGTGTGCGATTGTGTGGACGTGAGGGTTAGGGCACAGGTCAGGTAAGTGTGCGATTGTGTGGACGTGAGGGTTAAGGTGGGGTAGGTGAGTTAGGGTGCGGGTGAGGTGAGTGTGCGATAGTGACGGACCTTAAGGTTAGGGTTTGGGTTAAGGTAAGTGGATAGTTAGTGGTGTATGTACAGTTTAGTGTAGGTTTAGATGTAAGATTTTAGGTGTATGTGTGTGGATTGCTGTTTGTTTGGTGTGCTTGTGTTGTATGTATGTGTTTCGGAACAGCAAATTCTTTCCCTAGGAAAAAAAATTGCTGTTCTGAATGTTCGATGTTGTCAGCATTCGCTGAATTGGGTTCGATATTAGAACATTCGAAGTTCTGACACTTCGATGTTCTAATATAGACCCCCATGGGGGGTGCAGGGGGGCTTGCCCCCCTGCTTACACTTGGTGGAAAGTGCTATGATTTATGTTGTTTAAACTCAGTTTATGTATGATATGTGTTTTCAGTGTTTTGAGTTTCAGTGTTTTGAGTTTTCAAGATTTTGAAGTTTCAGTGTTTTGGTTTCAGTGTTTTGAGTTTCAGTGTTTTGAGCTTTCAGTGTTCTGAAGTGAATCCGTTCCAGACGCATGTCTTTGTAATGTGGGAGTAAACCGGAACACCTGGAGGAAACCCACAGAAATGCAGGCAGGACATGCAGGTTCTTCACAGAAGGCACCCCAGCTGAGAATCGAATTGAGGTGACACTGCAAACCACTGTACTACTGCACCATCCACTGCCCCTTATCCTGAAGGAAGAATGTGGCATGGACCCCTGCAATGCTAACACCTACTAGAGAAGGGACATGCACTCAGCTCTGCCAAGCCGAGTCCTCATTGTAGCCTTCACGAGAGGTGCGAGAAAATGCCCACACCTTCAGAACAAGGCATAGCAGGCCCTTCCTTCTTTGAGCAAACATATCAGCCATAGGGGTAGAGTTTAGGATCAACAACAGCAAAAATCTGATGGCCACATAGATGACTATCTCCCACAACTGATTCTTACACCACAGTAGAACAAACAGATGAGTGGATCTCAGTCAGCAATGCTAGTGATAAAAACAAAGCAAAAAGGGTTCTTGTCCTGAATATAATTTCTATGTTTTATTGAAAACTGTAAACTTTTAATATGAAAACATATTATGCACTGTGCCTTTTAATATGAAGAAAAGCATTATGCATAGTGCTTGTGTTCCTGTTGTCCATTTTTAACTTAATTGCAAAGTTTTCTGTGCATACAAAGTTTTATTTAAATATCTGTGCTTGTTCTAAGCTCCCTATATGTTTCTACATACACCGGGACAATACTGTGAGAGCATACTCAGTTTTAATACTTACTCTCCTTGATAATATATATGTAATTATTCAGTTATACAGCCTGGAAGCAGATTTTACAAAACCTAGGCAAGTGGTCACCAAAGGTTAATTTTGTATCTACTTGGATCCCAGTCTTTTATGTATATTATTCTTTCTTATCAAATTATTTGACATTGTTTAATTTACAGTGAATTCCTCTTCAAAGACTTCAGAAATTTGAATATACAAGCTCTGTAGAACTCATTGAGCCTCACTTTTTGTTCCTAAGATTCCAGCAGTGGGAATTTATTAAACCAATAGCATTTCTTTTATGGTTTTATCCTGACTGCCTGCCAACCATGACTGACTGACCCATTCATTCCCTCTTGGGGGTGGGGCCAGTCAAAGGATGCTATCATCCATACAGACATCAGGGTTTTCAGGGACAGCCTATGTCTCCACCCCCAGGTAGCTGATGCACATGCTCACTTTTATGATGGCTTGCTATGCCTTCCCTCAACAAGGATTTACACACTCCTTTCTGTTTCCCCCCAAAAGGCTACTGCTTTCTAGAGCCTGGCACAGCCAATGTCATTTGCTACATGGTGTATTCTCACTTCACTGTGAAACTCAACAGCACAGCAGAGTAAACAGCCACACTTCCCACAGATGTGTAAGTTGCCATTGGCTACTCACTCTCACATTTTTGAAGAGCTCCTTCAGCATCCAGGCCACAAATCTCACCCAGGTTATCTGGTCATAATTTAGGCTTTGTTCATCCTTTCAAAAGAGCTGAATAATACTGGAGCATTTAGATGTGGGCATTGCATGTAAATATGCCTGGAAATGAACTAAAGATTACTGGTTAACACTTTGAGATGGATGGCGATTAGAGCTGTAGCACAGAAATGGTACAGTGACATTAATTGCTAACAATAGCTGTATTACACAGGAATGCTGACACACACTATCAGAGATAATATGCAAGAAACAACATTAACAGCAATCAATAACCTGCCCTTTCAATAGAACGTTAAACCGACACCTCATCTGTCTGAGATGGTGGCAGCTCAGTTGGATGTAAACGATCCCATGGGACTTATCAAAAAAATAGGAGTCCTTTATTTAAAAAACATTTTCACAGCATTATATATAATTGCATGTACAACTTTACATATTTACATTGGAATAAAATATATATCTTCAAAAACTTTTCTTCACATAATTTTTCCCACAAATTTGTTACCGTTATATATTTTAAGTAAACGTTTTCTGTGGTTTCTTCTTTACAACAATATGTACATATTCTTTCACTTATTTTTATAAGACATATCTGGTTTTACTGGCAACTTATTAAATTCCATAAAACAATCTTGACATTCCATTTACTTTATACAGCATGCTTGTCTTATTTTTATGGCTTTAACCTTTTTCATTTGTGAAATTAGCCCATGGATTAACATAATAATATTGTATCATGATATTCTTATACCTCACTTTTCTCATATTTTCAATTTCATCAATTTCTATTTTCCATAAGAGTTTTTTTTCTTGATAATATCTCATCTCTTCATTTATACATCTTTTCCCCACTTTTATTTTTTTAACATATCACAAAACTGTTCATCTTTATATTTTAATAGTTTTGCCACTGTCTTCTCATTTTTTTCATTTATCCAATGCAACACTCTATACAAATTCAGTGAGGCAGCATATACAATTGGGTTTATTAATTGTAAATCTCCATCTTTGTCATTCTTATATAAAAGTCCTCTTTTCAATGGATTCAGTCTCAAACCCCATATAAAAGAAAAAAATACTTGCAGTGTTTCTTTTTCATAGATTATTGGTAACATATAAGCGGCTGTTAAATGTGCTATCATTCACAGAATTTATCAAAACTAAAGCTAACTTGTATATCTTCCAAAAACCACAAAGCTCCTTTATTTCATCTATTATCCTTTTCCATTGTTCCCACTTACATTTTTACCTCCAAATCTTATCCCTAACACAGAAATCTCATTAATTGAAAAATATATTCCTCCTATCTTTACTATATCACCCAGTCCTTTGCTTTTTTTCTTCATTTATAGTCATTCCTTTTGAGTTTAGACATTTATGTTAGTAATATATTACTTCTTATTATTATAACATCATCTATATAAGTCAACATAACCAGAATTGTTATCCCTTCATTATAGGTTCATAGGTAGGTACTAGGCTATCGGCCCAAGGGCCTACGCAAGCCTAGCCAACAAGGTTCCATGGCTTACTCCACCCAAGCAAGTTATTTTCCTGTGCCACTGACGAGCAGACACACAGAAGTGATCCCCGGGGTGTATTTCCTATTTCCCATCCACTCATCAAGATTTTTCTTGAAGAGTGCTAATGAAGAACTTTGCTTGACATAGATGGGTAGCCTGTTCCAGAGTATGGGAAGTCTCTGGGATAGGAATCTATCCCTCCAGCATGTCCTGTTTATTGTGGTGACAAGGTTTAGGTCCCTAGAGCGTGTAGCTGAGGGATTGGGGATTTCTTTAGGTGTAGCATGTCCAACAGCTCTGGGTTTGACATAGCTTTATATGTTAGGCAGAAATCACCTCTGAGTAGGCGATATGCTACAGAGTAAAGCTGGAGTTTTTTGAGGCAGTCAGTGTAGGGCATTTGTTTGAGTCCAGTAATCCTCTTTGTGAGGTACTTTTGTGGCCTTTCCAGCTGCTGCAGATGTCTTGTGAGGTACATTCCAAAAGGGGCGTTGTACTCTATAATGGGTCTAATGAGTGATGAGTAGAGGGTAACGATGACCTCTTTTTTCCTGGATGAGAACCCTTTTATGATGAGGTGTGCCACGTAGAAGGACTTCCTGACTACTGTGGCGATGTGACTATCAAAGGAGAGACTACTGTCCACCTGGGTCCCAAGGTCTCTTATCATGCATTCGGTGTTAAGTAGATTGCTGCCTATGTGGTAGTTCATGGGTACAGAGTTTTTACCAAAGGGGATGACACTGCACTTTTTGGCATTGAGCTTGAGGCCATGGCTCTGACACCAGGCATCTGTCTCAGAGAGGCCCCTCTGTAGGATGTTCACATCATTTGGGGACTTGACTATGGCTCCTAGTTTGCAGTCATCTGCAAACTTCGTTAGCCAGAGGCCTTCTGTGTTAGCCTGTACTTCAGAGAAGTAGATACCAAACAGGAGCGGTCCCAGGACGGAACCCTGGGGTACTCCACTTGTCACTGTTTTGAGGTCAGATTTGGAGTCTGCAACTTTTACAGTGTGGGTTCTGTCAGTGAGCCAGTTGGCAACCCATCTTGTGATGTAGGGATTTATGCCTAGTTTATTGAGTTTAGCTATAATTCCAGAATGGGGGATGGTGTCGAAAGCCTTGGCGAGGTCAAGATAGGCTGTGTGAACCACTTTACCCTCATCTACGGCTTTGGTGACTGCCTCAAAGACGTCGATCAGGTTCAGGAGGCATGATCTGCCTTTCACAAACCCGAACTGGGTGGGATCCAGAGTTTGGAGGTTACCAATGTCTTTGTTTATGAGTTCCATGATGATAAGTTCCATGGCTTTGCAGACCAGGCTCTTCAGGCTAATAGGTCTATAGTTCCCGGAATCAGTGGTGGCTCCCCCTTTATGGAGTGGGATAACTGTTGCTGTGCACCATTCAGTGGGCACAAAGCCTGATGCGAGGCTATTATTGAACATGGTGCTTAAGTGGGAAGCCAGTTCATTCTGAAGTTCATGTAAAACGCAGCCTGGGATGTTGTCCGGTCCCATGGATGCTGTGTTTTTGGCTTTAGAGAGTGCAGCTTTCACCTGCGTAGTTGTGATTACAGGGACTCTGCATTCTTCCTGTATAGATATGGGCCCTTTAGGGGATGGGGGGGGTAAAGTTAGCACTGAACCTATCTGCCAGGATGTTGGCAATATCAGTTGGTTCTGTAATTGTTATGCCTTTGTGCTGTAACTCAGAGCAGATCTGGGTGTTGCCATTGAGATTCTTGACATAGCTATAGAATGCTTTGTAGTTGTCCTTGAATTAGTGGCAATTTTATTTTCATAGCTAGCTTTGGAGTATCTTATAAGGGATCTCAGCTTCTTACTGAGGCTGACCAGGGAGCTCCTCCACTCATGGGATTTTACTCTCTTTTGCAACAGTTTCTTCCTTCTGTTGTACAGTTTGTTTATGGCAGGGGACCACCAGATTAGCTTCCTTTTTTTGGAGGATAGCGTCTTGGTTCTGTTTGGGATAGCACGATCCATGCACTCATGTAGGTGCTTATAGAGCGCATTTGTGTAGGATTCAGCAGTTGTAACTGTATTGTCCATCTGCATGGGTGTCATGAAATTCACTACTTCTGTCTTAAGAAGCATGAAGTTGGCTTTGGAGAAATTTCTTACTGTGGTTTCCTTTAGTTGTATAGGTAGCATTTTCTCTAATACATTCATAACTAACACAAATAATATATTACTCATAGGACATCCCTGGCATATGCCATTCCTTATATCTATTTCTTTGCTCAACAATCCATTTACTAGAATCTTACATTAGTTTCATCATATGCTGAACAACATACATTCCCAGTTTTCTCACTATTATTGTAGTCCTTCATAATTATCCTCAAAAGTTCATGTTGTATTGTACTTAAATCTCCTAGCCTAAGCTTGGCTTCCTCTTTTCTATCTACACTATCATCCAGAATTTCCTTTACTATCAATAGTAATTCCCGACATCCTTTTCCCTTTAAACTATATATACTATCTTTCATGTCTTTCATTTTATTTTCCATTCTCTTCTGAATCATCTTCATAAAAATGTTGTAATCCATATTATTCAATACTACTGGTCTCCAAATTTTAATTTCATTTTTTCTTTCTTTTTCATTACAAATTTTAGTATTTCACCACATAAATAATTATACATAATATTTCATTCAACCACTCATTCATAACTTTTAATAATACCTTTTTTCTGACAATCTGTAAAGCTCTTATATAATTGATAATGTTAAGTTGTCTATCTCGCCTTCATTCTTGCTGGTTGGGTTCGGAGCTGATCCTCGGCTCCGACTCGGCCATCTTCAAAAGCTCGAGAGCTGCTTACTGGCTCAAGGCCCCCCTATATCCCATGATGCCTGGCGCTAGATACCCAGATCTCGTTTGCCACTTCTGCTACGAGGTTGTTCTACTGGCTCAGGTCGTATAAGCTTTACTATTTTTTGTATTTTTTCTTGTTAAAAATCTATATTGATAGTGTAGAATTAGTCGTTAGTTAGACTTTAGCATTGCAACTAGTTTTTCTTCTAGATAAGCATTACACCTTCCTTAAGAAACTCGTTTTAGTTAGAGAGTTCCCCTCCTTCCCTTCTCTCCCTTTTCCACAGAAAGGTTCTTCGCGTTTAAGTTAGAGGTTAGCCTTTCTTTCTATCTCCCTTTAAAAAAAAAAAAAAAAAAATGTTTCTTCTAATTGATCAGTGTTTAGTGATAGTTTTAGATAATTTTTTTGGTGGTATTGGTATTTGTAGTGGTTTGTGGTAACTGGTAGAGTGTTAACTTTTATACTGCTGGTTACCTTAACCATCTGTGTGGAAATGTGTCCTTGGTTTTCTCCCTAGGATATCCAAGGATCCAAAACCGTCCGGATTCAAGAAGTGTGATTCATGCTGTCAGAAGATGTCTCTGACTGATGGTCACACTTCTTGTGTTTATTGTCTGGGCGCTGTGCACCTGCAGGACTCTTGCTCGATCTGTCATGCCTTCAGTCCAAGAGTCCTGCAGGAGCGCAAAAATAAATTGATTCTGAGGGGGTATGCTTAAACCCCAAGATTCACCGGCGAAGGCTCAGCTGGCAAAATCTTCCAGGCCACCTAAACCGTCGGCTACCAGTTCAGTGCCATTGTTGGGTGAATCCACACAGGCCATTTCAGCTCCGGCTGGAACCGATGTCCCTCTCTCCCAGTCGGCTCTGATACAGTCATCGGAGCCAGCTGAGAGTCGAAAGAGATCCAGGACTCCTTCTTTGGAGCCGATACGTTCTGCTCCAAAGTTGCCCCTGCTCCAATCGGAGCGTAGTCACCGATCATCCCACTCTTCTCGGTCCTCTAGACTTTTGGACAATGACTTGGAAAGAGTGGTCAGTAGGCTCTTAAAATCGCAGGCCCTAGCTAACATGTTGTCCAGCCCTCCTCATCAGGAGTCGGCTCCGTCCACAGCTGTAGATATTCCTCCTCCAACTCCTCCTATGAGCTCGGAGCTGGAGTTCGTTGGGGTTCGAGTCGTGGAACCATTGGCGCTGATACCCTCTCTTTCGGTTCCGTCATCAGCTCCGATCCCTTCCATGGTACCTTCCCTGGAGGGATCTGGGCACTGAGACTCCCTCATCGGCTCCGAGAGGGCGAGTGGCATTGGACCCTTGTCTGACCCCACTCTCCCTCTCGGTGCTTCGGCGCAGGTGAGCTCGGCTCCCACATCTGCCTCGGAGCCGTCTCCCTCGGTGCAGGGGGGGGCTTCTGGTTTCTTCGGAGCCTGAGCCTTCTCTGCATCTGGGCAGGGACACCTTTGAGGTGATGAGGAGTGTACTGGCCCCTGAGTCAGTCCCACGATCGACCCCATCGGCTCCTCCCCCTAGGGTGTCTGCATCAGCCTCTGCCCCTCTTCCAGACCCCAAGCGTGGGGATCCAGCACTCCAGGACACCCCTTTGGGTGTATCCTCCTCTTCTGAGGCCTTCCCTGATCTTTCAGAGGAGCCACCTCGCAAGAAAAAATGCAAGAGGAAGCATGTTGACTCCCCCGAGTCTGTCACATCGGATACCGACTTAGAGGAGTCGAAAGGGTCCCCAGGATCCCCCTCTGAAGATGTCTCCTTCTCAGACATCCTTGAGGTGCTTAGGCAGAGGGGAAACTGGACTATCCTAAGCCCTTCCAAGGATGAATCGGTATTCCTGGATGCGTTTGGATCCTGATCTTCCACCTCCTGGGTGTCTCTGCCTTTCAACCCACTGATGTCTGTGGTGGCTCAAAAGGCGTGGACAGCTCCAGACACAGTGGAACCGACCCTTAGAAGACCTGCCAAGTTATTTACTGCCCCACAGGACAAACAGTTCTTGACCAAGGGTGTCCCCGTTGATGCCATGGTGGTAGCAGTGGCCACAAAGAAGCAGTTGGCTGAAACATCTTCATCTGTCCATCCCCCTAACAAGGAGTCCAGGATGATGGACAGATATGGGAAGCGGATGTTCTCTTCAGCGACCTTTTCCATGCGGTCCCTGAATTACCTGTGCCACTTTACCCATCTTCAGAGGGATCTCCTGAAAGAGCTTGGAGATACCCTCCAAGATCCATCAGCTGAGGGGGCCCAGGCTGAGGCAGCCTCCCAGCTAGCTACTCTTAATTCAGTGGTAAACTCCTCCATGCGGCTCATTTCGTATGCAGCCGATGGTGCGAGTAGAGCCGCAGGCACAGGTGTGGCCCTAAGGAGGCACACTTGGATGCGGCTATGTAACTTTGCAGAACCTTTCAGAGCATCTTTCACCAACACCCCGTTTGATGGTTCCTCTCTCTTCAGATCACAGATGAAAGATACCCTTACCAGGTGTGAGCAGGAAGGCAAGACTCTCTCTGCTGTTGGAGTCCATTTTTCCACTCCTTCCAGACCATATCCTAAGGGTCAGAAGAGTGGAAAGATATGGTTCCGGAAATCCCAAGGAGCCTTGCCGGACACACGTGGTGAGTTTCCCTCCAGGGGCAGAGAAGGGAACAATAACAGATGCTGCCCTTGTGGCAGAGGGGGTCCGCAAAACCAGGGAAGCAGAGAATCTTTCTCTGACAAGCCCTTCCAGTATCCCAGAAGGGTTGCCCAGCTGCTCACCTCTGGAGGCAGTCGGGGAAGATTATCACTGTACCCAATAGCCTGGCAAGACATAACTCAAGACAAATGGGTACAGTCCGTCATATCCGGAGGCTACAGAATTCCCTTCGTTTGCACCCCCTTAAGGTCAAACAAGTCTCTTCCATATGTTCCAGTGCAAGAGGTCTCAAAACTGCTAAGAAAAAGGGCCATCCAGCAAGTCCTAGCAGACCAACAAGGATCCGGAATTTACTCAAGGTTCTTTTTGGTACCAAAAAAGACAGGGGACTGGAGACCCATTTAGGATCTCAGCAGACTAAACAAGTCTGTACAAAGAACGAAGTTCTGGATGGTCACGCTTCAGTCCATTTTACCCTTTCTGGGTCAGGACAATTGGATGTGCTCCATAGATCTTCAGGATGCGTACTACCACATCAAAATGGACAGATGCTCTCGAAGACTCCTTCACTTCCGGCTGGGAGCCAGCCATTATCAGTTCAGAGCTCTGCCCTTTGGTCTCACCACAGCCCCCAGGGTGTTTACCAAATGTATGGCAGTAGTTACCGCTCACCTGAGACGGCAAGGATTCCAGGTATTTCCACATCTCGACAACTGACTCCTCACTGCTACCACCAGACATCACCTTCTGTGAGACAGAGATAGGTATCACAATAAATTTCAAAACGTCTGCATTGTCGCCCTGTCAATCTATCACCTTTATAGGTGCAAATTTAAATACCAAAGACATGTTAGTGAGCCTCCCACCAGACAGGGTGTTAGTGATTCGTCAGCATGTCAAGGTTTTATTAGCATGCAAAAGGATTCAAGCCAGGTTTGTCCTTCAGATGCTAGGTCTCATCGCAGCAGCAATCGTACTTGTCCCTCTAGCTCGTTTTCACATGAGGATCCTCCAGTAGCTTCTTTTCACCCAATGGTCTTTTCAGCACCTTCCTATGTCTTACATGGTTATGATCACTCAGGCATGCAAGAAGCTTCTTGCGTGGTGGATGGTCTCCACATCAGTGCTCCACGGGAAACCATTTGTTCTCCCCCCTCCAGTGGCTACAGTGACCACGGACACTTCCCTGATCGGGTGGGGGGGGGCATTATCAGGGCAGAACATTCCAAGGCACCTGGCAACCTCACAAGTATCATCTCCACATAAATGTCTTGGAGATGAGGGCTGTGCTCTTAGTGTTGCAGGCTCTTCAGGACTCTCTTCCTACCGGGACCATTGCAGTTCAAACGGACAATATGTCCGAAGTGTGATACCTCAACAAGCAGGGCGGAACCAGGTCCTACCCCTTATGTCGAGAAGCCCTCAGACTCTGGCAGTGGGCGATCTCTTCCCAATGGTTTCTGATTGCAATGCACATCCCTGGGAGGTCCAACGTCATAGCAGACAGACTGAGCAGAGCAATTCTCATGTCGTACGAGTGGTCTCTGAACCAGGAAATTGTGGACCAAATCTTCCGCAGATAAGGCCAACCTTGCTGTGACCTTTTTGCAACTCCCTTCAACAGCAAGTGCAGCAATTTCTTCTCTCTCCTTCCACTTCATGGGCATTCCCCCAGAGACGATCTAGTCCACGATTGGCCCCAGGGACTTCTTTATGCATTCCCTCCTTTCCCCCTCATACCGAAACTAATTCAGAAGGCTACTGCCTTGGGTTGGAAAATGATCCTCATTGCCCCTTACTGGCCTCGACAAATATGGTTTCCGTTCCTGCATCGCTATCTTCTCGAAAAGCCTTGGACTCTGTACCTAGTTCCAGACCTCCTGATTCATCAGTCGGGCGGGCTGCACCAATCCCTGCAGTCTCTCCAGCTCACAGCGTGGCTGCTCCACTTCCAACCTTAGCCAGGCACCCAGATATCTCCCCCTCTGTGTGTGAAATCCTTTTGTCATCACACAAGTCTACGACCAGAAAAACTTACGCTAGTAAGTGAAAACGTTTTTCTTCCTGTGCAGAGGCAAAAAGTATTGACCCCCTTTCAGCCCCCATACACTCCATTTTGGAATTTGTTGCAGAGCTCTTCCATGTGGGGTCTGCGTCCGCTACAATTAGAGTTCAGTTAGTGGCAATTTCAAATTTTCACATTGGCCTATCGGAAAACAATATAATGTCCCATAAGCTCTGTAAAGCCTTTCTCAAAGGAACCACTCTGCTCAGGCCCCCAGTCAGAGATCCTCCACCACCATGCGATCTAAATTTGATTTTAGCTTCGCTAATTTTGCCCCCTTTTGAACCTGCAGCTTCTTGTTCACTGAAGTTCTTATCTTGGAAAACTCTTTTTCTGGTAGCTATTACTTCAGCCAGAAGAGTTTCGGAACTACAGGCTCTTTCTATCCGACCTCCATACCTTGTGTTCCACAATGACAGGGTTGCTCTGAGGACTAATCCTTCCTTCCTTCCTAAGGTGTCTTCAGAGAGTAACTTGAATCAGTCCATAGACCTTCCTGTGTTTTTCCCTAACCACTTCAACAGGGTGGAGTATAAGTTGCATCAATTAGATGTTCACAAGCAACTACGCTTTTATTTACATAGAACCAAAGACATTAGAAAATCAGATCAACTGTTTCTGTCTTATGCAGTAGGTAAACAGGGACTTCTGGTCTCCAAGGTGACCTTATCCAGGTGGTTGTCTTCTATCATCACGTTCATATACTAACTCAGGAATAAAGAATTACCGGTCAAACCAAGGGGTCACTCCACCAGACCTTTAGCCACTTAAGTGGTTTTTCAGGCTAGGTTGCCCATGGAATCTATTTGTGCTGCAGCTACATGGGCCAACCCACATACTTTCATTTTGCATTACAAGTTGGATTTGGTTTCCAGGAGCAGAGCTGATTTTGGTTCCACTGTTCTGAAGAGTCTTTTCCGATGAGCCACCCAGGATTTTAGGTGCTAGGGACGCTGTCCCAACCAGCAAGAATGAAGGCGAGATAGACGACTTAACATAAAGAAGTTATGTACCTACCATAACGTTCCATGTTAGTTGTCTTCTTCTCGCATTCTTTCTTGCGTCCCACCCTCCATCCGCCTATCCTAGTGGACCGAGAAGAGTTCCTTGCACTGGCTGAGACTTCTCTGGCTATTTCCTTTTGCTTAGTAGTCTCCCCAGTAGGAATTATGCATTCTAGGATAGCATTCATTTATTAATATGTCTGCAGTTAGACTTACCAAACGAGATCTGGATATCTAGCGCCAAGCATCATGGGATATAGGGGGGCCTCGAGCCAGTAAGCTGCTCTCGAGCTTTTGAAGATGGCCGAGTCAGAGCCGAGGATTGGCTCCGAAACCAACCAGCAAGAAAGAAGGTGAGAAGAAGACAACTAACATGGAACGTTATGGTAGGTACATAACTTCTTTTTCTATTCTATCTGGTCCTGCAACTGATTGTAGGACTTGTCTAAGTATCTTATCTAATTCATATAAAGAAATTTAATTTTCCAGCTCTTTATTTTCCATTTCTGGCAATCTTTTAGCATTCTACATTTTTTTCTTGATCTTGCTTTCTATCTTTAAACATTTTATTTACATAATTTACTACAGTATTCACTATTAGTTCCTGAGATCTTCTTACCTCTCCTTTCTCAGCTGTCATCTCTCTTATTATGATAGCATTCTCCTTTACTAAGCCTCTGAAATCAGCCAATAGCTCTTCTCGTTTACCTTGTAGGAAATATCTTTCCTTAAATAACAATTCTTACATTTTCTCTTGATTCTTTTTGTAAATTCTCTGCTATGTCACAATATAATCTCTGCCATGTTTTCTAAATCATTTAAAGCATCTATACACGTCAATCTACAATTTCCTTTTTTTCTGCTTTTCTTTCTTGTCTTTCTTCTTTTTTGTCTGCCATTCTAAAAACATCTTTTATATTTTTCTTTGAAAGATAGCCACCACTTGGAACAGTTCTGATAAAATACTCTAGGGGAAATGAGATCTTTCCATAATCCTGTAATTATTTTCTTTCCATTTTTATCCCATATTCTCCTCTCTCACCTCATAATTAACAAACACAGTTGATGCCCAGCCATCCCTCTCCTCATCACTAACTACACTCTCTGTTAGAAATCTACAAGCCCAAAAGATCCATAGGTTATAGTCTATATAGCTATACAGTGTCTCTGTCCTGGAACAAAATTCCTCTAACATCAGATCTATCGCAAATAGTCTCAAATTTAAAAAAGCTTTAAGAGAAAGACTCTTTAACTCTTGGCTTTGCTTCTGCCTTAATTCTGCCTAACTTTCCATGAACCTTTTCCTCTCTTCCCTATTCGTACCCTGCCTAGCCAACCACTAACCTGTCCCTCTCTATACCTCTTTAACAGCATTACTGTACTACTGACCGCCTTTACATTCACCTGTCACCTATATATTTTCTTCCTACACTTTCATCTCTGTCACCCTTCCCTGATCTAATCACGTCTTTCTGGCCTGTGCTACCATATATTTCCTTTCTCTAACTCCATTCGAAATTTGCCTTATGCTTTTACCTAATTATCTATTTAATCAATAAACAGTAAACCCATCTGTCACAGTAAATTTGCTTTTATGTTTTGTGTCCACTGTACATATTGCTTATGTTCTTGTTACTATTATTGTAATTTACTCAGCTAGCATATGTTATAATTTTACTTTGTATGTTAACTTTATATACTTGTTTAGACTTCATATTTACTTTTTTTTTGTTTATGGAGCTTTTCTGCCCAGGCTTCTGATGAAAAAGGTGCCCTGACCAGTTAGACTTATTCCCGTCAACAAATGTCAAAATAAAAATAAAATAATATAAAAAATATTCTTTTTATTCCTTTTTCCATTCTGATATACTCCTTATTATCCTTCATCTCTACCCACATAGCTAAATGATCTGAAAAAACTGTTGCAAGTGTCTCACCTTCAGCAATATTTAAACCTTGTGATACAATGAAATAATCTATTTCAGTGTTAAATGAACCCAGACTTTATGTCCTCAAGTTATTATTGAAAATCCTTAACTCACCATATTTTAGAACTTCAATCACTCCCTCTCTTGTTTTTCCTATCAAGTTACAACCAAAGTCTCCCTTCAATATAATATACATATTTATTACTATGTAATCCAAAAATTTTATGAAATAAATGTTCTCTCTTTTTAATTGTAACATAGGCCTACACTGGTATAATTCTATTTACCTGGTTATTATATCTTAGATCTACAATAGTTAATCTTCCCGTCATTACCAGTGTTACATTTAATATTTTACTGACTTCTTACGAAGCACCATTATGCCAGAACATCATTGCTTTCCTAAGTTCCATGTTGTGTTTCCTCCTCAAAGCTTTTCTGTTTTCAGTCTCTAGTCAGAAATCTTACATCTTCTAGTTGCATCATCATACTTACAGCACTAGTTAGCAATTCATATCCTTCTACTTATATTTTAACTGAAAAAAGTCTAAAATTGTCACTATATCTGTGTTGTAAATTATTGGATAAATTCAATGTCTATCTTATTTATATTATCCACTTCCTTTCTTTTTTCTCTTGTATACGCATCCCTTTGAACTTCCTTTTACATTCTCTTACTTTATTACCAATATAATTATTTTCCCTTTTACTATTTTCCAGTGTAGATCTTCCTTATCACTTATTTTAGAGCCTTTCTTCTATAACATCTTCTTTCATTTTTCTCTTTATCTTTATTTGTATCTTGTTCTTGCTTCCTTACATCCCCTTTATCTTCTGTTTCTATTATTTCTTCTTCTTCTTGTGTATTTTCCTCATTTTTATATTCTTCTTTGTCATCCTTTCTCTCTGCATTACAACCTATCCATAAATGCCCATTCTGGTGCATTTAAAACATCTCAATTCACATTTTTTTTCATCGTGACCTGTTTCCCCACAAATATAACATTTTCTTTTATCACAACTACTTATCTAGTGATCATCCATTTCACAGGGAAAAAAACATGTTTTGGATTGTCCTCAATATTTTCCAACACCCTTGTTTCCTTCTACATTTATAATACTAGGGCTATGCATATTTTTTTCTTTTTTCCATTTTTAATACAACATGACAGTCCATAATCCTCTATTATCATAAACTTTAGTAATGTCCATAACGTATTTTCTTAGTTTACCTAAATGTCTCTTTAAAGTCCCTTTTTCAACTTCAGTTCAAAACTGAACACGTTACTTTCTTTTTTGTTTCCCTATGAAATATTTTGGCTATCAGTGAGTTCCATGGATTACAGTTCTTTTTCATTTCATACTCTTCCAAAAAACTTTCCATAACAGAACCAGTCTCAGATACAATGTCAAAAATGTTTCCTTGTGAATAGGAATAAAAGCTCTTGAGCCTTTACACCCAATGGCACCATCAAATTATCCAACATGTCATACCTGTCCATTTCGTTTTCTTCTTTATTCTCAATTCTTACTACAAATTTGCTTTGATTGTTGACATCACCTTCCTTCTGTCCCTCTCTCACTGCTTTCCTTGCACTTTCCTTAACAGTCTTAGCATGCAAATTCCTTTTCAGGCACACTTCTTTCAAAACAGCTTCAGATTCCTCCGATTGAAGTTTGCCCATGATAACACCACACGAAACACTCTTTATACTCTCTGCCTTACTCTGTAACAGCTCTCTCTCTCCCTCTCTTTCCTGTTGATGCCCCATATGGTACATTGGGCAATGAGCTCCTTTCAGCGTTCATTGTTTCTGTAACAATTATGGGTTTTACGTGCTTAGGTTGCTAGCCCAAGGCCCAACCCTCCTCGGAGGGTACAACACACACATTTGCATGCACACACTCATACCTAAGGCCAATTTAGTGTCCAATCCACCTACTGTATGTCTTTGGAATGTAGGAGGAAATCAGAGCACCCGGCAGAAGCCCAAATGAACACCGGGAGGACATGCAGACTCCGCACAGAAGGCACCCCAGCTGAGAATCAAACCGGAGAACCTCTTGCTGTGAGGTGACAATGCTAACCACTACACCATTGCATTAACCACTCTGTAACAGCATTTCACTTAAAATATCTTGCAAATCTCCTGACTGTATGGTTGTAATAACACATCCTTTGTTCTGTAAATCATTTGCTTCCAATGAAGCTGAAACATAGGTTCATAGTTTCATAGGTAGGTACCAGGCTATTGGCCCTAGGGCCTATACAAGCCTAGCCAAAAAGGTACCCCGGCTTTCACCACCCAAGAAACAGCTCCTCCATTCCCTGTAACAGCTCCACCACAGCACCAGCATTCACTTCTGTGCTTCATACTTGTTTGCCTTGAGCACCATTATCACAGCTGCCACTGCACTAGGAACTGAATGATTGCTCCATGATAAGTACGTCTCGCTGAACCAACCCATTCCCCTTCCTGTCTCCTTCCCCAAATAAGAAAACAAAGGGGACAAATGCATTTTGCATGGATGCTCGGAGCTTTCTTATGGGTTATACAGGAACTTATTAGACAGACAAAAATGTTTATTCTTTTTATGAAAGGAAAACAGTGTAAATAAGCAACTAAACATACAATTTCCAAGTGGTTAGGTAATTACTGTTATAATAAACATTACCAGACTTTTGGAGAGGAGGTAATGGCTTGCTTCACCAAGTCTATAGCTAGCTTTGCAACCTTTTCATACTGTATCTGCTCATGGTATTTGTATGGCTACTATATTATCATCCATTCATAAGGTCTAACCATTCTAATCTGGATTCTCAGTCAAACAGCAGATCAGGGTTTGCTTATTCAGTCCTGCAGAGGATACTTTAGACCAAATAGCCACTCACTGAGCCTATAAGAGTACACAGCTTTGTGCTGTTCTAGGCCAGATATGTGATTTCTTGCAGAAATGCTCCTTATGGTGTATATATTCCATTTGAATGAAATGTTTTTATAGCAGTAGATATACTATTAACAGCAGCATTAAGAACTACTACAATCAAATTATTAAAAAAAACAACCAGAAATTTATAGCAGATGCAGCCTGGGTTAGTAGCAGTTGCAAAATTAATAACTGTTGGGAAGAACACAAGTTAGGTAGCTCTGACCACTTAAACAAGGTTTGGGAAATTCCATTAAGTAAACATTCTGCCTCAGCAGTAATAGGTTAAGAAAATAAATTCTATAGACCAGACTATACCTTAACATAAATTATAGGTTTACAATGGAATTGTGAAAAATACATGCCTACAACCAACATTAGTTACAACTGGTGTTTGTTTTATGACTTAGATATTCTGTTAAACAAATATTTTCCTGCTGGTCCCACTGAGAAAGCAAAGGCGAAGTGCCCTATTTGGTGATCCATATCCATTCAAAAACTTTATAACAGAGAGAGGCATCACTGGTCAGTTTGCATGAAATTTCCAAGTACTAAAAATAATTCAAGACATTCAAACTCCAAACAAATATTAAGAAAGAACATTAGGAGGTCTAGACGTACATATCAATTGAGTTTAGATATCCATACATGTGATGGTAAAAAAGCCTTCTTTAAAAAAAAAAAATTGAGAAGAGAGAGAAATGAAGGTCAAGGCAAATTAAGTCATATTACTGAGAATTTAACACTGACGGACCCAGGAAAATTAGTTAAATTGTTCCGAGATAAGCTGAATGATAACTGTGAGGATGGCATCCTGTTGTACTGACAAATTCTGACTGTCATATGATATGCCCATGAACTACCTGTGAGGACATATAAAAAGCTGCACTTGAGATAAGACTCAGTGCTACAGGTCCAGATAGCTTAAATGGTTTATTTTTGAGTAAGACCATTAGAAGTCTTCCTCTGTGCTTGACATATTTGTTCAAAAGACACTTATGATTGGCCATGTATTTGATAAAGATGATGACGGAAAGAAGCTTATGTGGTTACTGTTACTAGGTGGGATAATGAAATGAAGTCTTACTAGTCTGCTTGGTAAATTATTTGAAAGAGCCATTCGCCTTTTATCACCACTGGCAACAAAGCATATGTTTGATATTAACCAGAAGAGTGTTCTTATGGATCATTTTTGCATGACAAATTTAATACATTTTTATCCAAATCCTATTGATTTGTGCTGGTGTTACTTATCTAAATTTGGCTAAAGCATTTGATTCAATGTCACCCTCAGAGACAATTTATGCTACTTTACGTCATAATATCAATGAATATATTACAGCATAGGTGGATATCTGGCAACATAATATAAGATATTGAGTAAAAATTTCCAATGTTTTATCTGAGGAAAGGTCAGTGAGGACTGAAGTCCTTCAAGGAAATGTTTTGGTGTCTTTCTTTTCAGGATATTTATGACTACATTTACTGAGGTGCAAAATATAATCATAATAATAATATTAATGATTGCAAATTCACTGATGACAACCAATGCTGGAGATGAGCTACATCCAAATTCTTAATGTGGACCTTATAGGAAATCAAAGACTACCCTATGGTTTTGCTTAGGCATACATATGCTAAATCTGAGAATTTCAGAGGATCTCATACAAAATCAAGGACATGATGATTCAATATGATAGAGCATGGAGACAGTGTATCATCAGAGATCAGATTAAAATTTTCAGAGGTCTTCAGACCTGTAAAGCAAAGTAAAACTACTGCTTTATAAAAGTAAATATGTTAATTTTCTTTCATAGCAAACTGCATAAAAATAGCCAAAAACAGCACTAGAAAAATTTATCGACCCTACTAAGCCCTGGTAAAGGGAAGGTCATAACTGCTGCCTCAATTTTCCCTGCATAATATTGCAAATCAGTGTTGTTACTTTTCATCATTGCTGCATTTGTTGTCTCCCAAACCTCTCCTGGCATACTTTTTAATAATCTGCTAAGAGTTTATCTTTCATATTCTCCTCAGTATTTCAGTATCTCATACATAAACTTCTCAAAAGATTCAATCTGTCCTTACTTATTGCAGATATGATTCTACCTGAATATGTAAAGGTGTCTGCAGACATAGTCTGCCTTTATAGTTGTTAAAGTTATAAAACAATATATCCAAAACTTTAAATTATTCTAACCTTTGAAAACTAGCATAGTTATTTTGTATCATAAAGCAAGCATCTCCTAGGTCTTCAGCCATTTTCTTCAAGCTATAAGTTGTATTACCTCTCTCTAAGATGTTAGGAAAGTTTATTGATGGCCATCTTTTGCAATATCTACCCAATCATATGTTTTCAGTGATAATATATGGCTTTCATCCATATGATAATACAAAAAATGACCCTTTTGACATGTATCCACTTCCTCCAAGAGATTATTCACATAGGTGAATTAAGATGGACTTTGTTCCTTGATCTAACCAAGGTAAGCACTCAGTCCTTCTCCAGTGATTAGCCAACTGCAGGCTGTCCATTCCAGTAGCTACATGTAGAACCAAGTGCAGGTTATTAGCTAAGCCACTGCTGTCTCATCCTCTTCCCTAGTCTCACCTGTTGCTCTAAACAGGACTTTGTCCTTCAGTCTGCTTTTCAGTATTTTCGTTAATGATCTACATGCAGCAGGAGCAGACCAAGCAAATTCATCAGGTAAATAAATAATTAAACGATGTAGAAAACACAACACCATTGCTAAATATTCATCTTGGTCAGCACGTCTTCCTTATTTATTTATTTACCCTTTGTCAGTGGTTTAGTCCCACTAGACCAATGGCCTCTTTTCAGGGGAGAATAGAAGTGGTATTCCTACTGACTAGGGGAAAATTTGGCCAGAACACCAGGAAACTTCCCTTACACTTTTTGATGTGCCATGGGGCCTTTTACATTGACCTGAGGTACCACCAACTCAGACAGATGGGGCCTTGATTTAACACATCATCCAAAGGATGGCACAGTCAGGTGTGTAACACCCCCTAAAGCTGCACTGTACTATCAGTAATGGAAAATTAATCCAGTCACCTAGGGTACGAATAGAACACACAGCATTTTCAAAGGCAATTATGCTACCTATTGAATCACTGACAGTGCACACTTTAGAGTTATGCTGCACGTAATACGAATGAAGTGTCAAGAGCTGGTCCTGTGTTCTGCATGCAGTGTTACATTTTTCTATGCTCAGCACAAATTAACTGCAAAACATATACAATACTGAGTTGTGGTCCTCATCTATTTACAGAACAAAACAAATGCAGTGCCTTGAAATCAGATGCTTAAGTGGGGGGAGGGGTCGTAAACTGCATGGGTATCCTATCTGTAACAAAGTGATTAACTGAAGGGACTACCAGCAGGTTTGTGTGACAACAAGTGCCCCAGTGCCCCAGGCAGAACTTTACTTAACATTTTAATGCATCTGTCTGTTTCTGTGGTGTACATACATACATACATAATTTCATATACTTCAGGCACTGGCAATAATGCCCTTCTAGCCTGCCAATATACCAAAACAGTCATCCCCATAATATATCTAAGGTGTTCTTAAGAATATTTTAACTATTGTTTGCTTTACTATCATTTGTAGTCTATTCTAGGTGTCAGCTACTCTCTCAGAGGAACAATTAGTACCTCTGTCATTCCTGTATAATCTCCCACACACAGGTTATTCAATACTCCTCTGTTGCCCTGATAACTCCAAGCATTTCCAGTCTTCTTTCCATATTATTATTATTATTCCATTGTTTAATTTGGGTCTAATGTAATGCACAAATAATTATTTCATCATTTCTGATTTATACATTTTTTTATACAGTCTACACCTTTATAACTATTATTAGCCATTTGTTTAATATGATTAGGAAAAATTCAAAGGTAGATCCCCCATATATACCCAAGTTCTTAAACAAATCCAGTTTCAATCAATGTGTGCTATATTAGATAAACATCCTTCAATCTATGCCTTCCAAATCTCATATGCTTAGTTTTTGATGTATTTATCAGTATATTATTCTCCTCTGCCCAAACGCTCGATTTAGTCAATTTATTTTGGAAATATGTCCTGCCTCTAACAGATCCAATCAGTTTTCCCATTTTCAGGTCATTTGCATATACAATATAAAACACCTCAGAAGAAAAATGTAAGTCAGAAAGATGGGACCTAAACAAAAATAGGCCCATGGCAGTAGCCTGGAATTTCACTTCTCTAATTCTTGTGTAATACTTGCCATGTCTTGTTTGTAAGCCATCCAGCTAACCATATTATCAAAATTACCTTCATTTATAGCTGTTGCTGTTCTGTGTACAAAACATCACGTTATGTTACAGGTAGTTATAGACCTGTTTTTCAACATTTGCATGATATGTGTTTTCACCAATTCCCATTTCCCTAAAAGGTGGGTCTAACTAGTGCATACTTAAATTACCTAGTGAATAACATAGTACTGTGAGTTCACACTGAAGTGTTCTGAAATCATTATTACTAACTCTGTTGCCTCCCATGCTTTACTAGGATCCAGTGCGCATAATCATTTTTTCAACATAATTTAATTTTCAGTATCTGAAGTTATCCAGATATTATTAACACAAATGACGCCCTCTTTATGGAGCCAAATTGTATTACATACAATTTTGTAAAGATATGTACAATCTAGACATTTTATCAGTTTACACTGATTTACTCCTACCAAATCTTATACATCTATAAAATAGTTTGCTATTATGCCAAATGTCTTCATATACATTTTCATCAAAATTTTCCTGATCTTGTCTTACACTTTGTTGAATCTGTCTGCCCACTATTTATTTTAGTTTTCAAAGTTGTACTTCAGTCTCATTTCCATTTCTTATATTTTATCTCTCGTCTTAATTATCTTGTTCTTATGGAAATATATCTTTCTGACCTTGTGTACATAGATCCCAGTATTAAAAAGTTTTTTTTTTCAGTTCTTTGTTACAATTAAACAATTTTCCTTTCAAAACTTGTCAGTCCATCTGCCATCTTTCCATTGAATGCATTATTTCAATTAGTTTTACACAGTAACTGTTTTGTTTCCATATAATCTCCTATTAATGTGCATTATTATGTGCACTGGGTTAGATGTTAGTTTCTTAGAATGATATAACAGTAGTTGAACCTTATAACACAATGATTACTACACATTAGTAATTTCCTTGGGAACACAAACAATATCCTGTATGTTCCTTTCCTAGTAGATTTAGTAACAATCTGCAAAATTTGTTATTCCCTTTTATATGTTGCAAATAATTTCCATACTAATGCAACAGAAGGATGTTTTATAGCCGCTCAAGACTTTTTGTTTTTTCTTTCAGCTTTTCCCAGTTAGGGGTCGCCACAGTGGAACTCCGGTCCGCTAATGATTGGCAGTAGATTTTTACTGTGCCAAGGTGCCAGCTCGACGCCCAACCTTCAACGAAGGCATGCCCATTCGCGCATGTCTTTCGAACGCTAGTCAACTGCAGGGAGGACATGCAGACTCCACACAGAAGGCACTCCAGTCAAGATTCGAACAGGAGAACCTTTTGTTGTGAGGCGACAATGCTACTGCTGCACCACCATGGCTAAACTGAGCGGCTCAGATTCCACTGACTCACAGCCAGGGACTCGAACAGCTGTAACCCGTCCATCTAGCTGCCCAAACAGGTACTTGAACTCAAAAGGGAGTTCAGAGACACAGCTAACACAATAGATAGATGCAAGCAAGTGCTCACTGCAGACTAGGCAAGTGGGAAATGAAAATGGGAAGGGAGGGTTTAGGTTTAGAGGAGGGAGGTAGATTTTAGGTTAACGGAGCAACCAGAGGAGATCAGAAGGTTGGGTTTAGGAAGGGGAGGAGAATTTTAGGCTTAGGGAATAATCAAAATATTAGGGTTAGGCAGGAAAGGGGTATTTTAGATTTAGGGAAAAACTGGGAGTTTAGGTTTAGGACTGGGTGGGAGATTTTAGGGTTAGAGTATGGTTGTGAGGGGGACAGTTAGCCTTTCTTAACTTTATTGGGACCGAGTTAGTGGGAGTTGGAACACTTGCCAAATGAGTAAGTGGCAGTAGGGATGGGTGTCACACACTAATGGAATGAAGCACCTGTAGACACTCAGCAGAGTCAGTCTTATTCCAACCTGTCTCTGAGCAGTTTAAGTGCAGCTGTTATCATTTGCCCTTCCTGTGTTTCACGAAAAAAGTGCATTGTGTTTCTTCAAGTCATCAGCACAAGACTTTGCTGGAATATGTACTCCAACAATTGTCACCTGGTCCAGGGTTGTCTTTATTGTCACAGTTGCACAAGCTACAGTATTGGTGTTATAATGAAAGCTGGAAGAATCACAGATCTCATAACAATCTTTAATCCCTATCATAATGCTTCATTTTGATTTTTTTGTGTGTTAAAATGTCTCTTAGTTTAAATGTTTGTGGCCTTACCTAACTGGTTTCCAATCATTGTTTTTTAATGACATTTCAAAAACAACATCAGTCTTACATGAATGCAGCAAACTTTTCAATAAAGAAATATTAATGATAACTGTGCAACCAACACAGATAAATCAAATTTAACTGTCTGTGAAATGTCAAATTTCTGACTGGGCAAAAATCCTGTCTTGTGTTAGTCAACGTTTGTAACATATCTGCTGCAAAGCTCCTCTTCCCTTGTCTTTACAAGTGACTTTGTCCAGTAACAGTACATGTGCCAAATATTGGGCTTGAATGTTCTACACATTACACTTTTTAAAACTGGGATTGTTTTATTTTCTTGCAGGTAATTACACAAAAAAAAATCTTTTCATTCATGCTGATCTGACTCTCTTTTCTATATGTGATTTCTGAAAAATAACTCATCTGTGTTATCCAAGAGGGGTAAGTTCTCAACTAACAGTCAGTGAGAACTTAAAGATGAAATTGATACAAAATAGACAAAAACAACTTCAAACTTTCTTATGTATAGATATTCCAATGCCCTAATTACATCTTGCATATTTGGTCATTGCAGAAAACACTATTTGATGTTTATTATCCTCTCTACAAATGAGATTATCTGTTCCATTAATAACTGAATTTCCAATTACTAGTATGTTATTTCTGACCAGGTCTGAAGATTCTCCCCTCTGCATTTCAGTAATGTCTACTCTTTCTGGTATTGCATGTGATCTTTATCTCAGTAATCTTATTAACCTCACTGTTTTCACTACCTACATCATTTGTAAGCATACAATTCTCATATACTGACGTTATATTTCCACTGCCTGAGCCATGTTGTCAGCCTCAGTCTTTCTTCTCTTTTTTTCTTACAGTAATATTTATTAATCCTTCCAAAGTCAGTTTTGACTTCATTTTAGCTTGCTTCTTGTCTCTTTAATCTACCTTCTGTGTTGGAACAATGATGCCATTTTTTGTAGACTGGATGCTTTGTAATTGAACTATGTTATCACTCCCTGTAATGTGAGTATTACATATCAGAGTAGTGTCCTTTTTGTTTAGTGTATTTTCTCTTAGCATTATATAAATTAGTCAATTCATTTTTTCCTAGTTATTTGTTATACTCTTCCTTCCCTCCTTTGTTTTTTTTTCTCTTGCATGCTGTGAATCATCAGAATGTTGTATTGATTTATCTTTAATAAAAAAGGTGTCATCTGTATTATCAAGTTTATAAGAGTTGAGTAATCTTTACTAGCAGAGGACACTTCATTTTATAAATTTGTTCTAGTTGTACTTTGTCCATTCATTAATATATGCAACAACAGTTTTCCAAGCAAAGCCAATTATGCAACCATCCTCAGCAAGTCTAGATTTACTATCAGTAATAGTAAACAAATCATCCCACTTGTGACATGAGGAATGCAAGTATCCAGTGTTATCATGTGTTACCTTTACATATGTACACATCATCTAATACACTGGACAAGATACCTATGTTTTAGAAAAATCAAAAAAAGTAAAAAAAAAATAAAACAACAAAAATATCTAAATCAATAATCATGCACTTAAAAAAATAGCACAACTCTTAAATTAAGTCAAATTGTATGAAGAAATCACACACACAATATACAAATCAATAATAAATGAAGTACACTGAGCTAACAAGGTACAGAAGGAACCATGTCATAAAGTAGTTATTCTACCACATAGTGCCAGTCGCATATGTCACAGTAAGATACGTCACGTTTTCATATGCGTAATAGCTATACCAATGCCTGCTTGCAGTCATAGCCCAAGTTACAGGTTTATAGGTACTTACTAGGCTATTGATCTGTGAGGATCTTAACAAGCCGGTCCTTACATTCCCATGGCAGTTTTAGCCCTTATATTTTGCATACAAATAACCCAGAGATGGGCCAAACAAGGATATCTTGGGACATTTACATGTTTCTCTTATTTATGAGGGACAGGGGTGCTAAACCAGGGTGAATTTGTGGTTACCCAAACGTACATCTAAATTACACTGGAACAGAGTAAGAGAAGGGCTTTCCTTTATGTGGAGTGGAAGATGGTTCTATGGAAGCAGTATTCTTTCTGACAAGAAAGAAACCTGTATCTCTAAGATGTTCTATTTATTTTGAAAAAGAGACTGAGATCTCTTGATTGAATATGTATCATACCATTGGACTTGCAACTTTGTAACAATATTTTGAGATGGTCTGCATAGTTTTTACAAGTTAGGTCCTTGATTTGTTTTTAATGAAAAAGTGTTGTGGTCATTTGAGTTGTGATTTGCCTAATGAGTGACGAGTAGAGCAGAATGATTACTTCCCAGGATCTGGATGGTAATACCTCTGATATAAGCTGAGTAATGAAAAATGATTTCTCTACAACAGTGGACACAAGGCAATTAAAGGATAGATCATTTTTCAGTGTAGATTCCCAGATCTCTAACTAAGAGATCATTTTTTCAGGGGTGTGTTGTCAATGTGGTAGTTACAAGTGGAATTATGTTTGCCAGAGGATACGATTATATAGTTCTTGGCATTTATTTTTAGTCCATGGTTTTCACACCAGCTATTTGCTTAGGACAGGCCCGCATTGAAGATCTTGGTGTCCTCTGGAGAGTTTTATAACGGCACTAAGTTTGCAGTCATCTACACATTTAGTCAACAAAATGCCCTTAAATTACCTTTGACTTCTGAAAAGTAAATGCCAAAGAGGAGTGGCCTGAGGACTGAAATCTGAGATACACCACTAGTGACAGGTCTTTTGGAGGAAGTAGAGCTACCCACCCTAACTTCCTAGGTTCTTTTTGTGAGCCATTTGGCAAAACAATGATACCTGAGTGTGGGATAGTGTCAAACACCATTGCGACTGCTAGATATGCAGTTTCCACTGTTTTACCCATATCCATTACTACAGTAACTTTCTTGAAGAAGTTGTTGGACAGTGCAGTGGTACAGTTTGTGTTGTCGCCTCACAGCATGAGATTCTCCAGTTCAATTCTCTGCTGCCTTCTGTGGAGTCTGCATGTCCTCCCTACATCTGTGTGAGTTTCCTCACAGGGGCTCTGGTTTCCTCCAACATTACAAAGACATGCATCTGGAGCATTTCTCCCTAGGCCTCCACTGAAAACTGGCTCGTTCCAAGTTGGACTTTCCTGGTAAACAAATGTTAAATAAATAAATAAGTTGACCAAGTTAAGTAAGTAGGACTTGCCATTAGCAAATCAGAACTGGGTTGGGTTGACAGTCTGTTGATTACCTATATCCTTATTTGTCAATTCTATAATAATCATTACATAGCCTTACTGATGACACTGGCCAGGCTTATGTCTATAATTACCTGGGTCAGTTGAAGCCCCTCCTTTGTACAAGGCAATGACTGTTGTTGATGTTGCCCTCCATTCAACCTACACAAAGTCTTTTTTTATGCTGATTCTGAATAGAGTCTGTAGGTGACTAGACAAGTCATGTTTCTCAATGATCAGTTGGTGCCCTGGTGAGTTATCTTGCCCCACAGACATAGTGTGTTCTTGGCCTTAGATAGTGCCTTGGGAACTTGTTCTCGGGAGATTGGGGGGGGGGGGGGGTTATGTGATATGAGAATATTGTAGTGGAGAGAGTGGTAAAGTTTGAGCTAAGTTTGTCCACTAGTAGATTGATGTCCTCTGGGTCCAAGTATGTGATTTAATTTGCTATTAGCTCAGCACAGTGCTGGGCATTGCTTCTGAGAATGTCAACATAATTAAAGAAGGCTTTGAGGTTATCCTTCATCTAGGTGGCTAATTTTACCTCATATCTAGCCTTGGTTACTTTAATCCAAAATTCCTTGTTTCTTTAGCAAGAGAGTGTTTGGCATCTTGAGAATTAGATTTATCTTTGTGTATAGTGAGCTATTTTTCTTTTGTTATAGAGTCTGTTTATATTTGGGTCCCACCACAGTTTTTTTTTTTTACTTTGGCATTGTATTTATTTCTGAGCAGCAGACGCATCTATGCAGTTATTTACATGTGCATAGAATTTGACAGCTAAGGATTCTGTATAAGCAGATCAAGATGGAAGGGACATTTGAATTTAATTAGGTCATCTCTCAGTTTTAGTAGATGAGCCTTTGCATAATCTCTGAATACTGAGGTACTGGAAAATGTTTCAGGCTTCAGACCTATGGTGAATATAATTGATTTGGGGTCTAATTTGACCAGGGACAAAGTTACAATTTGTGAAGGGCAAAGTTCACTCATATCAGTCAGGACGAAGTACAGAATTTTATAGCCCCTGAATGTGACATGGTCTAACTAGTCAGGAGCTTGCACTGATGAAGTCCAGAAATATCTGGCCATACGTTTGGGGGTGTTTAAGTCTACCAGTTTCTGGAGGGGTGGATTTTTTTTTTTTTTTTTGCTAAGACTCCTAGCATTAAGCAGCAATATTTTAATGTTATTTGGATTCTGTTTGGTTATGCTGAAAACTTTAGAAGATTGACATTGCCTAAAAAATGCACTATGTGGATGGACAAGGATTTGGCCAATATAAGCAAGCGTTGAGGGAGAGGTGCAGGCTATCCCTGGAAAACTGGTTAGGACTGCCTACCATCTGTTCTCAGCCTGATGTATATTTCACCCCCTTGGAATTACACCAGAAGCAAAGCCACTTGTTTTCCGAAATCAATAATCTTTTGTTCATATTGTGTTATCATTCCTGATGGTGGCAGAATGCTGCTCAAGGCTAGGTTCATATCACCCTCAGATAGTCTCAGAACATCATCATGACTTTCTTTTTTTTTTTTGTCTAAACAACTTTATTCAATTATCACTTGTGACATAGGCAAATTATTTACATTCATATAAAAGTAATCACACTATAATTAACAGAACAAATATTTTACTTCACATATATTGCTATATGTCATATAATGAAAGCAATATTACATAAAATTATTCAATTCCTTCCTTTTTTTAAAAAAAGAAACATCTTTATTAAACCATCACTTACAACATTAGCAATCATCCATTTATACAAATGAAAACAAACCACACCAGCACAATCCCAGTTGCAAGCATTTTGCATCACAATCCATACTGACACACTCCCAGTTGTAAACATTATACATCACTTATAATATACCCAATCATTTTCAGTCAAACATTACATAGCTCATTTAAGCCCTGCCACCTATTAAACCTCATTCCTTCCTTGGATGTATTGTTCCTATAATTCCCATTATTTTTCCTATGTAGTTTGCTCCTAACCTTTTCTAAAGATCTCAATTCCAGTTGTTTTATCTCTGTTACTATATTCACTACTTCTAGTATAGTTGGTTTAGATTTTGATTTCCATTTTCTAGTAATTGTTTTTTGGCACCCACCATTATTAGACACAGCAAGACCTTACCATGCCTAGGCAATTCCAATTCTGTTTTATAGCTCAGAAAAATGATCTCCCTTGTCAGACCAATCTACCCACCCAGCATCTCCGACAGTGCATTCCACAGGGAATCCTTAAAGTCCATCAATTCATCGCACTCCCAGAAAATATGTTCCCGATTATCTCTTTCTTCCCTGTCACACCTCCAGCATTTGCTGTCTACCTGAGGAAAAATTCTCTGGAGTCATCATCATGTCTCTCTTCATATAGTTCAGGGAGGTACATCTCAAGCCATTTACTTCCACGTGTACTATGACTATGTCATATGTGGACTGCTGATTGGAGAACTTGAGTGCTTTTGTGATGTGGCGGATCCTGACCCCCGATAGCCAACTGACCATTACTCTCTTTGTCAGCCTGGTGAGTGGCGCATCAGCGTCTCTTACTGTGGAGTCATCGATGACAAAGATATTGTATTGTGTGAAGCTTTGCCTTATGGGCATTTGAACTGAGTCACTGTGACTCTTAGATGTATGTTTCATGGAAGGTGCTGCCTGTGATGTGTGCTTGTCAGGTTGCTGAGGGTACTGGTTTCTTATGTTACATTTTGGAGGCCTTTGTCATTTAGATAGGTTACTGTTAAGACAATCAGCATATGTAGGTAAATGCATTTGGTCTGAGCTGTCTGTGCTTTGTTTAGTGTTGGATTGTGTGCTAGGGACAACCTACTTGGTATTTGTTGTGGCTTTGTGAGAGAGCTTTGCCACCAATAACACAGCATAACTCCATTTCTCATACACTGTGTCTGCTGGCTTAAGTAGTAGATGGTTGTCGGTAAACACATGACAATTGCTACATTGTCTCAAGATACCCATTTCAAACAGGCTGGCTACAGAAGCAGTTGAAAATTGCAAATCCATCAGTCAAGATTCTTACTAATATGGGCTGAAGAAAGACCTCTCAAATGCCCAGATTTTTGCCTCATATTTTTGGCCTATTCCTCTTAAAATTTGTGATTTTCTGGAGTTTTGTGGGGAATCAGTGAGGACTGAATTCACTAATTAATGACAGGCATTTGAGTTTCAGACTTCAGAGCCTTCAGAAAATGTATGATAACACAAGATCTTATATTCTAGCAACTTTTTTTAAGTTTATAAGAGCAATATTTAAAAATGTTCACTATTTTGGGGCTTTGTCCCCCCCCCCCCCCATTATTTTTGTCTTTATCCAGATGTTTTATGCTAAGAGGTTGAGAGCTATGGCTGATATGGGTATGAAGCTGATTTACTGGAGATGCTACTTATCTAAAACAAACAATCTAAGTCTGCACACGAAGACCAATGTGCCATCTAGTGGGAACCAGGCCTCTTCCACAACTACTGGATATTTGAAGTACAATATAAATATAAGTACAATTAAAATTGTAGGAGTGCGTTGTAGAAGAGAAACATAAGGCTCTAAATGCTTGCATCTGTATAGTTCAGTCTGCTGCACAGCTGTGCTGTGGGCAGCATAACACTAAGCCACCTTATTTATAACACAGAAAATAAGGAACAAACAGCTCAGTAAAGTACACCAACCAACAGCAAGACACTTGAATTTAGCTTCTGTTCAACTAGCATGGAGATCTTCTTTTGCCACCAGAAAGAACCAGTAAACTAATTATGGCAAAAACACAGCAAGCAGTATCACACTCAGTATTAAACAATTATATTAAAGGTCACTTATCGTGGTGAAAAGCTTAAGGGGGGAGACTTTGCAAAATTATACTTATTGACAGCAGCCAATAAATGGGGAGGGGGAGGGAATTATGTTGTCAAATTATCATAAGAGTCAGACAGCAATACTGAGTTTATGAACACAACTAGAACAGGAGGAGTGGGATAAAAAGACAGACACTTAAGCTGTGTAGCTGACTAGCCTGGAACTACCTTAATGCAATCACAAGTCCTGAACTAGCCTGATACAAAATAACCATGTGAGAAAGAAACCAAGGTTTAATACACACAGTTACTCCACTCAAATAGCAAAATGCAGTGCAAATATTTACTGGAATAGTTTATGAACCTTTTATTTTCCTAAACCTTTACAGGTTCATTTGAATTTATAGTTAGGCCTCCTGGGAGGCCTGGAATTTGCCTGCCTACAGTCTGTGTCTTTCTTCCAAAAACAGTAAAAAATAAAACGTATATCAAATAAAGCTTCTCCCACCAAACAGCTACACAAGAAAGCACAAAACAACACAGGATGGTTGGAGATAAGCTCTGGAGTTTCCTGCATACAATCTATGCCAAGATACAACTAGCTAGGTCCCTTGGGATTTATAGAGTGTCTGCCTCCAGTCTATTCATTTCTTCTAACTAAAAGTAAAAATCAGAAGTAAGTAAAATATAAAGCAAGCAGTTATACAGGAAAGCACAAAAACAACAGGTTAAAATCTCACTTACTAACAAGGTTGTCAAGAGCACACACTACATTCTACACACATACTGCTCACCACACACATAGACCTTCTTACATTGAGGCACTTAAAAGAAACCTTCCCAAAACTTAAAAATCTCCTAAGCCATCTAACAGCAACACCTATCCTCAGCAATCACTAAAGTACATAACAAAAGCAGCACCTAATACCACACATAAGCCTGCACCCACCAGTCCCCAAAGAACAAAGTCCATAAGGCAAGCAAACACTTATCTAGTACTCTTGTCATAGGGGATCCTGTTTTACAACACACAGATGCCCCACTCACCAGGTTAGACAAGAAGATAATAACAGTAGTTGCCTATCTGGAGTCAGGATCTGTGATATCAAGTCACTGCACCCCAGGTACCAATATGATTCTATCATAGTCCATGTGGTTCTAAATTACCTGAGATGTACCACACTAGACTATAAGAAGAGAGACATCATAGACCTCTCTGAATATGTGTCACAGACTGGCATGTGCTTTGCATCAAACAGCATTCTGCCTTTATCAAGGATGATGCCACAGTATGAACAGAACATTATTGAGTTTCTATCAGCAAGGGAAGGCATGGGTAACAGACCACATTGCTTTGCCAAGGATGGTCTGCACCCATCTCTCCCATGCTTTCAGATATTGGCTAAAACTTTATCTATACCCTTAGAGCCTTTTTTAGGAATGGTCAGAATGACAAAACTACAAACATAGCAATATAACAACAAAAAAAAAAAACTCAAAGCAATCATAAGGTTTTACTGTTTAGTATTAGGAGCCAAAACAAGAAACTCCAAACCCTACAAGCTCTCCTTACTCTGGAGAATTTAGACAGCTGTACTGTTACCGAGACTTGATTTAAAGATGTAGCAAGTACTTTGGAAGTGCAAGGCTCCAGTGCTTTCCACACATTTAGACTAACAGCAGCACAGACATGAAGCTAAAGGTGGAGGTGACTTGATCTATGTTAGTAACAAATACAGCTCCAGATTGTTTAAACAAGATGATACCCTGGAGTTCATCCACATCCAGGTCTCTATATTCATGTCCTAGCCAGCTACAGGTCACCCTCATAGGCAGAGCTGTGGGGAGAAAAGCTTTGTAGGTTACAACTTTAACACAGAGTCTAATATTTTAAACATAGCATGTGGTTACAATTTCTGCAAATAGTATACATTTTAGAAACTTTATCAATAAACAGACGTAAGAACAAAAGTTCAAACGACATAATATATCCAAGAAAAACAAAATGGAAACTACAATATTTACAGCTAACTGCAACCATGAGAAAATTTTACAGTCTGAGTGAACTTGGTATGAAGTTAAAACAAGTTGTAATGATAGCATCTCAGCCATGTCCCTTAGAAGGAGGAAAGTATAGTACATTATATAAGGAAACGATGACATACAAAGAGGTTACAAAGGAAAAATAAGTTAAATATGTAGGTGGTAGGTGTACCTAGACAAAGGAAGCCCCCTGCTATAAAACACGCTAAACGCCACAGAAGCTGATTTAGCTGAGTTACCACTGTTGCACACAAGAGCAGCGGCGGTTAAACAAGGTTAAACTATTTGGGCCATCTAAATTCCACTCTTCCAATTTTCCCTTAAAACTACCTTCCTCGAGCTGTACTGCTGATCTAACCAGCATATCCTATAACTGAAAAGTTCATCTCTACTTGATTCCCAAGTAGACTATTCTCTATCTGTAAAGCCTAGCACTTACTCCTACAGTACTTGCACCTTGATAAAGCACTCTTATTATAGATAGTACCCCACCAGCCTAAAACCCACTTCCCCGGAGTCCTTTGAAAGTCTCTTTATCTACTACTTCTAGTATGTCGAGGGATCAGTTGCTAGTGTCCTCTCCAGCTCAACTGGTGAACCTGGGAATATTGAGGCAATGTTACAACTGCCTCATGTACACAGACAATCCTCTCCTTCTCCCACAAAACACAAATACATGCGAGAGATGCAACTATACGGCCAAACTGGAGGCTGAGCTCTCTCAACATAGGACTGGCAAGACCAGACAGGAGGAGAAGGTAACCACACACAATACATACCCAGTCACACATGGTACCATCACAACTTCAAATCATACACATACTCACACAAAGACATACTCGGAGGCTCTGATCAAAATTTTCCAAAACAGCAGAGGCCACCAAAGCAGACACCCAAACAACTACCACCTCACGACCCAACACATGCAACACATAGACCACACAGTCAGAGTGTCAAACAGTCACAGCCCTTAAGGCCAAACAAAATGCCAGACACACTTGTCATTGGTGATTCCATAGTCAGACACACTGTCGTCCCGCTCACCAGACTGAGTAAAGAGAAGGTCACAGTAAGCTGCCTGTCAGGCGCTAGAATCCGCCACATAACGCAAGCACTCAGGTCTCTCAACAGCAGGTACAAGTCGACTCAGTCATTGTCCACGCTGGTGTCAACGACCTGAGACGTACCTCCTTGGACTACATGAAAAGGGACATCGAGGAGCTCTCTGATTATGTAGCCCAGGCAGGTATGACCCTGACCTTGAGCAGTATCCTACCTTCACCTAGAATGATGCCACAATACAGTGATAAGATGATCAGCTTTAATAATTGGCTTAAATTCTGGTGTCATTCAAAGGGATCCAATGTCTGTCTGCCTGGGATGACATGCTGGACAAGCCACGCTGCTTCAAGGGACAGCTTGCACCTGTCACCCTGGGCTTCGGATATTGGCAAAGGCTCTTGCCACCCCATAGTGCCTTTTTAGGCAAGGCTCAAATTCTAAACCTACCACCCTAGAACACCAAAAAGGAAAAAACTAAGGGTAATGCTGCTCAATGCCAGAAGTCTCAATCTCAAGATACACGCACTCGAGGCCCTTCTCAATATGGAGAACATCGATGTCTGTGCTGTGACAGAAACCTGGTTCAAGGCTCCTGAGAGCACCCCAGCACTAACAGGTTTCACCTCATATCATGCGTTCCGGCCCCAAAATCCGGACAACACCAAGAAAGGAGGGGGGGTGTCCATATTCATAAAGGACACCCACACCTCAAGGTTGGTGGCAACGCATGATGCATCGGAGACCATCCAGGTGCAATTAACCATAGGCAAGACTGCTCTGCAATTTGTAGCATGTTACAGGCCACCCTCTCAAACTCAGGAACCTCACATGGCGTTCCTGAAAACATTGGAGGGATAAATGTATCTCCAAACACCATCATACTAGGTGACTTTAACTACCCTAATATAGACTGGGAACACTACTCAAGCCCGAACACTCTAACCCAAAGATTCCTGGAGTTCATAAACTCAAATGCCATGGAACAACTAGTCACCATCCCCACAAGAGGAGAAAACATACTTGATCTCATCATCACGAACATGGGATCAAAATGTTCAACACCGAAGTATACCCCTCACTGGTGAGATCAGATCATAAACTAATCTCGCTGGAGGTCCTCATCCCGCCCCACCTGAAACAAAAAAAGACCACAGTGAAAAACTTCTCAAAAGCCGATTTCACACTTCTAAAAACTAGTGTGGTCTCCTTTAAGGCCCCTGAGCCAGTGGTAAACATTACTCAAACCGCTGAATCACTTACAAATGCCTTCTACCAGCACCTACAGGACTGCATGGATCAGGCAATCCCAAACAAAACTAAGACTCTCTGTACCAAAGGCAAGCGTCCAGTCTGGTGGACCCCAGCCATAAACAAGCTCTACAACAAAAGGAGGAAGCTACTAGAAGATAGAGCAAAATCCTTGAAAGGTAAGACACCTTTGATCATTATAAGTAAAAAACTAAGAGCTCTCATAAAATCATCCAAGGCAAATTTTGAGAGAAAAATCGCCAAGGACTCTAAAGAGAATCATAAGGCCTTCTTTAGCTATGTTAGAAACCTAGGAGGAAACTCCCAGATATGCTCAGAATTAGTTCAAAATGATGTGAAAATTACTGAACCTACACACATTGCCAACATACTGGCTGACAGGTTCAGTGCAAACTTCTCCCCTCCCCAAAAGGAGAGATATCTATTCCAGAGGATTGTAGCCCCCAAACATCTCCAACGCCCAGGTGAGAACTGCCCTCACTAAGGCAAAAACACAGCATCCATGGGACCGGATGGTGTCCCGGCTGTGTGCTTCATGAACTCAATGAGGAATTAAACCCACAGTTAGGACAGCTGTTTAATCTTAGCCTCACCTCACGATACGTACCCAAGGAGTGGCGCGGCGACTGTGGTCCCACTTCATAAGGGCGGTGCCTCCACAGACCCTGGAAATTACTGCCCCATTAGCTTGACAAGCCTTATCTGCAAAGCCATGGAGAGGATCATAATGGAACTCATAAATAAAGACATAGGGAACTTGCAGACTTTGGATCCAACTCAGTTTGGCTTTGTCAAAGGCAGATCCTGCCTCTTAAACTTGGTTGACTTTTTCGAGACAGTCACCAAGGCCATTGATGAGGAAAGGCAGTCCATACAGCCTACCTCGACCTGGCAAAGGCCTTGACACAATACCCCACTCAGGTATCATCGAAAAACTCATCAGCTTGAATGTAAACCCATACATCACAAGATGGGTTGCAAACTGGCTAAGTGACAGAACCCACAGGGTCAGAGTTGCTGGAGCCATGTCAGACTCAAAGCCTGTCACAAGTGGTGTCCCACAGGGCTCAGTCCTGGGTCCACTCTTGTTCGGCATCTACTTTTCTGAAGTACAAGCAAACACAGGAGGGTTATGGCTGACAAAGTTTGCAGATGACTGCAAACTGGGCCATAGTCGAAAACACATCTGACACAGATATCCTCCAGAAGGGCCTCACAGAAATGGATAACTGGTGCCAGAGCCATGGCCTGAAGTTAAACGCCAAAAATGCATAGTCATACCCTTTGGGAAAAACAAGGCTACCCCTAGCTACCATATAGGTGGCAATCCACTGAGCACAGAAAAAGTCATCAGAGATCTGGGGACCCAGGTTGACAGTAGCCTTCGTTTGACACTCATGTTGCTAAAGTAGTTAGGAAAACCTTCTATATCACCCACCTGATCATGAAGGGATTCACATCTAGATCAAGGGAGGTCATCGTCCCCTGTACTCATCACTTATTAGACCTATGATTGAGTACAATGCCCGTTCGAATGTATCTGACCAGACACCTGCTGCAGCTTGAAAGGCCCCAAAAGTTCCTCACCAAAAGGATAAAGGGTCTCAAAAATATGTCTTATGCTGCCCGACTGAAAGAACTCCAGCTCTATTCAGTCTCATACCGCTTGCTCAGAGGTGACCTGTGCCTGACATATAAGGCCATGTCAAACCCAGATTTGATGAATATGCTTCACCTCAAAAAATCTAGATCCCTCAGAACCACAAGGGCGGGAGACTTAAACCTTGACACGGTTATAAATAGAACGTGCTGATTCATCACCCAGAGACTCCCTATGCTGTGGAACAAAATCCCGGTACATGTGAGGCAGAGCACCTCTCTGGTCTTGTTCAAGAGGAATCTTGACCAATGGATGGGAGATTGCAGATATACCCCAGGGATTACTTCAGCGTCACTGCTTGACAGAGGCACAGCAAAATGATAGGCATAGTTTTTATTCAAACTAAAGGGGTGGCGAAAGCCACATAACTATGGGCTAGGCTTATAAATGCCCTTGGGCAGATAGCCTAGTATGAACCTATGAACCTATGAACCTATGAACCTATGAACCTATTAGTTGGTGAAGTTGTTTCAAAAGAATGGAAAGCTGAAGGAGAAGGATATAGGAGAAGGATATATGAGAAGGATATAGGAGAAGGATATAGGAGAACAATATAGGAGAAGGATATAGGAGAAGGATATAGGAGAAGGATATACGAGAAGGATATAGGAGAAGGATATACGAGAAGGATATAGGAGAAGGATATAGGAGAAGGATATACGTTTCAGTTAATAACCAGACTGCAGGAAATGATAACACCACACCGTAAAAACACACAACTTTAATAACCAGATTAAGTGCTTTCGTCAACCAACTTAACTTCATAAGAATCTGGTTTAAAATATACATATACCGACATTTAAAAGTCCCTCTTCCACATCATGTGATATTTATCCAATCACAAGAAGCTTCCATTTAACCTATTAATTACAAACAAGCAAAATAATGCATATCTAAATACATTATTAAATTCCAAAATGTACTAAAAACTATAAATGACCACACTAACAGATTGTTTATTAAAACAGCTATAAAAGTTCACATTTTATAAGACATAAGTCTCAAAGTACTAGCAATGGATATAAATTCATTTAGACCTGGAAAGACATTAGAATCCAACCTAAGTTGCCATAAAGTTTCCCTTTCCTCAATCAAGTACTCCCTAGGCCCACCCCGTACATTCTTGAATATACCATCAATCACAAAAAAAAGCAAATCTATGTTCTGTTTTTTTTCTACATGTTTATATAAAGAATTTTTTATATCCTTTCTCTTGATTTCACTTATGTACTCATATATTTGTTCACTGAATTTATGTTGGGTCTTCCCAATGTAAAAACATTGGCAATGCTGACACTTAGCTAAATATATTACCCCCTAGAGTTAAAGATACAGTGAAAGGAGGTATATATGTTCACACCATTGACTTTAATTTTCTCTTTCGTAAGAATACACTTACATTGCCCACAGAAACCACATCAAAAAGTACATTTCTTTTTGTTGGTTAGGATCTTATAACCTTCCTCACTTTCTAACATATTTTTTAATCATCTCCCTTTCCTGTACACTACAACAGGTCTTTCCCCTACAACTTGATGAATTCCATCAAAACAAGCGAAGACCTTCCAATTTTTTCTAAGTATCCCTGGGATAACTCCATGGTCCCTAGTGTACTTAGTAATAAAGGAACAAGTGTAATCCTGCTGTTTACTTCCACTATTACTTACATTCACATGCACTAATGGTGCATGTAATAAGGGAACTAACTCTCTACTTTTTTGCTTGTTTAAAACTTTATCTTGCACCTCAACAATCAAGGGAATCGGATACCCTCTAGTAGTGAACATCTCCACTAGTTTACCACTTTCTTCCTCCAAAAGGTTGTTACTAGAGACCATTCGGACCAATCTAATATATTGGCCTTTAACAATACCTTTTTTTGTTTTTCTGGGTGACTACTATTATAATGTAAAAATACATTTGAGTGAGTGGGTTTTCTATAAATATTGCTCACTATACTTTGTTATTGAAAATCCTTAATCAACTGAACATCAAGATAATTTATGGTCTTGTTACTAAAGGTATAAGTAAATTTAAAAAAAGATGTAGTGGAAGTTAAATATTTTACAAACTCATCGACCTTAACTTCCATGCAGTCCCAAGTTATAAATATATATCCAAAAATGCAAATAGATTGGATAGATATCACATGATGTGGAAGGGGGGACTTCTAAATGTTGGTGTATGTATATTTTAAACCAGATTCTGATTAAGTCAACTTGGTTGATGAAAGCACTTAGTCTGGTTATTAAAGTTGTTTGTTTTTACAGTGTGGTCTTATCATTTCCTGCGGTCGGGTTATTAACTTGGACTTATTGTGGTTCCTGGTTTGTGTTTCTTCATAACGATATAGGTTTGCTACGTTAGTGTGATAAGCTTTAGCTAGCATGGTAGAATGAAGCTGGAGAAAAGTATGTACAGTTTGCTGAGTTAATATGGTTTTATTTATGTATTTATTTATATTTGTTTGCAGATGGCAAAGTGGTGCAGTGGTAGCGTTGTTGCCTCACAGCAAGAGGTTCTCTGGTTCGATTCTCAGCTGGGATGCCTTCTGTGCGGAGTATGCATGTCCTCCCTGCATTCATGTGGGTTTCCTCCGGGTGATCTGGTTTCCTCCCACGTCACAAAGACATGCATCTGGAGTGTTACTCTCCAGGCCTCCCCTGAAAATTGGCTTTGTTCCAAGTCAGACTTTCCTGGTAAATAAATGTCAAATAAAATAATAACCAATTTCAGGCTCAGCAAGGCTGAAATACAACACATTTCACAAACAAAAAATACAGAGCTATAGGCAATAACAGAATAGTTCAGACTAATATTACATAGAAAACACTGCATATGTACATTCCAATGAACAAGCACAGTGCAGTGTACAATTAAGCAGAGTGAAGATACAATATATACATTAGTTTATAAAGTGGGTCAATTTTCAATGAATCTTGAGAGAGGAGAAGTGACTCAGAAAGAAGATCTGTTAGGTGATATGTCCTGTGATGAAGCACGAGCATTTGGCTTGGATGAAGATGTGCTTTTTTAGTTGCATTCTGAATTTGGAATAAGTGCTGATTTCCTTAAAGATGATGTGGAGAGCTTGCCAAAGAGTAAGTGCTTTGTTGGAGAAAGCACGTTCAGTGCTATGGAGTTTGGTTCTAGGGGTAATGAGAGATGGTGTGACAGAGCATGTGCAGTGCTGTGGAGTTTGGTTCTAGGGGTAATGAGAGTTGGTGTGACAGTGCAAGTGCAGTTCTGTGGAGTTTGGTTCTAGGGGTAATGAGAGTTGGTGTGACAGCATGTTCAGTTCTGTGGAGTTTGGTTCTAGGAGTAATGAGAGTTGGTGTGACAGAGCATGTGCAGTGCTGTGGAGTTTGGTTCTAGGGGTAATGAGAGTTGGTGTGACAGAGCATGTGCAGTGCTGTGGAGTCTGGTTCTAGGGGTAATGAAAGTTGGTGTGACAGAGCATGAGCAGTTCTGTGGAGTTTGGTTCTAGGGGTAATGAAAGTTGGTGTGACAGAGCTTGTACAGTGTTGTGGAGTTTGGTTCTAGGGGTAATGAGAGTTGGTGTGACAGAGCATGTGCAGTGCAGTAGGATTTGGTTCTAGGGGTAATGAGAGTTGGTGTGACAGTGCATGTGCAGTGCTATGGGGTTTGGTTCTAGGGATAATGAGAGTTGGCGTGACAGAGCTTGTACAGTGTTGTGGGGTTTGGTTCTAGGGGTAATGAGAGTTGGTGTGGCTTGTGAGTAGTGTCTCGGGTTATATGAGGAGTTTTTTCATGAAGTCTAGCTACAAGGGGAGCAAATGTGTGGAGCTGAAGTTGTTTATAGAATAGAGATCATAAAAGTAAGTTAGATCTTTGTTTTATGGGTAGCCATTTGGCTTTTTCTAACGTGATACAGTGGCACTCACAGAAAGGTGAGTTTTTCTTAGGCTGGAATGCTAGGATGCATTGCTAAAGGTGATTATTTTAAACAGATGTAGATTAGGGACATAGCCAGGAATTGAACATATATTGTTTGAGTCTAACTTTAAAACATTTTGGTTTGTCTAGCTAAGTTCAGTTGGCATGATGTTCCACTGTTTCGTGACATAATTAGAGTATAGTGAGGCACCAGCTGTGTGTTTTTTTTATCTACTGGTGATTAGGAGAAATTTATTTCCTGAGCATAGTTCCCTTGTTGGTGAGTAATGCTGAATGATGTTGTCTAGAGATGGACAGTAACTGGATTTATAGATTAGACTGAATGCAGTAAGAAGTTGTGTATAGGACACATGATGTCGTAGCTCATCTAGTGGAGCTTTTTAAGAGCTAAACACTGATGAGTTTTGTAGGGAAGGTCTGTTGCAAATTTAGCTTGCATGCACCAAGTTTGTTCAAATGTGTAGAGTTCATATTACTAATAGTGGGAAATGCAGGAAGAAACAAAGGAAGAAGACAGGATGATGCTATGGCTTTCCTATCTGTTTCTGAGAGAAAACATCTAATACGATAGAGTGCTCCAAGTCTTAGGGTTTTTTTATGTCTTGAAGCATGTGTTGTTCTAATCCTACGTTTTTATCACTTATGACTCTAAGGAACTTAGTGTACAATGCTATTTCTATTGTAACATTGTTTATTTATGTAATGTAAAAGTGTAAACAATAAAACAGAATGAAAAGAGGCTCCTGACCGTTGTTATAAAATAATATTTAGTGCTTTTGTCCTTAATAAAAGAACTTCTGCAGAATACATAACAAAAACATGTACAAACCCATCTTTGTATACAGCAACCATTTGTCACTTGATTAATTGAATAATTAAATAATAATTACTAGTATCAAACTAGTATCTGTAGACCAACTAACTCTCTCCTGGCCTGTCACCTCGGTATTAGGAGCATTAACAAAAAAGTGCACGAACTGCATGCTCTCCTGGCAGTCCACTCCCCTGAGATACTCTGTCTATCAGAGACCTGGTTAAAACCTCACACCACTGATAATGAGGTGTTACCTCCTGGGTATAATATACACAGGATGGATCGGGTTTCCAGGAAGGGGGTCGGGGTAGCCATACTCTACAAATCTGAGTTGAATGTGACCAGAGATATTAATCAACCACCTCAGATCAAAAACTCTGAGATTCTAGCCACTAGACTGCAGCGTAACAAAAATAAATGTATTAATATAATCTGTATGTATATCACTACCCCCAAGAAACCCTACTGCTCGGAGACTTTAATATAGACTGGGGTACCTGTTCCTCACAATCCCCCTCTACCCATATTAACCTGCATGCTTTCACGCAAACCATAACCAGACTAGGAAAACCCTATCAAAAAGAAACCATACTCGACTGGGTTCTTGTAAATAGTAACACCCAACAGTACACTGTGGGGACCTTTTCCAGTGACCTAAATGACCACCTCCTCACCTATGTAGTCAAGCAAAAAGCCGTTAACTCACATCCACCCATAATCAGAAAAGTCAGAAACAATAAAGAATTTCACCCAGCCAAATTCCAACAGGTACTTATCGCCTGTAATTGGTCTATGCTAAATCACCTCCCCCTAGAGGAGGCAGTGGTATATTTTAACAATACATTTCTTGAAATCCTAGATCTGCATGCACCTGTCTGCTCAAAATGAACTAAAGCAAGAACTGCACCATGGCTTACTAAAGAGTCCAGACAAAAAAATCAATAGCAAAAACAAATTATGGGCTCTATGGTGCTCCACTAAAGACCCCCATGATCATGTTAAATACAGGCAAGCTAGGAATGACACTAAAAAATCCATTCTAAAAGACAAAAAACAATACTACTGTAATTTACAGACAGTTAACCAGAACAATCCTCAGATGTTCTGGGCAGGTCTGAATAATCTGCTTCACTCTGGAAAAACATCCACCCCCATCCCCGCCACAACCACTGATAAATCTCCTGAGGATGTCTCAGACTGCTTCAACTGTTTCTTTACTGAAACAATTCAAACCCTAGCTAGCCAACTACCTCCTAGCTCCCCCAGTCCTGATACTACCACCCCTCTAAACCAACCCTTATTTAGCTTCAAACCAGTGCCCACATCACTCATCCATTCTCTCATCAAAAAATTAAAACCCACCACACTCTCCGCTGACCAACTCCCCGCCGAGTACCTCCAAAACTCAGCTGATGCCATTGCCTATCCTATATCAATACTAATTAACCATACCATAGTAGAAGCAAAAATTCCCATCATTTGGAAAACAGCCTATGTAATCCCGCTACACAAAGGAGGATCCTCCACGGATTTCTCCAACTACAGACCAATAGCAAAAATAATGAAAAAATGTATACACGAAAAACTTATGCACCACCTAATTCAAAATCACCTTATGGCTGACACCCAACATGTCTTCCGTCCACATCACAGCACGACCTCGGCCCTCCTGGCTTTTACCAATACCATAAACAACAACCATAACAATAATTATATCTCTTCTGCCCTCTTCTTGGATCTCTCCAAGGCTTTTGACATGGTAGATCAACAACTTTTTGTTACACACCCTGCAAACCTATCTAGATTCCAAATCCCTTCTATAGTTTAACTCCTACCTCAATGGGAGGCAGCAAGCTGTTCACTGGCAGAAGAAGCTCTCTAACCTTTTACCAAACACCCTTGGAGTACCACAAGGCTCAATATTAGGGCCCCTACTGTTTTCTATCTTTATTAATTACCTATATAGTGTCATACTGAAGGTCAGCTGTATCCAATACGCTGATGACTCTACCCTGATTTGCTCAGCTACATCTCTTTCTGAATTGAGGTAAGCTATCCACTCCACCTTTAATACCATAGAGAACTGGATCTCTGAACGCTGCCTGCTATTAAACCCTAAAAAAACTAAAATGTTGATTTTCTCACCTACGATAAGGTCTGCTGCTTTTACCTTTAACATAATGGCGAAAGATGGCACTGTTATCTCCCCTGACCCCTCTACAAAACTACTAGGTGTCATTATTGATGATAACCTAAAATTTTATTTGCATGTCAATCAATTAATCAAGAAATCAATAAAAAAATAGGATCTCTGTATAGAATAAAAGCCTTTCTAAACCCCCCCTGCCAGGATTGCTATAGCCCGCACCCACCTAATCTCAAGACTTCTATATGCTTCCCCCTCTACTCTAATCTAAACAAGTCGGTACTAAATAAACTGTCAACATGTTACAATCACATTGCCAGGTTTGCCACCGGCCTGCCATTTAGAACACACCACTGCATTAACCTCAAACAACTTGTGTGGCTAGAACTTCCCAGTCTAATCCAATACAACCTCCTGATTATAGCTAATAAAATTCTCTGTAACCCAGATGATACATCATCCTTTAGGAATATTATCACTCCCCATAACAATCAGAGACTGCTTAGATCCTTGAACAAATTGCTAATTCAGACAATTAAAATTAACAATACAGCTGGGGAAGCCCTCTTTGCAAACTCAGCAGGTAGAGTCTGGAATCTCCTTCCAGCTGACATTACTTTGCTCTCCTGCCTAGGCCAATTTAAAACCAAATTCAAACAACATCTGGCACGAAGTTGGCTTTGCCACTGTAACAAGCCTGGATATCCCTCATCATGAATGTAAATAGTTAATAATATATTAATTTTTCCTAATGTCAATTTTTTTCCCCTGACTTAAACCGGGGATAACTATAGATGTGAACTTGCCTGTATCATGTTTATACCATGTATCCTCTGTAAATAGCTTACCTGTAACTATGTCTTCTTTGTTTTATATTTTTGACTCTGTCTATCTTGGAGATTTTCTCCCCGGGCCTCCACTGAAAATGGACAGGAATCCAGTCGGACTACCCCGGTCAACAAATGTAAAATAAAATAAAATAAATAAATTACTACTTAAAAGGGACAGAAAACAAATGTTTTACATATGTATATGAATGTATAAAGACATACCAACTCCTTTGTCTAAAACAAATAACTTCATAAAACTAAAGCTGCTTTTAGTCTTAAAACAGAACTGATTGATATATTTTCATTTAGGCCAGGATGAATAGTGGCATTTGCTCGAAGCTGCCACTGTAACTCCTTATACTCAAGGTAATCATCCGTAGGCCCCCCTCTCTGCCCCCCCATCCATTTGGTCAATGATAATGACTCTGAAGAAACGGTCAATAAACTTTTGAATGTGTACAGATAGTGCATTATTCAAATTTTTCTTTCCAATGTCATAATTATGTTGATAAATTATGTTTCTTAGGCAGTTCTTTGTCTTTTCAATATAGAAACAAGTACATTTTTGGCATAAAGCTAGATAGACAATGTTCTTTGTGTTACAATTAAATTTCTTATTTAGTCTTATAGTGCCAAAATGTTCACGTTCCACTTTGTCACCTTCCAATATGAATTTGCACTGTCTACAGCAGCTGCATTTTCTCATCCCCCAACCCATTCAAGATTATTCACTTTTTCTAGCATATTTTTTCTTATATACAATAAATGGGCTTGTACCCACTATCTTGTTGTATTCTGGGTCGATGTCAAAAACCCTCCAGTTTGTGCATACCACTTTTTTGATATCAGGGAAATCAGTTAAAACTAATGCCTTATACATCCTATTGTCATTTGTGTTGAAAGCTATTCAGTCCCTATGGATCCCTAGTAGTGGAAATTAATAGCCCCCAGTCCTCTTTTCCTTTACTTCCTTAAATATATTATTTAAGAAGGGAATAGGATAACCTCTTTTCGTTAACATGTCATGAAGACTATTGCATTGTAATTCAAATTAATTTAGTTCAAAAACCATACGTGCCAAGCAGACACACTGCCCCTTCACTAAGGATTACTTCTGGTGAATGGGGTTCCAACTTTTAAAGTGTAGTAACATATTGGAATATGTTGGTTTCCTGTAAATGGCGGACTCAACATTTGTCTTGGATTCATTTTTCCTAATTATAACATCTAGGTAGTTAACCTTATCTTCACAAACAGTCATAGTGAATTTTAATAAAATCAGTGGTGTTATGTATAAATTCAAAAAATTGATCTAATTTTTGTGGGTGTTATTCCAAAAAATAATGATGTCATCTAAAAAAACGACCATACAAAGTCCATCATCTAGTAAAGTCTGAATTAATGACATGCTTGATCTCCCAAAAGGCCAAAACAATGTTGGCAAATATGGGGGCACAAGCAGCGCCCATAGCCACACCTTTCTTCTGTCTAAATAGTTGTTCAAAGATGATAAATTTGTTATCTAAGACCACCTCCATAAGTGTCCTCAGGGTAAGGATCTGACCATGTTCTAAATTTGTATGCTGGCATAAATAGGAATAAAACTACTCAATTCCTATCCCATGTGGTATTACTAAAAATAAATCTCTGATGTCAATTGTTACAAAAATCATATCTGTCTTAAATTTGTCTTCAGAAACGTTTCTCAAAAAATCACAAGAGTCTTTGAAGCAGTGAATATAGTCTTCTAAAACTGTTTTTGTATGGTAGTCTATATACTTAGCTATGGCAAAGGTTTTTGAGGCCTTGGCATCCACAATGGGCCTAAGGGGGGTCTTTTAGACTCTTCTGGATCTTTGGGATTCCAAATATTGTGGGGCTCCTTGGACGTGCAATTTTTAAATAATTGTATTCAGATGGGGATCGGGTCATTTACCAGTAAATCTTCTAGTACTAAGTCTATTCTATAATATGCAACATTTAACTCATTCACACTTACTTCCTCATATGTGTCACTGTATAGAATAGAAAACATTTTGTTGTTATAGTCATTGTTGTTCATAATGACTAATCCCCCACCTTTGTCTCATCACCCTTAATGTGGAGTTCTCACAAATATCTTAATACATTTCTTTCTTCTACTGTTAAATTATTAGGACTTTTTTTATTTAAATCATTATTTTTTAGCACTTCTCTAATTTCCCATTCACATAATTTTTTGAAGATACTATCCATTGGATGTGTAAGTGGATTAAAGATACTAGGTCGAACAAGACCACAATTTGGGCCCCTAGAATCATTGAAATCTTTAAAGAAAAAATCTAAATTTAATTTATTTGTGTATAGCTTTAAATTAACTAAAACTTCATCAGCCCTGGCCTTCCTTACTGGCACAAAGGACAAACTTTTTTCGAAAACATCTGCATAAATAAAAGGAATCAATTTTCACATCACTATAATTGTAGATTTTAAAATCACAGATTTTGCTATACACGGTGTAACATATGTAATTTTCAATTTCACATTCATCATTTACAATTAATTGCTCCAATGGTGGTTGCCTCTGCCTCTCTCTCTGCTGCCAACCCCCACCACCACGGTTCCCATAATAGTTCTGATTCAAGTGATTCAGTTGATTTCCCATCTGATTCGTCAGTCTCTCAGACCTCCTTGGGGGGGGGTACTTTAAAGGGTCAGAGCTATCAGGTACAGAAGTCACAGGGGTGTTACTAAAGTTACTGTTGGACTGTACATCCATCATACTGTTATTTGTATTGCTACCATGTCTATTCAGTGGTGGCAGTGGATATGCAGACCCATTTTCATATTGTCTCTGGTCTCTTGGTAGTTTTTATGCTTTTTTTGCTTTTAAGTCATCTAACAAACGATCAGCCCTAACAAATAAACCAAAGTATTCTCCTTTTTTACTTTCAAACAGTAAGTCAGAGCGTTAGGTGTTATCAAGTCTAAATATAGTGTCAGATAAAACAGACATTTGCCTTTCATTATCTTTCAAAAGTACCTGTAGAAATTTGCAGCCATGTTTGTTGAATAAGTTCAACAATTCCGTGTGTAAGTCTGACCCTCTCTGCAGCCCAGTGGGGTACTTCCACATATTTAACCCCTTTGGCATTCGCTCAGTGCAAATGCATTCACATAAATAGTTATTCTCAAGTTGTAGCTTTCTGAATTTTAAGGTCATGTCTTCAAGGATTTTTAGCTGTTTATCGACCGTTCCTACATCCAGATTTATTTTATAACAATGGTCAGGAGCCTCTTTTCATCCTGTTTTATTGTTTACTTGTTCCATGTTTGTGTTTCCCATTGTTTTTAGTTAATGTAAAAGTGTGTTTTTGGCCTGGGTGTTGTCTAGGTGGGAATAGCATTAACTTGGTTTTCTTTGGATTTAAGATTAGGTGAGAGGTTCTTAACCATGACTCGATAAAAGAGATGGACTTGGATAACTTGCTATAGGCTCTGAAGGGTTGGAGCTGAGCAGTTGAGAGTTGAGTCATCTGTGTATTGCACTATCCTGGCATGCTTATTTGTGGTATGGTGATCATTTAGCAATGGTGCTAAGACTGATCCTTGAGGAACTCCAGTAGATACTGGGTGGAATGGTGAGTGTGTTGCCATTTTACAGCTTACTGCCAAATGGATAGGTGGCTATGAAACTATGAGATGAATGGGTTGTCAAGACCTAAGGAAGAGAGTTTGATTAACAGTTGCTTATGAGAAACTGTATCAAAAGCATTGAATAGGTCAAAGAAGAGAGACAAACAGACAAGTTTGCCCATGTTTATGTGAAGGGTAATAGTGTTAGTGAAACAAAGAAGGACAGTGGTTGTACTGTGGAGAAGGCAGAAACCATGCTGTGATTGAGAAAGGAGATTATAATTATGGGTGCGATAGATAAGGAGCTGAATGTGGATGTATTTTTCAAATCCTTTGATAGTGGAAATGGAATAACTATAAATCTATCACTAGAAAAATCCATAGTGTTACCACCTTTGTGTATGGGAATAGTCAAAGTTTTTTTTTCCAGAGAGCGAGAAGATAATTTTCTTTCATAGATCAGTTTCTAAAGATAGAGATGGGACAAACCAGTTCATCTGCTGTCATTTTTGAAATATTCTTCTAAAGATATATATTCTACTGGAAGATTGTCCATGGCTAAGGGTTTGGATTTCAAATTTTGAAGTTGTTTTGTAATAGTTGATGTTGGGACAGGTTGAAAAATGAAAGAAGGTGGTTAATTTTCAATATTGGTAATTATGGGAAACTCATTGTACTGCAGAAGCAGTTGTATTAACTAACTTCACAGATGAATATTATCTTCTTAATTGTGAGAGAAAAATAACAGAATTGTCAGATATTACAAATGGCTGTATTACCTTGAGTTGTCATTTAAGGTAAAAATTAAAGGTGTGGGTGATGTAAAGAGCAAGAGAGATGAGTAGATGAGTGAGAGGAGTTAGCCACTAGGGGGTAGAAACAGCCATTACTACGGGTAATAAAAACAAAAGGGAAAAGTTTTTCTTTGGTATTAGGACATGGGCAACCTTCAAACTCTAGACCCAAACCAGTTTTTTTTTTCATTAAGGGTAGATCATACTTATTAAACCTTGTAGACTTCTTCAAGAAAGTCACCAAAACGCTGGATGAAGTAAGACAGTGCATACACCCTATCTTGACCTAGCCAAGGCTTTTCACACAATTCCCCCACTCAGGTATCAATGAGAAACTCTCCCGGCTGGGGATTAACCCTTAAGTCACTAGATGGGTAAGCAATTGGCTCACTGACAGAGAACATACTGTCATAGTTGGTGACTCCACCTCTACCAGTATACCCACCACTAATAGCATACCACACAGATCTGTGCTGGGCCCTTTACTGTTTGAAATATATTTCTTGAAAGTCCAGGCTAAAGTAGATGGCCTTTGGCTTACCAAGTTCACTGATGAGTACAAATTGGATGCATTCATCAGCACTTATCCCGCCCATAATTGTGTATAACGTCCCATTTGGCATGTACCGCACTAAGCACCTGCAGCAATTAGAGAGACCTCAGAGGTTTCTAACAAAGAAGATCAAGGAGCTCCAGCATATGCCTTACACAGACTGACTAAAGTCCCTGTCACTATACTCTGTATCATATAGACTTCGTAGGGGAGACTTATGCCTGGCCTACAGAACAATACAAGACCCAAACTTAATGAACTTGCTGCATATCCGTAAATCAAATGGGACTAGGGCTACCCATTTCAGGGACCAAAATATGGCCTGCGACTTAAATAGGACATGCTGGGGGGACAGATTTATCTCCCAGTGACTGCCGTGTGTTTGAAAAAGGCTATCAATTCAAGTGAAACCGAGCACCTCTATGACAATGACACTGTTCAAGAGGAACCTGGACAAGTGGATGGAGCACTGTAAATTCTTACCGTGGAGAGAGCCCATAACCCTCCTGGACATGGGCAGTGATCGCTAAATGCAATCTGGGTATTGACTAGCATTTCTACTGTATTACATTGTAGTGAAATGGCTAGGCTTAAAATAACCTCCAGATCGATAGTCTAGTAACCTTCTATGATCCTATGATCATTGAGTCCCCCAACGAAGTTAACATATTACAGGAGGGGCTAACACAGACAAATGGCTGGTGCCAAAGTCACAGTCTAAAACTAAATGCAAAAAAAAGTTATTATCCCCTTTAGCAAAGCGTAATTCCCTGCTAATTACAATACTGACAGCCCCCTCTAAGTTCAAACTGGGTAGTGCAAGATCTGGGAACACAGGTAGATAGCAATCTGAACTTCGACCAACAAGTTTCCACAGTGGTAAGGAAAGCCTTCTATGTTATGCATCTCATTAATAAGAGGATTACATCCAGGTCTAAGAATGTTATAACTCCACTGTACTCAACCCTCATAACACCATTAATAGAGTACAATGCTCCCTTCTGCGTGTACCTCACCAGACACCTGCAGAAGCTGGAGAGACAACAGAGGTTTCTCACCAAAAAAATACAGGGTCTCCAAAACATGACTTAATTGGATAGACTGAAAGCCCTGTCACTCGACTCTGTGTCAGATGCGCTGCTGAGAGGTGACTTGTGCCTGGCCTACAGGGCAGTCTCAGACCCTGCCCTGATGGACATGCTGCACATCTGCAAGTCAAATGGCACAACAGTCATTCACTCAAGGGATCTTAACCTAGCCTGTAACATTAACAGAACATGCTGTTGAAACAGCTATATCTCCCAGAGATTGCTGCTACTCTGGAATAAATTTCCAATTCATGTGAAGCAGAGCTACTCACTGACCTTATTCAAGCACAACCTGGACAAATGGATGGGAGATTGCAAATTCACCCTGGGGCTGGCACTCATGTCCCTCATGGACAGGAGTAGCTGGTGTTTATTACAAACTCGATCTGTGAACTACATCCATCTAACCAAGGACAATTGAGACAACTCAGGATTAACATGGCTAGGCTTGTAAGGGCTCTAGGGCCACTAACCGAGTAACCTCCTATGAACCTATTACATCATGTAGCTGTGTAGTGCCCCTCCCCATTCATGCCTGCATATTGCAGTCTAAGTTAGACATACACTGCTTGTGTTCCTGATACTGGTCTTAGTCCACTGAACGTCTATACACTTGTGTGAGGACAGGAAACAACACAAGTACAACATTAGGCATTAGTTTCAGGACACTTTTTGTGAGTGAAGGCACTCAAGGCATAGTGAGTGGAAGAACAGACTAAAAAGGAATGAAAGAAAGAGGTGTTAACTTGTAGAGTAGAAAAAAGTGTAACTGAGACATTACTTATGAAAATAGCACTAGTAAACACCAGGATACTGTGTTGGAATCTCTTCAGCTTGGCATCTACTTTTCTGAAGTAAAAGCCAATATCAAAGGGTTCTGACTAACTAAGTTTGCAGATGCCTGCTAGCTAGAAGGAGTCATTGAATCCCCAAATGACTTAGCCATCCTGCAGGAAGGTTTGTCCCAAATAAATAACCAGTGTCAAAAACATGGAATAAAACTAAATGCCAAAAAATGCATTACTATATCCTTTGGTAAGTCATCTACCCCAGGGAACTACCACATTGAGAATACATTCCTAAGATTTGACCCAGTTGTTTGGGATTTGGGAACTTATGTGAACGGTGACCTAACTTTTGACAACATATGTCTGTTGTTGTAAAAAAAAATCCTTATATGCTGCACAGTTTATAAACAAAGTCTATATCTAGGGATGTCATTTTTCCCCTTTTTTGTAGCCCTCATCAGACCAGTCATTGAATATAATGCATCCTTTAGCCAGGGGCGGCTCGTGCTATAGGACTGCAGCCCTCCCACTTAGAAAACAAAAATAAATAAAAGTAAAGAAACAAAATCCAACAACCAGGTTGAAACAGCAATGATGACCTCCAGAGAAATAGCGTATCCAAAATTTATTTATCCGCTTTCGTCGACAAGACTTCATCAGAATACAGAAAACAAAAAATGGCAAGCTTAAATAATTAAAATTTAATTAAAAACCATCACATGCTCAATTGAATAATGACTTTAACAATTAATGCTTAAAGCACCCCTTAAAAATTCACACTAGATGAAAAGAAACACTGCCCTTGTCCTTATTGATTCTAAGTTTACGATACTTTAAGTAACATTTAATATTAATAGAATCATTAATACCAGGGGGACAATCGGATCTCAATCTAATCTGCCAGCTAGTTTCTCGCTGCATTAGGTAATTCTTAAAATCACCATCCCTTAAGTCCTTATGGCAGACTTCAAGAATGGAGAACAAAAACTTTTTAAAGGATGGACAATTAATAGAATGTTTGTACAAAGCATTAGTAACATCACATTTTTTAATGCTATACAAATGTTCCCTTATCCGAATTTTCAACTGCCTGGTCGTCATACCAACATAAAATGCGGTGCATGAAGAACACATGGCAATATATACAACACCTTGGGTGCAACAATTTACAAAAACAGGAACCGTAAAAGTTCTGTCAAAAGAAGCCACTGTAACAAAAGGCCCAACAGAAATATACCTGCACATGTTGCATTGATTGCAACAATGCATCCCCCTCTTCCTGGTAAGAGCAACACTATCACTTATAGCTTTGGTATCATTATATTCTAAAATCTTTTTAATGTTAAAATTGTTCCTTTGAACAAAAACCGGCTTATTGCCAAGAACATTAAGAATGTCTAGATTTCCCCTAATAACTCTCCAATTCTTAGTCAGCATATTTTGAATACGCTGACAATCGGAACTCATACGTAGGGAACAAACCAAGTTAGCATTAACTTGTCTATTACTAACCTTATCAGAAATCAAAATAGCTTCTCCAGAGGTAATATTTAATAAAGATGGAAAATGTGTATCGCGTTTACCCAAAATTTCCTCAGCTATTTGCTTCAACATTATTTTGTCATACCCTCTCTCAACAAAAAGTGACATGATAAATTGAAATTCAAGCATTAAATCACTCAACTTAGAAGTCATGCGACAGGCCCTGATAAATTGCCCCCTTGGAATGTTGTTAATAGTGTGCTTTGGATGTCCACTTCGAAAATGAAGGTACCCATTGCTGAAAGTCTTTTTTCTAAAAATCCGACTATGAAATCTTTTGTCAGTAGTGTCCCACTGTAAACAAACATCTAAAAAATTAACACTAAGACCAACAGAACCCTTAACAAATTGCAAATAATGAGACAAAGAATTCACTTCAACAATAAAAGTATCAACTTTAGGGGAATCCCCTTCCATAATAAAAATTAAATCATCGACATAGCGAGCATAAAACAATATGTTATACTTGGTGGTCAAAAAATAAATAAATTGATGTTCCCACCAAGTTAAAACCAAATTGGCGTAAGCAGGCGCTGCAGGTGACCCCATAGCTACTCCTCTTTTTTGTCGATAATAAACCCCTTCAAATAAGAAAAAATTATTAAACAAAATAATTTCTAAAAACCTACAAATCAATGAGACAGAATTGTTGTTGAACTCAGATCTCATAGAAGTTAAAAAACTCCGCACTGCTTCAATCCCATCTGCGTGTGGAATACAAGTAAACAAAGAAACAATGTCAATGGTAAATATGACGTGTTTTTCCAGATCAAACAAGTTGTCCGAAATAAAGGAACAAAATTTACTTAAAAAAATGCCAAGAATCACGAAGATACGATGCTTCATTGACAATAATGGGTCCCAAGAGGGCATCGATAATTAGAGACAAACCCTCAGTGACAGAATGTGGGGAAGACACAATAGGCCTAAAAGGTTTATGTGTCAAAGACTTATGCGTTTTTGGTATTCCAAAGAAAACGCCTATTCTAGGTTGGTCAACAACACAAAACTCATACATGTCATGACTAATATCCCCAGCCATAAGAGCAACATACAAGAATGAATGAATATACCGTTGACAACGACGAATATCAAGTAATGAAATAACCTCATATTCATCCTTATTCAAAAGAACATCAGTCAACATCTTTTTGTATGTGTCTTGCTCCATAACAACAATGTTGCCCCCCTTGTCGCTTTTCATGAACCTGAAAAACTTAGATAAGGCCTTCAGGTTCATGAGAGCTTTCCTTTGATTTAATGTCAAATTATGATTGTAACTAGGTCTAGAGTTTAACATATCGTAAACATCCTGCGTGCAAATTTCCTCAAACACTCTAATAGTGTGTTGTAATGGGGGGGTATAACAGGAAGGTTTACTAAAAAACTTCTCAGTCTCAGAAAGATTATGTAATAAATAAAATAAATTCAGCTTCCTAGTATACTGCTTAATGTCTATAACAGTACCAACATAATTAGCACATGAACTTGGAACAAAATTCAGGCCCAATTTCAAAACAGAAATTTCATCATCTGAAAAAACATGATTCTTTAAATTGATAACTCTGAAACTGTCCGGCAGAACATCTAGGTCTCTTCCCCTGAGGATTGAGATCCCAGGAAAGTCCGACTCCTTGTCAAAACAGTTTTTGTGTTTGTTTGGTTTTTCCTGTTGAAAAAAGAAGAAACAGAAGTTACAGGAACACAGACCCCAGAGCCAGTCTTGGTTTTAACAGTTTTTGTCTCTTTTGAAACAGAAGGTGAAACGCCCTCTGTAACGGTAACCTGATTCTCATCAGGTATACTTGAAATCGGGTCTGGTACCTCGTTAGAGAAATTACTAGACCTAAGTCCAACAGTATCTGTTGGTTCCCTAACTTGAGGAACAGAGCGCTGTTTGGCATTGTTTGAAGAAAAAACAGAAGTTACAGCATTAGAAAATAAAGTCTTATTATTACTAGTGTAACCCTGCGCTCTGTAAGTTCTATTAGATTTGTTAGACCCAGAAAAATTGACAAAAGCAGAGTTGTCCTTATAGGAAGAAACATCACGTGCCAATTTTGATTGTTTCCTGTTAATATTTTCAGAAGAATACTGGTCTACTTCCACAGTTAGTTTTTCCAAAAAATCTCGAAAGTCCTGTTCACCAAGCATTTCCTTGAAAAATGATTCAACGCTAATGATTTCTTTCTTAAGAAGCTCTTTCTTAACTAAGTTGTTATCAATTAACAATTGTAAAAAGCGCAACCCGGCATCATTAAAAAATGATACCAAAGTATCAAAAAATGGTTCCCCAGCGAAAACACCGTTGGGGCACTTAAAAAAGTGTAGACCCTTAGGTACAATACGTAATTCAACACAACATGAAAAATAACAATTTTCCAAATCAATAGAATTGTACCTTTTCAATAATTTGAGTAGCTGGTCATGCTTAGTGTGAAAATCAGAGCTATTGTAAACGTTTACTGGTCCTCTGGAACAGCCCGAATGACTGAATGGATTCTCCGCACGGTCGAAAAAATGTTCAAACGTCGCTCGACCAATGATGCGCTGGTTGTTACCATCAGAGGAATTCCCAAAGTGTGATGATTTTCCAAGGTCAATAACAGTATCCAACTCGTAAAAAGAGTCAGTCAGGCTTGAAATTTTAACGTTAGAAACATTTTCATTAGCTTTAGTGACAAGGAACTTCAGAGAATTATTGATCTCAGTTAAAGCAGTTACCAACAAACTGTTCAGATTACCCCCTCTGACGAAGGTGTAGGATGAATGCTGAGATTAAGCAAAGGGTCTTCAGCTGCTTCAGCCATGGTTAAGCACAAAATAACAAGGAAGCAAAAAAAGGTGCAAAAAACAAATAAAATCCAACAACCAGGTTGAAACAGCAATGATGACCTCCAGAGAAATAGCGTATCCAAAATTTATTTATCCACTTTCGTCGACAAGACTTCATCAGAATACAGAAAACAAAAAATGGCAAGCTTAAATAATTAAAATTTAATTAAAAACCATCACATGCTCAATTGAATAATGACTTTAACAATTAATCTTTAACAATTTATGTTGGTATGACGACCAGGCAGTTGAAAATTTGGATAAGGGAACATTTGTATAGCATTAAAAAATGTGATGTTACTAATGCTTTGTACAAACATTCTATTAATTGTCCATCCTTTAAAAAGTTTTTGTTCTCCATTCTTGAAGTCTGCCATAAGGACTTAAGGGATGGTGATTTTAAGAATTACCTAATGCAGCGAGAAACTAGCTGGCAGATTAGATTGAGATCCGATTGTCCCCCTGGTATTAATGATTCTATTAATATTAAATGTTACTTAAAGTATCGTAAACTTAGAATCAATAAGGACAAGGGCAGTGTTTCTTTTCATCTAGTGTGAATTTTTAAGGGGTGCTTTAAGCATTAATTGTTAAAGTCATTATTCAATTGAGCATGTGATGGTTTTTAATTAAATTTTAATTATTTAAGCTTGCCATTTTTTGTTTTCTGTATTCTGATGAAGTCTTGTCGACGAAAGCGGATAAATAAATTTTGGATACGCTATTTCTCTGGAGGTCATCATTGCTGTTTCAACCTGGTTGTTGGATTTTATTTGTTTTTTGCACCTTTTTTTGCTTCAAAAGTAAAGAAACACAAAAACAAACAGTAACACATTACCATAATTCCCAGAAGTACTCTGCACATGTGTGCACACTCTAGATACACAGGAACACTCTCAGACTGCTTTTTCAGCAGTCTAGATAGGGGGAAAGGCATCTCGGCCTTGAGATGCCCAGCAGTATGTGCGGTGGTAACATCACAGAATGGAGACACTCCAGACTGCAGCAGCAGCAGGCTGGACCAATCAAGGTGCATTTAGCAGCTAACAAGGTGTGCTGGACCAATCAGGAGCAGCTAATGTACACTGGTGCAATTACAGGGTGGATTTGCTCAATGGATGTGTTCATCAGCAATGAAGGTGGATATCTAACATACACCGCAATTACAGGGTTGCTCAATGGATGTGTTTATGTGTTTGCTCATCGGCAGAGATGAAGGTGAGCATTGCTCAACTGTGTGTGTGTGTGTGTGTGTGTGTGTGTGTGTGGGTGTGTGTGTGTGTGTATGTGTGTAACATGCCCCAGTTGCTATATACTGGTGGCTAGAGAGAACTCATGGTGGTGTGGTAGGGAATACCTCAGGCTTGAACCCTGTACCTTGCATGCAGGTGGCAAGGGCCTGAATTCCCTACCCACCACCATTTGTAAAGAATTTGCAGATTTTTGCCTCATATTTGATCTGTTCTGTTCCTCATAATATCTGTGGTTTCTAAATATTTAAATACTTAGATATTTGATGGTGCAGTGGTAGCATTGCTGTCTCACAGCTACAGGTATTTCAGGTTTGATTCTTGGCTGGGGTGCCTTCTGTGTGGGGTCTGCATCTTCTCCCTGTGTTTGTGTGGGTTTGCTTTTGTGTCCTCTCATGTTACAAAGACATGTGTCTGCATTATTTCTTCCTGGGCCTCTGCTGAAATTTGTTTTTTTGTTCCAAGTCAGACTGCCCTGGTTAACAAATGTTAAATAAAATTGACAGCCATTTGAATTTCAGACTTCAGGTTTCTGAATGTTTAATTCCTTAAATATTTGATGGTGCAGTGGTAGCATTGTTGTCTCGCAACTACAGGCTCTCTGGTTTGATTCTTGGCTGGAGTGCCTTCTATGTGGAGTCTGCATCTCCTGTTTGGGTTTGCTCTGGTGTCCTGCCATTTTACAAAGACATGTGTCTGCAGTATTTCTCCCTGGGCCTCTGCTGTAAATTGTTTTTGTTCTGTCAGACTTTCCCGGTTAACAAATGTTAAATAAAATTGACAGGCATTTGAATTTCAGACTTCATATTCTTCAGAAAATACATAGTAACACAAAAGCTTTTATTGTAGCAATTTTCTAAGTTTATAAGATGAATATTTGAAATTTGTCCCTATTTTTGGGAATGTATTCCCCCCATTATTGGCTTCGTCCAGGTTATTTGTCCTAAGGTTGACAGCTATGGCAAGAACTGAATTCACTGAATATGTTTGAGGGCTGTATTCCCTCATTACTGGGTTTGTCCAGGTGTTTTGTGCTAAGAGGTTGACAGCTATGGTGAGAACTGAATTCACTAAATGATAGCCATTTAAGTTTCAGTCTTCCTCTCTTTCACAAAGCAGCTGATTTGGCATAATGGTATGTTGCTCTGACTGTTTTGCACAGGGACCTGGGCAGTAAAATGTATGGTGGTAACACAGCATTTTATTCTAGCAACTTTCCAAAATTATACAAGCAATGTTTAATGTGTCCCTGGTTTTTGGGCTTTTGACCCCCCCCCCCAATAAATGTTGGCTTTTTCCAGATTTCTTGTGCTGCAAAGTTGAGATGCAGTTGAGTATTGAGTAGATTTTACAAGGAGCTGAGAGCTGCAGGGGAAGAGAAGTTTAGTGCTGTTTATGCTAAGTCTGCTTGCATTGTTAATAGCACAACAGGTTGTGTACTTGTTTTTGATGCAGAAAGCTGTGGGTTCTACTCCCACAAGGGGTGGATGCTACCGTACTGAGAATGTCCTCGTTGGCGAAGATACTATGAGCCTGTTATCAGTTTGCCATGCATTTCCTATTGCAATATTACTAGCTTATCTTTTTTTTTAATGTAATATAGGCAATGTATTCCTCAGGAGCAACAGACACTATTTTTCGATGAAACCATGAAATATAAAGTTGTTTGCTAGCAGCAACCTCTTCATTAGTTACAGATTTCTTTAATGTGGAATTATTTAGATGACTTACTTCTGCAGAGCTTGTGCATATTTAGTGATACTGGTGGATTGTATAAGTTTGAGTAGACTTTTTTATGATGGAAATGTTCTCAACTGGGCAGTTTTGTCATTATTGGTGCATGCATTTTTTTCATTGTTTAATGGAAAAATGTTCAAAACAATACATGTAAAACACCCTCTATCAACCGTACTGTATTATACAAGAAATATAATTTAATACAGTCCAAAAAGGTGTATCACACAACACATGTATGTTTTGTGTGCAAGGGGCCTATCATTTGAAAACAGCTCAAAGTTAATCTTTATACTACCCAAATGTATTTTCTTTGAATGTGGATTTCACTGCTCTTTCAATGAATGTGAGTTTCAAGGGCAGAGTTTTAATGCTAAGTCTATTTTCATTGTGAGACTGCATTGCTTTATTTAGCAGATGTTTTAGTGTTTGCGCTGTAAAATACAAAATAAAACTTTCAAGTGAAATCCAAATCATCGTAGAAGTAAAGCAGTATGCACATTGCAGTGTTTATGGTAAATGGGGCTAAATAGCCAAGTAATGGGACAGTGGAATGGCTGCAGGGGGTGGCTCCACTCAACCATGATTTTATGAGGTGGGAAGGATGGCAAACTCAGACAGCCCCGGCTCAGCTGAACTATACCTCTCAACTGTCCAGATTTTCACAGAATGAATAGATTTTTGCTTCTTCTTTTTGGTTTGTTTCTCATAAAATGTGTGGTTTTCTGGCAAATAATTTAGGAATTATGTCACTAAATAATGACAGACATTGAGTTTCAGGCTTCATAACCTTCAGAAAAATGCATGCTAAAGCAAGACCTGTTCTATCAACTAAGTTTATACATGAGCAATTTTTAGTACTGTTTGTATATTCCCCAAATATATTTGGCCTTGTCTGGATTTCCTGCATTAACAGGTTGAGAGGTATGTGCAAAATGCTTTATAGAATTGGGTATATCCAAACCTCTCAACAGTCCCTGATTTTGGCTCAAAATGTTGCTCTCCCTCTAATCCCTCCGCAAAATGTCAATTTTGAAAGAAAACATGATAATCAGAGTTATACTTTTATTTCAGAAATGCATGTAGATTTGTTTATTTTGTCAGCTATTCAAGCTAACAGTGCTAATATTAAAAAGTGTCCCTTCTTTGACAGTTTCCCAGCTGTATTTTGTGGCTATTTTATATTTTTGCATCACATTTTTGGTCCATTATTCATAAAATTGTTGGTTTCTGGCAAATTAGTGCAAATCATTAAAGATTGAAGTAAGAAAATAATGACAGACATTTCAGTTTCAGATTTCATGCCCTTCAGAAAATTCATACTAATGCAAGACCTTCTATTCTATTAGAAAGTTTATAAGAACAATATTTAAGTATCATCCTTAATTTTGGGCCTGACTTTGTCCAGATTTCTTGCTCTGAGGTTGAGAGGTATGAAATGTGTCAGGGCCTTTGCAGTCAGCCAGAGACATTTCAAACTGTGACATACTTGTTGTAGCCCACTCCCCCATGTAGTGACTCTGGATGTGTCCAAGCAAGGCAAGGAGCAGTTATGCAGTGTAAGTGTGCAGAGTATCCCCCCCCCTCATCCAAGGTAGACACAAGTACTACAGTGGCTTTTCATCTGTCTTGCTTGATTTTGCAGAATGTTCTGGTTTTCTGTCATATTTTTATACTGTTGATTATGCTTCTTATTCAGAAAGTGCCTGTTGCTCTATGTTTAAGTAGCAATGATTTCATGACCATTAGGTAAGCTTGTCTGAGATTGTAAGATGCAAGTAAGCTTACTGTTAAAGAATTACCAACATTGAAAGCCTTTTTGTTGTTGCCATGCAGAGAATACTTGCATAACTAGATAGCATTATAAGCCTTGGGTATTGAAATGCATATGACAGTATTTGTAATAAAGGACAGGATTACAGTATTTTAAGAAGCTCATTACCTTTGTTGGAGCCTTGCAGTCATCTTTGCAGGCTTTACCCATAAACTAAACAGAATGCCAATCTATCATGTGTGGTCCATAACCTGTGCAGTAATCCTTTAAGCAATTTATCTTGAGCTTGTTTCTTGTTTGCTGTTCATTTTTTACTTTGATCATGTTTTCCCAATGAAACAAGTAGATACTTGCCAGGCAGCAGGTCTTTTTTGGATAAGAAACATTTTTACAAGTGGGGGTATCATTGCTACTTTCAGCATGTTACTTGATACTTTTTATAAAGCTGAATATAAATTATAATTAGAACTGCAGTGCAAGGAGAAGTGGTTTGAGATAAGTGCTGCTTGTTTTTCTTGTACTTGATTTTGACTGGCATTCCAGTAATGTATTTAAAAAGTAATTTTTTTTCATGCCTCACAACCTTTTTGTTTCCATCTAGATATTAAGTAAGCTGTCATGCAGCCAATGCATTAAATATTTTTTTTCTTCTACACTTCATTTTGTCTTGATTGGACTCTCATAATGACGGTTTGGTACCCAGGGCAGCATGTTTGATTAAAGTTCCAGTTTTTGTGGTTTTGAGCATAGCCCCTCCCCTTTCTAGTTGGCTGCACCCCTTCCCATTGACCCCACCCATTCAGCTGTCTCCTGCAACCCCCCTTCAATTTGAAGTCACCAGCCACCACTGCCTTTAGCATGTATCGGCCCAGATACATACAACAACTGGAACACCTACTGATATACCTACTAAAAGTATACAAGGCCTAATCAACATGTCCTACTTGGGCCAACTCAAAACCCTGTCAGTATAATCAGTATCTTATAGACTGCTAAGAGGTGACCAGGGTCTGCCATACAAGGCATCCTCCAACCCATTACTGATGGATTTACTGCACATCAGCAGGTCAAATGGCATCAGAAATACTCGGTCTAGGGATCTAACCATCTTCTGCAACATCAACAGAACAGTTTGGAGGACAGGTATATCTCACAGAGGATACCGCTGCAGTCAAACAAAATCCCTGTTCACATAAAACAAAGTTCATCCCTATCCATATTCAAGAGCAAGTTATATCTGTGAATGGAAAACAGAAAACTTACCCCAAGACTGCCCCCTTTACTATTACTGAACAGAGGCAGCTCCTAAGTGCTTTATCCCATGCATGGGTCCCTTCAAATTATCTATGGTATGATCCTAGTTATTCTCAATAAGGGTAATATATAATTACCAACCATCAGATTGGCAAGGCCAGTCTCTAACTAAATGGGATAGGTTAATTGGAGCACAACAAGAGAAATTGCCTAGGTTTAAAATGGCCCGCAAAGGCAGCTGGCCCAGTACTTACCTATGAACTGATGAACCTGTAAAGATCTCTAACCTTTTGCTGACCACAATGAATCCCTGCTGAATTTCCTTAGGTGTTACTCAAATAAGACACCAAGAAGCTATATTCAAAGGCAACGGTAGTCAAGCAGCAAAAGGTGCTACTATAAACTGTCTCATACGTTAGCTTCATATTCAGACTGTATGTATGTATTGATTACATAATTCATTACAGATTTATGGCCTGTATGGCAGTGAACAGTACAAATCAAAAAACTTTAAAATTAATGTTAACACTGATTTGTGAGTTGTAAGAGAGTACAGTATTAGTGATATGGTGTTGCTCAGCTAGTTTGCCATTCATGTTATGAGAGTAAAGTATTAGTGACACGGCACTACTCAACTAGCTTACCATTCAGGTTATGAGAGTACAGTATTAGTGACACGGCACTACTCCATTAGTTTACCATTCAGGTTATAAGAGTACGGTATTAGTGACATGGAACTACTTAACTAGTTTGTCATTCAGGTTGTGAGAGTACAGTATTAGTGAGACGGTACTACTCAACTAGTTTGCCATTCAGGTTATGAGAGTACAGTATTAGTGACACTGCACTACTCAACTAGTTTGCCATTCAGGTTATGAGAGTACAGTATTAGTGACACGGAACTACTCAACTAGTTTACCATTCAGGTTATGAGAGTACAGTAATAGTGAGACGGCACTACTCAACTAGTTTATCATTCAGGTTATGAGAGTACAGTATTAGTGACACTGCACTAATCGACTAGTTTACCATTCAGGTTATGAGAGTACAGTATTAGTGACACTGCACTACTCAAATAGTTTACCATTCAGGTTATCAGAGTACAGTATTAGTGAGACGGCACTACTCAACTAGTTTACCATTCAGGTTATGAGAGTACAGTATTAGTGACACTGCACTACTCAACTAGTTTACCATTCAGGTTATGAGAGTACAGTATTAGTGACACTGCACTACTCAACTAGTTTACCATTCAGGTTATGAGAGTACAGTATTAATGAGACGGCACTACTCAACTAGTTTGCCATTCAGGTTATGGGAGTACAGTATTAGTGACACGGAACTACTCAACTAGTTTACCATTCTGGTTATGAGAGTACAGTATTAGTGACACGGCACTACTCAACTAGTTTACCATTCAGGTTATGACAGTACAGTATTTGTGACACTGCACTACTCAATTAGTTTACCATTCAGGTTATGAGAGTACAGTATTAGTGAGACGGCACTACTCAACTAGTTTGCCATTCAGGTTATGAGAGTACAGTATTAGTGACACGGAACTACTCAACTAGTTTGCCATTCAGGTTATGAGAGTGCAGTATTAGTGACACGGAACTACTCAACTAGTTTGCCATTCAGGTTATGAGAGTACAGTATTAGTGACACGGAACCACTTAACTAGTTTGCCATTCAGGTTATGAGAGTACAGTATTAGTGAGACGGCACTACTCAACTAGATTACCATTCAGGTTATGAGAGTACAGTATTAGTGACACTGCACTACTCAACTAGTTTACCATTCAGGTTATGAGAGTACAGTATTAGTGACACTGCACTACTCAACTAGTTTAGCATTCAGGTTATGAGAGTACAGTATTAGTGAGATGGCATTACTCAACTAGTTTACCATTCAGGTTATGAGAGTACAGTATTAGTGACACTGCACTACTCAACTAGTTTACCATTCAGGTTATGAGAGTACAGTATTAGTGAGATGACACTACTCAACTAGTTTACCATTCAGGTTATGAGAGTACAGTATTAGTGACACTGCACTACTCAACTAGTTTACCATTCAGATTATGAGAGTACAGTATTAGTGAGACGGCACTACTCGACTAGTTTACCATTCAGGTTATGAGAGTACAGTATTAGTGACACTGCACTATTCAACTAGTTTACCATTCAGGTTATGAGAGTACAGTATTAGTGAGACGGCACTACTCAACTAGTTTACCATTCAGGTTATCAGAGTACAGTATTAGTGACACTGCACTACTCAACTAGTTTACCATTCAGGTTATGAGAGTACAGTATTAGTGACACTGTACTACTCAACTAGTTTACCATTCAGGTTATGAGAATACAGTATTAGTGAGATGGCACTACTCAACTAGTTTACCATTCAGGTTATGAGAGAACAGTATTTTTTGCCATTCAGGTTATGACAGTACAGTATTAGTGACACTGCACTATTCAACTAGTTTCCATTCAGGTTATGAGAGTACAGTATTAGTGACACTGCACTACTCAACTAGTTTACCATTCAGGTTATGAGAGTACAGTATTAGTGACACTGCACTACTCAACTAGTTTACCATTCAGGTTATGAGAGTACAGTATTAGTGACATGGAACTACTCAACTAGTTTACCATTCAGGTTATGAGAGTACAGTATTAGTGAGACGGCACTACTCAACTAGTTTATCATTCAGGTTATGAGAGTACAGTATTAGTGACACTGCACTACTCAACTAGTTTGCCATTCAGGTTATGAGAGTACAATATTAGTGACACGGAACTACTCAACTAGTTTACCATTCATATCAATGAACCATAAGACAGTAACAAGCTAATATGGCAACCGTGAATCCATGAGAATGAGAGAAGCAGTACCTGACAGGGACACTATACTTGAAACCCGTGCTACGTATAGTAAGGCAACCTTGAATCCATGAGGAAAGGTGAAACTACCTGAAAATGCTTTAGATATTTAATAGTGTGTTTTGAATTCACTGTTATACTCTATCTGAAAAGCTCAGCACTTGCTCCTAAAGCATTTTGTATACAGGTAAAGCACTCCTAAACAAACGAGAAATCTCGACGAGTGGATGGGAGATCGTAGGTTTACCCGGGGGTCATCTCTGTGTCACTACTAGACAGAGGCATAGTAAACTAAACCCCAAAAGGGCGTAGTATTCTCATCCTAAGGGGTGGTGTAAGCCACATACACTCTGGCTAGGCTTATAAATGCCCTAGGGCAGATAGCCTAGTACGAACCTATGAACCTATGAACCTATGAGAATGAGAGAAGCAGTACCTGACAGGGACAATATATGTGAAACCCATGCTACGTATAGTAAGGCAACCTTGAATCCATGAGAATGAGAGAAGCAGTACCTGACAGGGACAATATACGTGAAACCCGTGCTACGTATAGTAAGGCAACCTTGAATCCATGAGAATGAGAGAAGCAGTACCTGACTGGGACAATATACGTGAAACCCATGCTACGTATAGTAAGGCAACCTTGAATCCATGAGAATGGGAGAAGCAGTACCTGACAGGGACAATATACGTGAAACCCATGCTACGTATAGTAAGGCAACCTTGAATCCATGAGAATGAGAGAAGCAGTACCTGACAGGGACAATATACGTGAAACCCGTGCTACATTATAGTAAGGCAACCTTGAATCCATGAGAATGAGAGAAGCAGTACCTGACAGGGACAATATACGTGAAACCCGTGCTACGTATAGTAAGGCAACCTTGAATCCATGAGAATGAGAGAAGCAGTACCTGACAGGGACAATATACGTGAAACCCGTGCTACGTATAGTAAGGCAACCTTGAATCCATGAGAATGAGAGAAGCAGTACCTGACAGGGACAATATACGTGAAACCAATGCTACGTATAGTAAGGCAACCTTGAATCCATGAGAATGAGAGAAGCAGTACCTGACAGGGACAATATACGTGAAACCCATGCTACGTATAGTAAGGCAACCTTGAATCCATGAGAATGAGAGAAGCAGTACCTGACAGGGACAATATACTTGAAACCCGTGCTACGTATAGTAAGGCAACCTTGAATCCATGAGAATGAGAGAAGCAGTACCTGACAGGGACACTATACTTGAAACCCATGCTATGTATAGTAAGGCAACCTTGAATCCATGAGTATGAGAGAAGCAGTACCTGACAGGGACAATATACGTGAAACCCATGCTACGTATAGTAAGGCAACCTTGAATCCACGAGAATGAGAGAAGCAGTACCTGACAGGGACAATATACTTGAAACCCATGCTACGTATAGTAAGGCAACCTTGAATCCATGAGAATGAGAGAAGCAGTACCTGACAGGGACAATATATGTGAAACCCGTGCTACGTATAGTAAGGCAACCTTGAATCCATGAGAATGAGAGAAGCAGTACCTGACAGGGACAATATACGTGAAACCCATGCTACGTATAGTAAGGCAACCTTGAATCCATGAGAATGAGAGAAGCAGTACCTGACAGTGACAATATACGTGAAACCCGTGCTACGTATAGTAAGGCAACCTTGAATCCATGAGAATGAGAGAAGCAGTACCTGACAGTGACAATATACGTGAAACCCGTGCTACGTATAGTAAGGCAACCTTGAATCCATGAGAATGAGGGAAGCAGTACCTGACAGGGACAATATACGTGAAACCCATGCTACGTATAATAAGGCAACCTTGAATCCATGAGAATGAGAGAAGCAGTACCTGACAGGGACAATATACGTGAAACCCATGCTACGTATAGAAAGGCAACCTTGAATCCATGAGAATGAGAGAAGCAGTACCTGACAGGGACACTATACTTGAAACCCGTGCTACGTATAGTAAGGCAACCTTGAATCCATGCGAATGAGAGAAGCAGTACCTGACAGGGACAATATACGTGAAACCCGTGCTACGTATAGTAAGGCAACCTTGAATCCATGAGAATGAGAGAAGCAGTACCTGACAGGGACAATATACATGAAACCCGTGCTACGTATAGTAAGGCAACCTTGAATCCATGAGAATGAGAGAAGCAGTACCTGACAGGGACAATATACGTGAAACCCATGCTACGTATAATAAGGCAACCTTGAATCCATGAGAATGAGAGAAGCAGTACCTGACAGGGACACTATACTTGAAACCCGTGCTACGTATAGTAAGGCAACCTTGAATCCATGAGAATGAGAGAAGCAGTACCTGACAGGGACAATATACATGAAACCCGTGCTACGTATAGTAAGGCAACCTTGAATCCATGAGAATGAGAGAAGCAGTACCTGACAGGGACACTATACTTGAAACCCGTGCTACGTATAGTAAGGCAACCTTGAATCCATGAGAATGAGAGAAGCAGTACCTGACAGGGACAATATACTTAAAACCCATGCTACGTATAGTAAGGCAACCTTGAATCCACGAGAATGAGAGAAGCAGTACCTGACAGGGACAATATACTTGAAACCCATGCTACGTATAGTAAGGCAACCTTGAATCCATGAGAATGAGAGAAGCAGTACCTGACAGGGACAATATATGTGAAACCCGTGCTACGTATAGTAAGGCAACCTTGAATCCATGAGAATGAGAGAAGCAGTACCTGACAGGGACGATATACGTGAAACCCATGCTACGTATAGTAAGGCAACCTTGAATCCATGAGAATGAGAGAAGCAGTACCTGACAGTGACAATATACGTGAAACCCGTGCTACGTATAGTAAGGCAACCTTGAATCCATGAGAATGAGAGAAGCAGTACCTGACAGGGACAATATACGTGAAACCCGTGCTACGTATAGTAAGGCAACCTTGAATCCATGAGAATGAGAGAAGCAGTACCTGACAGGGACACTATACTTGAAACACGTGCTACGTATAGTAATAAAGAAATAATGGAGATCACTGGGCCGTCTGTAAGCTGCTTCCAAGAATGCAGATGCTAGTATTGCTTGTGACATCAGTATGCCAGATGACACATTTGTGAAACAACAGGCTTTGCATCAACATTCAATACATTTTCTGAATAATAAGTATGGAATCCTAATACCTGTCATTACTGACTGTACCAGAAAATCAAACATTTTACTAGGGAAAGGACAAAAAATATGAGTCAAAATGAGGGATATTAAAATAGAAGATATAGAGTACGATCTGCATTAGCATGAGATTTTGTAAAAGACAAGAGGAATGATAATGACTCACAAGGCAAGAAGAGGCAGAGGCAGTGACCTCCAAAAGGAAATAGAACAATATGTTTTGTAGCATCGTGTATTCTCTGAATAAGACATTTTAAACTCGTTACTATCTGGCATTATTGACTGACTTTAATCCCCAGTCATTTACTAGAAAAATAAGAGAGATAAGACAAAAATATGATGTAAAATTGGGAACATATAGTACTTCAAGATAGCATTGGATAGTGATGTTTTACTTATTTTATAGGTTTTCATCTGATGCAAGTTTGCATAAATTACTATTAGCAATTAAGTTTAGAATGCTACATCTTCAGCAAATGCTGTCAAACTATGGCACTCCCATAACTTTCTAAGCAGTATGAAAAATACTACCACAGTCCAGGGCTCTTCATTATCACAAGTAATAATCACTCGCAAAAATTAAGCAAATTAATAATAGTTCTGAAAGTGGGGTCACAGAAAGGTATGAAACTGCTCTAATCAACCTAAAACATGGTTCCGCGCATCCACTAAGCATTATGTAAAAAGCATAAAAAATTACTAGTGCTGCCAAATGCTAATCATGGGCTGATATGTTTACCTTAAAAGATTTTATCTTATAACTCAAATTTCAGTGCAGCAGGAACAATTGCTTGCACAGATTTCAATATACTACTCACAACCTCTGTTAAACTACAAATGTAAAACCCACTGCAATTAGGAAAAGAACCATGACATTAAAAATTTGATTACGCTTGACCCACAGCGATTCAGATTTGTGAAGGGCTGGTCATGCCTGCTTAATTTTGTGAGCTTCTTCAAAAGGGTCAGGCAGGTGGTGGACAGTGGTCACATTGTCTATTGCATGAACTTTGATCGGGCAAAGTGTTTGTCCCTCTATCATATGACAGACTTGTAAATAAGCTAATGACCTTAAATACTGATTGCTATGTTGTAAGATGGATTCCAAATTGGCTCAAGGACAGAACACACGTTGCCAGAATTGGTACCATTTCTTCAGTGAGCGAGAATGTGACTAGGTAGCACCCTCCAGAGCTCTGTGCTTGGTGACCTACCATTTGGCATTTATTTCTCTGACCTTAAAACTGACAACAGAAAAATCTAGTGATCAAAGTTTGCCACTGATTGTAAGCTAGGTCTAGTTGTTAAGTCAAAAAATAATACTAATACACTTCAAAAGGAATTAACATGAGTAAACACCTGGTGCACCAGAAAAGGGATCGAACTAAATGCCAAGAAATGCAATATTATATCCTTTAGCAAACAGTAAATTCTTGCAACCTGTTCTATCACTAGCACCTCATTATCTAGTGAGACAGTAACGAGGGACATGGGCACGTGCGTAAATGGCTCCCTCTCCTTCGATCACCATGTAGCAATCTTATTTAGAAAATATTTCTATATCTCACAACTAATCACCAAAGGCATCTCTTCTAAAACCAAGGAAGTTATTGTTCCCCTATACTCTGCTATGAGTAGACCCATTATAAAATATAATATTCATTTTCACTTGAAATATCAAAAAACTCTGAAAACTTCAAAGGGCCTTAATGAAAAGGATCTCCGACCTCAGAAATCTTAGCTATCAGGAGAGGCTGGAATCCCTGTCCCTAAACATTATGCCATTTAGCCTCTTGAGAGAATGCTTTTGCCTTGCTTACCATCCCCTGAAGGATCCTAATATCTGTGCTCTCTTTTTTTCTTGATAAATGCAGACAATACTAGAATGAGAAGTCTCAGTGTACATCAATAAATAAATAAAACTAAATGGAGGGATATGTTCATTGCTCAGCACATCCCTTTGCTCTGGAATAAGCTACCCTTTCATGCCTAGCAGCATGATGACCTATCAATCTTCAAACATAGCTTTGACTATTGGGTGGGTACCCTAAAATCACTCAGGGAGTTAGAGGCCTTGTCCTCCTTGAAAGGGTGGTAGAGCCTAAGTGTGGTTGTTGGCAAGGCACACATCGCCACTGGTCAAACAGCCTGCTATTTCCTATGATTACTATTAAATGTCATAACACTTTCTTATGGAATATTATTATATATTAGCCAACAAATTTTAAGATTTTTCGCCCAGAAAAGCAAATATACTAAGGTGTTTCTAACCATTCATTTTTTCCCTTCCTTTGAAGTTATAACCATATAGTACCTCTCAGAGTCTTCCACTTTGTAATATCACTCACAGCTGCCTTCTTTCCCTTTCAGTGGGGCACTATAAATCTACTGATCATATAAAATTAACAGATGTTTTACTATGGAGTGTCAGAGAGCATCTGAAGCTGGAATGCCAAGAAACTTGATACCACTAACAGATTGTGGGATGAATGAGGACAAATAACTATGATTAACTATTTTTAACTTGATGCTAATTTATTTTTCAACCAGCCAAGTCCTCCTCAGACCATCTTCAGCCACAACACTGGCCATATAAGCAACAGTAAACACAATGTGAATAAATAAATAAACAGATAAATAAATAAAAGAGTTGCAACCCATTAATCTGATAGCATCAGCATCCCTTGATACTGATGGACACCAGAAATGGGACTGAAGATGGATCTTGTAATCACTAGTCCATTTATAGAACTAGCAGCTTAACCAGTATCCTAACATTAAAAGAACATTAAGCAGAGAAATGATGGAGCTCCTGGCATGTTGACCACCTATTTAATGATGCTTGCAAACTATTGCCCCACTATTCCCCATACCTGTTGATATGACATGACATGTCAGCTGCTGCTGTATCATTTTGACAGGTATGGAGAATGTGTAATAGAGTCCAGTGTTCTCTACCCTGCATCTTGAGCACAGGACAGACCATGTCTAAGAATCAGGCTGCCACTGATTTACGTTTTAGTGTTACCTGTTTAACCGGGACTGTTACCTGGTTTGATATGCATGGAAGAGTCCCAGTTTCAATCTCTGCATCCTGTGTACTACGGAAATCAAGAGTAGGACATTACATGTTACATTTGTGAGGCACTTTTTGAATTCTGTGCCTCAGCCTGTGGTGCTACATGAACTCAAAAAAAAAGAAACTTAACAATCATATTCACACTGTGTCCCTTCTTCCACACACTCACACTCAGCCACACCATGCCCCTGCTCCCACGCACTCACAGTCAGCCACACCATGCTCTTGCTTCCACTATTCACAATCAGCCACACAGTACCTCTGCTTCCACACACTCACAATCAGCTGCACTGTGCCCCCCACTTCCATACACTCACACTCAGCCACACCATGCCCCGTCTCTTCCATACACTCACACTCAGTCACACTGTTCCCTCCCCCCGCTTCCATCCAGTCACACTCAGAATTATGCATTGATTAAAAATTGCATTTATTCATAACTTTCATTCCTAACATTTGTTCATAGCATTCATTTGTAAAGCACATGCCCAGTCACACACTCAGGCCAATCAGATTGGATTAACGTGCTCTGTTTGAGGCAGCATTCCTGCTCACTACATTAAACCTCATGTTATTTCTCTTCACTTTACTATTGCCATATATATCCTCTTAAGCGTTTGTCTTAGTTTATTTGAGAATTATTTGCCAGCTATAAACACTAGGTCACTGACACAACCTGCTTCTTCCTTCAAAAAAAAAAAAAGACTACATTTCTCTTCTTAGTCAAGGTTTTGCTCAGGCCATCATTTGCATCAAAAAGCTAGAAAAAACTCTAAAATGTGCCACAGAACACCAGGAATCCCATGACCTATTGGCTCTAGCTGACCCCATATTTGATTAATTTATTTTTTCTCCAAAGTTAGTTCATTTAAACCTGACATTACTGGAATGTCACACATCTAGCAGCCTATATACATCCCTAGAATTCTGACCATTTTCTGAAAACAATCAAGTTAAAAAGCTTAGGTCAAACAATATAAATGCTTTATGAACAGTAAATCCTATTAATGTAGTACAAAAGCTAATACTGTTCAACAGAAACTCTTCTTTGCAACGTTAATGGTCTATATATTCAATGCATTTTACATCAATGTAGTAAAAGATTATAATGCATAAAAAAGAAAACAAAAGCAAATTAGATTTTTCTAAATTGCCACAAATGACTTTTCATACCTTGGAAACAATACAACAATCTATAAAGATAAACTCAAATTTCCACAGAAAGAGAATATACTTTCAAAAATGTTAATTCCAAATATAAAAACTAGCACAATATGCTTCTTCAAAAGTTTCATAAGTTTTACTATTAGAATCACAAATAATCATGTTTAAAGCAAACATTATAATCATGTGATTCTGAAGTAAAAAGCTCATTGGATAAGGTATTAGGCACAATTAAAGCTCATTAAATAAGTTATTAACCATAAATTAAGTCATCAAATAACATTTTAAAGAAATCTATGAACATTCAAATAACATTTTAAAAAATGTATGAACATTAAAACAATAAAAAATAAGACTTTAATAAAATAAATACATTTAATCAAAGTATCTGTTTGTTCTTTAATACTGGCTTCAGACTTACTGCATCATTTAAACCTGGGTATGAGTCCACTCTTAAACCTATAATCTGTTTATATTCTATATGTTCTGTTTTGGTGAGTATATCACTATCTCTCCTGATAACTAAAATTAATTCAAGCACCGTGAATTTAAATGCATGATTTAGATTTGTCTTTGCTATATGTTTTTATAAAGCATTGGAGTTTACCTAACATTTTATGCCTGATAAATGTTCACAAATGTGCTCTTTAAATTTCCTATTCATTTCACCAGCATAAAATGCTGTACAATTTTAACAATTAGTTATGTAAACTAAATTAACAAAATTACAGTCTACATAATCATTATGCCTGTAAAACTTGGTGGTAATAGGTTCATAGGTAGGTACTAGGCTATCTGCCCGAGGGCATTTATAAGCCTAGCCAGAGTGTGTCGGCTTTCGCCACCCCATTGATTAATTAAATGATCCTCTGTCAAGCAGAGCCAATGAAGTGATCCCAGAGCTGTATTTTCTGTTACCCATCCACTCTTCAAGGTTCCTCTTGAAGAGTGTTAGTGAGGGGCTCTGCCTGATGTAGTTTGGAATTTTGTTCCAAAGCATGGGGAGTCTCTGTGACAGGAATCTATCCCTCCAGCATGTTTTATTTATTGTTGTGGTGAGGTTTAGCTCATTACAGCGCATGGCTCGCAGTGACTTAGATTTCTTTAGGTGGAGCATGTCCATCAATTCTGAGTTGGACATGGCTTTGTAAGTCAGGCAGAGATCACCTCTGAGTAAGCGATATGCCACTGAGTACCGCGGGAGTTTTTTCAGTCGGGCTGCATAGGACATATGTTTGACACCAGTAATCCTCTTGGTGAGGTACTTTTGTGGTCTTTCCAGCTGTTAGAAGTGTCTTGTGAGGTACATCCCGAATGGGACATTGTACACTAGGATGGGTCTAATGAGTGACAAGTAGAGGGGCACTATAACCTCTTTATTTCTAGATGCGAACCCTTTAGTAATTAGATGGGCCACATAGAAGGATTTCCTAACTACTTTGGCAGTATGATTGTCAAAGGAGAGATTATTATCTACCTGTGTCCCCAGATCTCTTATTACCTCTTCTGTATTAAGGGGGTTGCCACCTATGTGGTAATTCGTGGGTGTTTTGTTTTTTCCCAAATGGGATGACTATGCATTTTTTGGCATTTAGCTTGAGGCCATGACTTTGACACCAGGTGTCCATCTCAGTAAGGCCCTTTTGGAGGATGTCCGTGTCAGCTGGAGAGTCAATTATGGCTCCCAGTTTACAGTCATTGGCAAACTTGGTTAGCCATAGTCCATACTGTGTTTGCCTGTACTTCTGAGAAGTATATGCCAAACAGTGTGGGTCCCAGGACCAAGCCTTGTGGGACACCACTTGTGACTGGTTTAGAGTCAGACCTGGAGCCTGCTATTCTTACCGTGTGAGTTCTGTCTGTAAGCCAGTTGGCAACCCATCTCATGATGTAGGGGTTTATGTTCAGGCTGGTGAGTTTTTCTGTAATACCTGAGTGGGGAATGGTGTCAAAAGCCTTGGCGAGGTCAAGGTAGGCTGTGTGAACCACCTTTCCCTCATCTATGGCCTTGGTGACTGTCTTGAAGAAGTCAACCAGGTTTAGTAGGCATGATTTGCCCTTAACAAAGCCGAACTGGATCGGGTCAAGTATTTGGAGGTTCCCAATGTCTTTGTTAATGAGTTCCATGATGATGCGCTCCATAGCCTTGCAGACCAGGCTAGTCAGGCTTATGGGGTGATAGTTACCAGGGTCAGTTGTGGCCCCTCCTTTGTGGAGAGGAATAACCGTTGCTGTGCCCCATTCTATGTGCATGTAGCCTGTGGAGAGGCTGAGGTTGAACACAGTGTTTAGGTGGGGGGTTGATTTGTTCTGTAGTTCATGCAAGACGTAGCCTGGGACACCATCTGGTCCCATTGACGCTGTGTTTTTGGCTTTTGAAAGGGTTGTTTTCACCTGTGCATCTGTGATTTTTGGGACACTACACTTTTCCGGTATTGTTGTGGGCCCTTTTGGAGGTGAGGGAGGGTTGAAGTTTGCACTGAATCTATCTGCCAGGATGTTGGCAATATCAGTGGGTTCAGTATATTTTGTGCTATTTTGCACTAGTTCAGTGCAGATCTGTGAGTTGCCACGTAGATTCTTAACATAGCTAAAGAAGGCTTTGTGGTTATCTTTTGAATCCTAGGCTATTTTTCTTTTGAAGTTAGCCTTGGATGATTTCATGTGGGACCTTAGTTTCTTACTGATACTGATCAGGGATGTCTTTCCTTCTTGGGATTTGCTTTTTTTCTGAACTAGTTTCCTCTTTCTATTGTACAGCCTGTTTATGGCAGGGTTCCACCAAACTGGTTTCCTTCTCTTAGAGGAGTGAGTCTTGGTTTTGCTAGGGATGGCATGATCCATGCATCCTTGTAGGTGCTCATAGAGTGCATTTGTGAAGGTTTCTGCATCTTGGGCAGCATTATCCTTTAGTGTGGGGGCTGTAAAACTTACCACCTCTGTCTTGAGTAAGGTGAAGTTTGCTTTAGAAAAGTTTTTACTGTGGTTTCCTTACTCAGGGGTGGTGGTGGGGTGTGGACGTCAAGAGTGATTAGTTTATGGTCTGATCTAACCAGTGACAGGTTGACCTCTGGTGTGGAACACTTGTCATCCATGTTGGTGATGACCAGGTCCAATATGTTTTCACCTCTGGTAGGGGAGTTTACCAGCTGATCCAGGGCATTTGAGTTGATGAATTCCAGGAAGCGCTGGACCTGGGAGTTTGTACTTGAGTAGTTTTCCCAGTGAATGGTATGGTAATTGAAATCACCCAATATCAGGGTGTTCGGTAGGACCTTCATGTTTTCCAGTGTCTCCAGAAAGGTGGAATGGTGGTCCTGGGTCATGGAGGGAGATCTGTAGCAAGCCACAATTTGCATTGCAGATTTGCCCGATGTTAGTTGCACATGGATGATCTCAGAGGTATCATGCTGCGCCACTAACCTGGAGGTGTAGATATCCTTGATGAATATGGATACACCCCCTCCTTTTGTGTTTCAGTCCATGTTCTGTGGCCGAAACATGTGGTATGAGTTGTAGCCCAGTAGTGCTGGGTGCTCTCTGGAGCCTTGAACGAGGTTTCAGTTACTGCACAGATGTCGATGTTCTCCATACTGAGGAGTGCTTTGAGCGCGTGCATTTTGAGATTTAAATTCCTGGTGTTGAGTAGCATAACCCTCAGTTTTTTGTTAATTGTGCTGTTTACGGAGGTAGGTTTGACTTTTGAGCCTTGCCTAAAAAAGGCATTATGGGGGCAGCAAGAGCCTTGGCCAGTATTCGAAAGCCTAGGGGTGACAGGTACAAGCCGTTTCTTGCGAAGCAACGCGGCATGTCGAGCATGTCATCCCAGGCTGACAAACACTGGATCCCCTTTGAATGACACCAGAAGCTTAGCCAATTGTTGAAATTGATCATGTTTTTCTTTATACTGAGGTATCATTCTTGGTGAGGGCAGGATGCTACTCAGGATCAGGGTCATACCAGCCTGGCCAACATGATCAGAGAGCTCTTCCATGTCTGTTTTCATGTAGTCCAGGGAGGTATGTCTCAGGTTATTCACACCAACATGAACAATGACAGAGTCATATTTGTACTTGTTCTGGAGTGACCTGAGTGCTTGTGTTATGTGGCGTGTTCTGGCTCCTGACAGGCAGCTAACAGTAACCTTCTGCTTGTCCAGCCTAGTGAGTGGAACATCAGTGTGCCTGACTATAGAGTCACCTATTACTAGTGTGTTAGGTATGTTATTTCGCCTTAAGGGCTGTGATTGTGCAGCACACTGATTTTGCGTTTTATGTGTTGTCTGGTTTGTGAAGGGAGGTGCAGGTTGTTTGGGTGTCTGCTTTGGAGGTATCTTATGCTTTTGCAGGTTTTTATTTAGAGCCTCCGAGTATGGTTTTGTGTATTTATGTGTATTTTTTGCCAGTGCTGTTTTAGTAGGTCTGTGTGCAGCTGGATGTGTGGTGCAGATGTTAACCTTCTCCTCTTGACTGTCTGTTTCAGTCTTGGGTGGAGACAGCTTAGCTTCCAGTTTGGCTGTATAATTGCATCTCTCGCATATGTTAGTGTTTTGTGGTAGGAGGAGAGGGTTGTCTATGTACATGAGGCAGTTGTAACATTGCCTCAGGATACCTAGATTCACCAGCTGGACTGGAGAGTACACCTGAAATTGCCCTTTGGTCATGCCTGAATAGTAGGGTGAGCTACTTAGTCGCTTGGTTGGTGAGGGGTGAATAAAGAGCCTTGCCCTGCTGGGCAATCAGTGTCAGTGTATATTACTGCTTGCTATTAGGTCTGAGCAAGTGCTGGGCTGTAGGATGCTTTTTGAGTGCTTAGGTTGAGAGTTAGACTACTTTGAAGGGAAAACTGAAGAGGAGACTTAGTGGAGCCGGGAATAATTTAACCGTAGCTAACTGGCACTGCCCAGTGCGCAAAACTGTGCAAACACGGTTTTTATAGTAGGGAAATGAAAGAGATAGAAATTAGCCCAAAATGGCCAATAAACTACTAACTTCTGAGCTGGAACCACACCTCCAGGGACAGATAGATTTCTCAAAGCTCCCCTCTCTCACAGGTGAACAGAGAATCTTCCTTCTATCCAAGTAAGTTATGGGCAACTCAGAAACTAGTATCACAGCCCTGAACTCAGTACTAGCCTGAAAACTGGACTATACTAGCTTAGAAAGGCAGGAAACAAGGAATTGTTTTGTTTTTTTTTTGTTTTTTTGAAAAGATAAGGCAAAAACAGTAAAAAAATACACTTAAAACAGCTTTAAACAACTACAAACGATCAGAAAAGACTATCACACTTTAGTGTGTAGCCTACAACTGTTAAACAAATTATTTAAACAAAAAACAACTTTTTAAAAGTGCAGGCAGTCAAATAAGTACAATATGTGAAAAAAAACAAGCTTTTAAATCACAATAAATGCTGGAAAATCTGCATTTAGGCAGAAAACAGTTAAGTACAGCAAGAAAGTACAGAAAACTGATACTTAATCACTCCAAAGTCTCTCTTCTAAGCTAGAAGGCTTGTATCAGTTTAAGGCTTTCTAGTGCTACCTAGTAGGTTAGTTACAGGAAAGATGGGAAACAAGCACAGATGTGGTCTGTTAAACCAGAAAGTTGAAAGAGATGGACAAACTGTCCAAATGGTCAATAAACTACAATTTCTGGGCCAAGAACCTCTCCTCTTGTGGTAGACAGTCTACCTAGTGCTTACCACTCCCACTGATAAGCTAGAAGGCTTTCCTCCAACACAGGGCTCAGAAGCTTACCAACAGTCCAGAATACAGCAACTCTGTATCTGGACTAGGCTAGTTACAGGAAAGGTGGGAAACAAGCGCAAGTGTGGCTTTTAAACCAGAACGATGAAAGAGATGGAAAAAAAACTGCCCAAACAGCCAATAGCTACAATTTCTGTGCTAGGAACCACTCCTCTTGTGGTAGATAGGCTACCTAATGCTTACCACTCCCACTAATAAGCTAGAAGGCTTCCCTCCAACACAGAAAGGCTTGGGAGGCTCAGAAGCTTACAAAGAGTCCTAGATACAGCAAATCTGTACCTGGGCTAGACTAGTTACAGGAAAGGTGGGGAACAAGTACAAACACAGGCTTTTAAGCCAGCAAGTTGAAAGAGATAGAAAACTGCCCAAACGGCCAAATAAACTACAATTTCTGGGCCAAAACTCACTCTTCCTGAAGAGGATAGGCTACCTAGTGCTTACCACTCCCACTGATAAGCTAGAAAGCTTCTCTCCAACACAAAAAGGCTTGGGGGGCTCAGAAGCTTACTAACAATCCTGGATACAGCAACTCTGTAACCGTACTAGGCTAGTTATAGGAAAGGCGGGAAACAGGTGCAAGTGCGGCTTTCAACCCAGAAAGTTGAAAGAGATGGAAAAAACTGCCCAAACAGCCAATAGCTACAATTTCTGTGCCAGGAACCACTCCTCTTGTGGTAGATAGGCTACCTAATGCTTACCACTCCCACTGATAAGCTAGAAGGCTTCCCTCCAACACAGAAAGGCTTGGGGGGCTCAGAAGCTTACAAAGAGTCCTGGATACAGCAAATCTGTACCTGGTCTAGACTAGTACTAGAAAAGGCAGGAAACAAGTACAAACATGGGCTTTTTAATCAGAAGTTTGAAAGAGATGGAAAAGTTTCCCAAACAGCCAATAAACTATAATTTCTTGGCCAGAAACCACTCCTGATGTGGTAGATAGGTTACCTAGTGCTTACCACTCCCATTGATAAGCTAGAAGACTTCTCTCCAACACAGAAGAGCTTGGGGGGCTCAGAAGCTTACCAACAGTCCTGGATACAGCAAATCTGTACCTGGACTACACTACTTATAGGAAAGGCGGGGACCAAACGCAAAACGGGCTTTTAACCAGAAAGTAGAAAGAGATGGAAAAACTGCCCAAATGGCCAGTGAACTACAATTTCAGGGCCAAAACCCATTCTTCCCATGGTAGATAGGCTACCTAGTGCTTACCACTGTCACTGATAAGCTAGAAGGCTTCCCTCTAACACAGAAAGGCTTGGGGGGCTTACAAGCTTGCCAACAGTCCTGGATACAACAAGTCTGTATCTGGACTTGACTAATTACAGGAAAGGCAGGAAACAAGCTAAGATTTTTTTTTGTTACAGAAAAGAAGCTAAAACAGCAGTAAATACAATTCAAATTGCAGTGCAGGTCAGCACACCTGAGTGTGTAGCAACACGACGGTAAATACAGTTCAAATTAATGCAATTAAATTAACAAATGACTAAAGAACAAGTGCAGAAGGCAGTAAATTAGAAGGCTACTAACAAGCAGTAATAAGTGCAGAGTAAGAGTGACTGAACAGATAGCATGCAGAAGAGCAACTAAGACAGTTACAGTAAGAGCAGTTGAATAAAATATATATATATATATATATATATATATATATATATATATTTTTTTTTTTTTTTTTGAGGGAAGGAACAGAGCAGGATTAAGAGGCTACAGGGGTTGTCCTTCCCAGATGCTCTCTTTGTACACAGTAGGAGTGCCTGAAATCAGAATATGATCTCACTGCACTCAGTTGAGTGAGCAAATGAGATGGGCCCAGAAGGAGTATCCAAATACAAATCTACAAGAGGGGCGGGCAGTTTCAAAGCCACCAACATTAACACCAAAACAAGAACAGGGAGGGTGGGTAGGAAACTAACTGTAGAGAGACAGCCACAACTTCAACTGAGTTAATATTCAGTGAAAAAGACAAACAAATAAATTAAATACAGTACTGTATGAAAAGGAGCAGATAAAAGTGTACTTAAATTCATTTATACGTCCAGTTGATTTCAGGTAGAGGTTAGCCAGCCAAAGCTCAGATAATAAGCAGAGATAACTCAAAATGTACCACTTATATAAGGCAGGACATAATATCAGTGATAAGGTGAAACTACCCCCCACTGCTATCAATGGCTATACAGAAATTCTAACAAGTACTCTGTAGAGAGACAGTCACAACTTCAGTTGAGTTAATATTCAGTTAAAAACACAAATAAATAAATTAAATACAGTATTATATGAAAAAGAGCAGATAAAAGTGTACTTAAATTCAGTTATACGTCCAATTGGTTTCAGGTAGATGTTAGCCGGCCAAAGTTCAGATACTTATTCCTACAAAGTTAGTTTACAAAATTTATATTTATTACAGGTGTAAATGCCTTTCCTTTGACTATATCTATTTAGTAATGAAGAATTCCTTCTCTTTATCTATGGCATATTGTTGGTTGGTTAAGAAACAATGTAACCTAAAAATACAGTGTTTGGTATTCATAGCCAATAGTACTGCAACACATATCACCCGGTACTAATGAGCTGATTTGTACTGCTTTGCTAGGTATTCATTCATAGTCATCCAAATTCCCTAAAACACAGCACCACCTTACCCAAGAACATCATGTTGATGAATTAATCAACTCTGCAGTTAGAGCAACTATACAGTGGAGCTCCTACCAGGTAACAAAAACACACACAGAGATACAGATCCCCATCCCAGGACACATACACTGGCAGACAAACAGACAAACACATGCATGCACGCACATACGCATGCACACACACACACACACACACACACACACACACACACACACACACACACACACACACACACACACACACACACACACACACACACACACAGTGACAGACCAAAATACACATGGATACACTTTTATTCACATGTAAAAAACACATTATCCATAGGATAAAGCTAACCATCTCATGATGGTATAATCCAAGCTCACATTCCCTTTTAGTGGGTAAATAATCCAACACTTAGTGAATTTGGCTTTACAATGATAGGAAAAGCCAAGACACTGAATGATCAAAAATCAACATCACTATAAAAGCTTGACTGCCAGAAGCCAGTTATCCCTGTGGCAACTTTTTTGACACCTCCTGTTTAAAACCCAAAAAGCCAGAAGGGCCATGATGCCCTGCTTTTATGGCTTTTATTTTTTATATGGAAAATCAAGATCAAGTGAGCTTTTGCCTTTCTGTTCCACAGGAGGTTTCTGTTCTCCTGGAGTTCAATTTAGGACACCAGCATTACTCTTTGACAGGTGTACCCCTTCAGTTAATCTCCCCACTAGACTCTGTCCTTGGAATGAGATGTCCTGGATGCCCAAGAGCTTGGAGGCCCCTACCTAACGGGATACTTGATACCATGATAAGACTGGCTGCATTGGGTGAAGAGGGTCTGATTCACCATGCACAGATTGCTGCTACAAGAATGTGCACTACAAGAATGCAGCATGCACTTAATGCCATTTAATGCCTATGTATGTATGTGTGTTTGTATCCATGAATCCCAAACTTTGCAAGTACTATGGGCAGCATATGAGGAAGGAAGTTTACACAGACCCTTCCCATGAAATACTGCACTGGCATGTGACACACAGACCTTCACTACCTAGAATGCACTGCAGTGATTATAGGCAGTAAGGAGGTTAAAGAATTTAAAAGCTCATGTAAAGTATGCAAGACGGCTTATTCCCATCTTGCAAACTTTCTAAATGATTATTAAGACTGACCAGCATCAACAGTACTTTTGTTCAACCAGAAATGAGCTTTAAAATGACAGCAAGTAATTACTGTCTGGGTACATGAATTATGACATGTTTAACTCATTCCCTCCAGAACAGCTCTTTTGAGTGTGTACCGTTAACACAATGAAGTTATCACCTTACAGTTCTAACAAATACTCATTGACAGAAGTCAAATTTCAATACAGTTGTGTTTGCCATCATGTATGCTTCAAGATAAAATATTCTGATACCTTTTATGTAGCATGGTTTGGAGTTATTAATGCAAATATGAACAAACAATATTTGATGCCTAGAGGACCAGTAGGAGGTAACTGCAAAAATGCCTGGAGCGCACTGGGCTGTAATTAGTTTTTAAATAAAGATGAGGACTATACATGTTTGCATATTTATTTATTTTACATTTGTTTACCAGGAGTGTCCACTGGGCCAGAATGAGCCCATTTTCAGTGGAGGCCTGGGGAGAAAAGCTCCAAATAGACATTTGCAAACAAATAATCAGAAAACAATTTTTTTACAACAAATAACAGAAAGTATTTTTCTTTACAACAGGTTCAGAGACGCAGTTTGGTTACAGATTGAGGTTACAAAACATATTATGGTCAAAGCAAATAAAAAATGCAGGTATTGTGTATTTTTGAAGTCGTAGCAGTCATGACAGACTATGAATAGTTGCAGTTTGAGTACCATAACAGTCTGGCAGTCATAGCAATGGATAAACAGTTATATAGAGTATGGTTACAGTTTTGCTAATAGAGTGGTTTGGAAGGGGTCAGGTAATGTGGGGTGTTAATAATAATACTCAGTAATTCTTAATCTGTGCAACTTACAATGTAAGTGTCAGTAAATTTTCTTCAGCATTATCCAAGGTTTCAGATGATACCATAAAATAGTGTGCAAGTCACTTAGTTCTCCTAATATTAATACAAATATGGAAATACTGCACTGCTTTATCAAGACTAACAACCAATTATCAATATCACCAGTGTACTGCATTGCACATGGACAGTAGCAGTGCGTCTTCTAATGGGATGCTTCATAATAGGTCTCAATAACATACAGTTCAACTGGTTATGAAAGTATATATGTAAATATAAATATGAAACAATACATAACAAGCAATTACAATAGCTAGCACTTCCACTACACCTGCACTGCACTATAAATAAACAAATTAAGACTTCCTTTGTTTCATACATGTGCTATCATTTACTGAAAAGTGACTTGATTAAGGAAACCAGCTCCAAGCAGTATAATCATACCATAAGTATGGTATGGGTGTCAGATGATAATATGCCAAAAAGGTGCAATAGCTTAGTGAGATAGTACAGCCTTGGACACACCCACTGTAATGTAATATGTTTGGTTACATGTCCTAGTCTGGATATCTGAAAATGTAACAAACTTATCCAGGTAAGAGTTAAAAGAGATAAAACTTGAAAAGATACTTATATTCACTTCTCTGGTTGACAGCTGTTTCAGTAAAGTCAGTTCAGTTATGAATAATGAAATGGATGGCATTTTCAGAATTTGGAGATTATAGCATTTCTTTTTTCCTGAGGTTTCTCAAGTTTTTTACAAACGCTCATCTGACAGTGATGTAAAAGACTTTTGGTAAAATTGTGACTGAACTATATGGAAAGACAACTTTTTGAATATTTCACGGGTTGAGACATTAGTGTTTTAAGCTTTAGGCTTTGCTGTCCAACACCAAATACCTACTTTATAGATGAAGTCCTGTATTCGTGTGTAGAACTTCATAATTACAAACAACCCCCCCCAAAAACTATTAAGAAGCAGTAACTGTATTTGCAAAAGAATCAGTTTTAAACATTTTATTTTAATCACAGATTGACTGTACTGTTTTTCTCACAGTGATACTATGCACTCACATGTATGCATTTTCAGATACACCTGTGGCACAGAGTACCTGTGCAAACACAGTCATAAAATATAATAGCATATACTTTAGAATGTTAGATAATATTAATATTAATATAAGCACTAAATTACTCATAAGCAGTATAAGAAATATCTCTGAGGAGTGTTGAAAAAGTAAAGGTCAAAGGTATAGCTTTATATTGCCTCCATGCAACTCTTAAAAGATTGGGAGTTCTTGAATAATTCAGGGGAAAAAAATCACTGCCCATTTCATGCTGGAAGACATTAATTTATTTTAGATGCAATTTTAAAAGAGATGAAAGCATTAAACTACTAAACCATGCACAGTCCCTACTGCCTCAGTGCACACATTCTATATTGCATAGGCAGAGGTCAGTGTTTTTCTGCCTTTAATGAGAACATCCTAAGCATTATCTTGTCGCCCCCTTCTGAGTCACTGATAGCTTGCAGAACCTCTTTATCCTTAGCAAAAGTCCTCCTGCACCAAGGCCTTGGCTTCAACAAGTGTCACAGCTGCTACCTCCTTAGCTTTCAGTACCTAGTAATAAGATGTAAACATCCCCCAGCTGTCATTGCATCAAAGGCGTCTTTATTAAACCTGCCAGACTCCCTCACAGCTGGTGGTCACCAGCAGGCCCAAGGAAATGCTGATCACCTTTTGGCCATCCTTCCTTACTGCTTGCCACTACCTCAACTTTTGTGAGCTTGAACAAGGTCCAGTCATGCTACTACTCTTTTATCTATGTAGATGCATGAACAAAGCTCTTCTAGGGGGACAGGAGTTAAATTCATTACACTCAAAAGGATTAGCACAATATTCCCAGGATACCCACAATACACATTTGTGCTTTTCACATCTCTCTAGCCACCACCCCAGTTATGTGACCCACTTCACCACAAAATGGTCGTCAGTTAACAGCTCATCACCTTTCCTGATCCGAACATCTAGAGCAAACAGCCTCACATCGGATGACATGACTGCAAAGTCAGAGCAAACAGCCTCACATCTGATGACATGACTGCAAAGTCAGAGCAAACAGCCTCACATCTGATGACATGACTGCAAAGTCAGAGCAAACAGCCTCACATTTGATGACATGACTGCAAAGTCAGAGCAAACAGCCTCACATCTGATGACATGACTGCAAAGTCAGAGCAAACAGCCTCACATCTGATGACATGACTGCAAAGTCAGAGCAAACAGCCTCACATCTGATGACATGACTGCAAAGTCAGAGCAAACAGCCTCACATCAGATGACATGACTGCAAAGTCAGAGCAAACAGCCTCACATCTGATGACATGACTGCAAAGTCAGAGCAAACAGCCTCACATCTGATGACATGACTGCAAAGTCAGAGCAAACAGCCTCACATCAGATGACATGACTGCAAAGTCAGAGCAAACAGCCTCACATCGGATGACATGACTGCAAAGTCAGAGCAAACAGCCTCACATCAGATGACATGACTGCAAAGTCAGAGCAAACAGCCTCACATCTGATGACATGACTGCAAAGTCAGAGCAAACAGCCTCACATCTGATAACATGACTGCAAAGTCAGAGCAAACAGCCTCACATCGGATGACATGACTGCAAAGTCAGAGCAAACAGCCTCACATCAGATGACATGACTGCAAAGTCAGAGCAAACAGCCTCACATCGGATGACATGACTGCAAAGTCAGAGCAAACAGCCTCACATCTGATGACATGACTGCAAAGTCAGTCGCTGACCTTTTTCTCCAAGCATCTCTGGTAGCAGGTAGGTGTACAGTATAAGCATCCTTAAGTTCGGATATTGTGTTCACTGGGGAAGGTCTTTGACTAGCATAGGTGGCCAAAAATAATTAATTACTCACGTTACAGTTAGACAAACTGTACCTCTGAATTAAACCCTATAGGTGTCATTATCACTCACAGTAGCATTTAAATCTCTCAGTAGAACCACAGACTCCATAGGTGGTATATGAGAAAGTAATGTAACCATTTGCTCTAAGTAGGCTGAGCAGTCAAAGTAGCTGTTAGGTGCACATGTGCAAACAACAGAGTATTCCCTTCCACGAGTTCCAGAGGTTGATAGGAGATTAGTCCCAGTCTTACTTGGTGGTCTTCTCATTCACTAACACAAACTCTAACTGTGCAACCAAAACTGATGTTTAGGAGTACTCTCTTATCTGTCTGTGGCCTCTGCTCAACTCCAGACTAGGAAAGAGCCCATCTGCTTCTCTATCAGATGTGTAAAACCTGATACTGTAAGTCCCAACTCTGCAAAAATTAAATTGTGATTGCATCGCCTAGCAACAGGTTCCAAAATGCACTATTACTCCTTTAAAGCATTTTGCAGGACGGCTTTGTCCCATGAACCAGTAAAGGAGAGGCCACGCCTCCCACACCTTAGCTAGATATATATACTAACAGCGAGACTGCTGTACCTCAGAGTACAAAGAATATTCCAAGATGTTCAAGCTAAAAACACTCATAAGAGTATAAAATCCACACCAGGAGGGGGTAGAGCTATTCGGTGATGCTTTAATGAATGTTAAAGGTATGCAAAATGTTAAGCAGAACCTATTGATGGAACTTGTTGAAGTAGTTTTACAAAACAACTTCCTTTATTTTGAAGGAAAATATTTCCATCAAACGACTTGAGTAGCAATGGGAGCTAAATGTGCTCCCATTTATGCAAATTTAGTTATTTCTGAATGGGAGAATAGATATGCTTTTACCTCTGCATTCATGTACAAGGTTATTGGATGGCTTAGGTTCCTTGATGACATATTACGTCTTTGGAAGGGTAGTGAGGATAAAATTATTGCTTTTATTCAATATCTAAATACGACCACTTTTTGTGTCTCTCAGCTTTTCTCTGTTAGGGGTCGCCACAGCAGAACTCCGGTCTGCTAACAATTGGTAGAGGATTTTATCTAAATACGACCACTACTTTCTTGAAATTACTCAGAAAATGGATTTTCAGACAATTGATTTTTTTATTTAGACATTTCTCTTTACAAAAACGTAAGCACTAGTAAAATAGAGTTCACAATATACAGGAAGGACACTTACTCAAATTCTCTACTGCACTATAGCAGTTGTCACCCTCCACATCAGAAGAAAAGTGTCATAAAGGGACAAATGGGGAGGATTTCCAGACTGATTAGTTACAACGTAAATTTTGAAAAGGAAATATACAAATTGATAGGTATGTTCAAAGAGACAGGATACCCTATTAGATTGTTGGTAAAAACTAGAAATTAAGTTTTGAAAAAGCAAAAAGACAAGTTTACCCCTATTCTTCTAACTACAACAGGGACAGCTATAGGTTTGAAAGTAGAAACACAACATGAAAGAAACTTAGCACTTCCATACAACCAGGAGACACAACACCTTAGAGATTTCTTGAACAAAAACTGGGACCCAATTTTTGATGAAGATATGAAACAGATACTAGGCAAAGGGCCAAAAATAACTTACAGTAAAGGTCAAAACATAAAAATGTATCGAGAAAATTACTGGCAAAAAAGATAAGAGACATCGATCTGGAATGTTGAAATGTAATACGTTTAGGTACTGTAAATATATTAATAATGGCCCTTATGTGATGACAGAAAGTTATAATCATAGTATTACGTGCCCAGGGCACTGTAATTGCAATACGACAATGGTGGTGTATATTGCAACTTGTACTTCATGTTCGGCTTTTTATGTAGGTAAGACTATAAGGAAACTGAAGGAAAGGATAGCCAAACATTTAAGGGACATTAAAAATAAAAAGAAGGAAAATGCATTATTCATACATAGCTTGGCATGTGAGAATTTTAGGAAATTTATGTTTTTTATCATTGATAGAATTATCCCTACCCAGATGGGAGGTGACATTAAAACAAATCTAGAGATGTTAGAATTAGAATGGCAGCTAAGACTGAATGCTACCAGTATGCCAAGTATAAATGAACATTGTTCTATGATTAGTGTTCTTAAGCTCATGTCTTCTAAACTGTAGTACTTAAATTATTATAGGTTTTTGCTTGTTTTGACAAAACAATGGGTTTTATGATAAGGTGACATAAGTTGTAACTATAACAACACTATTAGGATTGCTCATATATGTGTGTACATACACATTGTTTAGTTAAAATTCAACTTGTCATTAATAAGCTCTCCATTTTAGTTTAAAGTTTAATTATGAATGTTTGTATATATACATATTTATTATTATTCACTATTATGTGTTTTTAAAAGTAATGGGAGTGACTGAGTGGTCACATACTTGGTTTTATTTATTTAAATATTCCAAGAAGCCCTAATGTCAGACTTAATGTGCACATTCCCCTTAATTTGGGTTTGCAGATATACATCCCAGAATCACAGTTATGGTATTTCACAGGCAGCCAGCTACTTATATTTGTTGACCATCGGAGAAGTCTGGCTCTGCACCCACTGCTGCTTGTAGAGCTAAAGCCAATTAAATCTAGCTGGTGCTTTCCAGCGTCCTACACGAGCTCAGTCTCCTTTCCTAGTGGTGAGGTGAAATTCAGAATTCCAAGAACCAGGTTCTAATCTGTCTTAATTCATCCAGCTTTTGCTTGCTACATGACTGGCATTGCAACTCATATCCACTCTTTGCTTATGGGTGGTGAGCCCACATGGTGACTGTATGCAGATGTTTTTGGCTAAGTCTGACCAGGTTACATGGATCACTCAGCCACCATGCATTCTCCAGAGAATGCCACCCCATGTTTGGCTCCAGGGCTGGATCCCAGTATCCAGATACATTAAATGAATCCTCAGTGGGACCACTCTTAGTCTGGTGTCTCCTGCCAGCCAACAGTGACTCTACTATAAAGCTCCAGGTAGCATAACTCTGAGGATCGCAAGGACAAACCAGCTCTTCCTCAATAATTAGGTCATAATCACAGCAGGTCATCAAAATACATTTTTCTAGGTAATTTTTCCCCTCCACCACTCTGGCCATGGCGCTTCTATCATTCAGACTCGAACCCATTCATACCACAGGAGTGGAAAATCTTCTCTTTCATCCCCCTAGGATGAAACAGGGTTGGCATAATGGTTAAGGTGTTTACTTTGCAGACACAAGGTACAGGGTTTGATTCTCTCCTTTGGGAAACTGGTTAGGCTTAAAATGGCCCAGAAAGGCAGCTAGCCTAGTACTTAGCTATGAACCAAGGAAATGGCTGAGCATTCACCTTAGCTATGAACCACAAGATGTCTGGGGGTTCATCCTGGCAGACAGTGGGGTGTCTGATACTCTCACCTTCATGCTATCAGTGACAGCATTTTTGTATGACCAGCTGGATAGAGACACAAGCATGTCTGTCACCACAGGGGCCACCTATGCCCTTCTAATAGCTTACATCATGCTCTATTTACATAGCTATCAAGGGCTACCATCACCAGTTTGGGTGTCCCTGCCCCCATCACCCCTGCACCAGCCTCCAGCTATCAAATCCATCAGCAGAAATTGTGTTGGGGAGTGGCAGTAAGACTGGCCCAGACCAACCATACCTGCCCAGATGGACACTGCCATCCTCCCAACTTCTGCCATCAAGCACCTGAACCACTAATCGAACCTAAGTCATCTGCTTCATAATCAGGCTTCATCCCTCTGTGCCCCCTGTGAGACTATAATTATAGCACACATTTCTGTATAATCAGCATGAATTCCTGCTTCTTATCAGGTGGCTGCTAATGCTTCAATTGCATTCAAGGTGTCCTTGAAGACAAATTTTTTCATCCTAGAACATAAAAGCTTTATGCTGGAAAATGTTAATTAGCACTCATTTGAACCAGACAAGTCTGCATCTATAAAGTAAATGTCATAGAAAGCTCCTTTCTTGGTAGCAGTCACCATTAAGAGATATATCTCCAGACCATAAGCACTATTTTATTTTATTTGTCCTTTGGTAACCGGGAAACTCCAACTGAGCCAATGGCCCATTTTCAGTAGAAGCACAGGCAGAAAAGCTGCACAGCAAATTCAAAAGCATTTAATTAGTTGATGAGTAATAATATACAAGCCCTACAATAGAGTAAATATTTTACAATGAATTGATGAGTAATTATATAGAAGGGGAGAAAAGCCCTGCAAAAGACTTAAATATTTTACAATGAGCTGGGGGAAAGGCTCTACATATGTACACAATAAAATTGCAATAGCTGTTAAGTGTATACACAAGGGGAGAAATATCCCACAACGGATAAACTACTTGAAAATAGATTAGGCTGTTTCTTATATACAAGGAATAACAGTCCCCACAACAGACTGAAATGCATTTACAGAATTTTGCTAGGAGAAATAGTGATTAAGAATGCAATCTGTAATACAAGAAGCACAAGATTTTGCAGCGGTGGATAGCCTCTGTCAAGTAAACTAACGAGAATGTTATGAAATGACAATAGAGAGGAAATAAATCATAGGAAGTGTCAGCTAAAGAGGTAGAAGAGCATACGTTGGCAGTCTGGCCTCATTAAAGTGTGAGCTACGTTTGATAATAGGCCATTACTACCTGCTAAGGTATGGAGGTGTTAGGCATTCTGAGTGAGAAAGGCAAAGTTATAGTTAAGTAGGGGGTCATGCATCTCTTTTGAGGGTTGTGCAGTTTCAGGTGTCAGATATTTTTTAGATGGATCTTGAAATTGGAAAGTTTGCTAGCATATTTAAGGAATAAGGGGATAGAGTTCCAGGAGTGGGCTACATAGCTGGAAGATAGAGAGGTTCCTACTGACAGGTGTGGTTTGTAGGTAGTGAGGAGCATTTTCTTTCCAAATCGAAGTGGCCTAGCAGGGTGTATATGTGTGCAATAAGTCTAGCAGGGCTTTGCTTTGTTCTGGTTTGTATATTAATTTGTGAACTAGGAGTAATTAATTGTAAGTGAGTTTATTGGGTAATTCAAGCCAATTAAACTAATTTAGTGTTAAGCGGTGATGTTTGATGAGTTAATGGAAAATGTTGCTATTTTATTGTAGGACTGGTTTAGTTTATTTTGGATGGAAGCTTGAAGGTTAAGCGGTACTGTGGGAGGATGGCATTATGCTTAAGGCATTTACCTTAGAAACACAAAGTGCAGGGTTTGATTATTATCTGGGGTAATTGACTAGGCTTAAAATGGCCTACAAGGACAGTTCGACAAATACTAATCTATGAACCTATAAAATGTTGGAATTAGGAGTGTAGAGACCAGGAGTTTCCTGAATGAAACAGTTAAGTTGTTTTTTGTTCTATAGAGTGTCCCTAAATTTTAATGAGTGCTCTTTTGATAAGCTGCTGCACGTGTAAGTCAAATTTCAGGTTATCATCAATTGTCATGCCTAGTAGCTTGGTATTGAGGATGACTTCTATAGGGGTGTTAACAGGCCTGTTATTGAGAAATTTTGTTTGAAGTGTGTAAGGACGTTTGGAATGAGTAATAGCAGCTTTGTTTTTTTTTTTTTTTTGATTCAGTAGAAGCTGGGAGTTATTGAGCCAGATTTCAGCTGATGAAAATCACTCTTGAGTGATGAGTTGTACAGTAATTGGGTTACTGGTAGTATAGATTAAAATGGAGTTGTCTGCATATTGTATGAGAGAAGCTCAACATTTGGCGGATTGTAGGTTGATGTTTTTGAGTTTTGTTGTGAAGTACTTTAGCGATGCTATAGATAAAGTGATAATTGAAAGCATTAGTTGTTTCTTCTCTTGAGCAGTGGGGTTGGGATTTTGGTTATCCATTTGAGCCAGGGTATAGTATTTTAGGTACAGTGGCCCAGAATTGTCTGAATTTTTTGTTGCATCTATTGTGCAGATTGAGTAATAATGTTTCTTGTCAAGCTTGATCTGGCTTTATTTCATATGTGTTTGTATTGCTGAAGATTGTTTTCTGTTTTATTATTGAGCCTTGCCTTCCAGGCTTTATCGCTATTCCTCATTAATTTCCTGGTGGTAGGAGTGAGCCAAGGAGCAGGGTTGTTTTGCTATCTTTTAAGCATAATGGGGACCTCACTATTTAGCAGTTCCATAAATATCTTATTAAAATAGACAACAGCATCATCTAGCAGCAACACTTTTAGGATATTCCAGTTGCAAGATTGTAGAAAGGTATTAAACAGCTGTGGGTCAGAATTGTTAATCTTGCAGGAGGTTGTTTGTGTGTTCCCTTGGAGAGGTTTGGCATTCTCTTGTGTCATATATAGGAAGGGGGTCACTAAGTTTGCTTGCTAATGTGCCATGGGAGCTTATATTGTTAGGGTAAGTTGTTAATAACCAGCCCAGAGTGGTAGTTTTACCATTTTAATGTTGATTCTGGTAGGATCAGTGATAAGCTGGGAGAAACTGTAAAGGTTTATACTAGAAATTGCTATCTCAGAGATGACACTTGAGCAGTCTGAGTTAACATTTCCTACTAATTGTGTCTGTGTGTACATTGTGGGACAGTCAAGATGGAGTGTCCTCCAATGTGCTCATATTGTGTCCAGGTGGGATATAAAGGGCTGACATACATATTGTTTTATGTACGTTTAGATTTAAATTACTTAGAAATAGCTTGGCAATGTGAAAGGAAGGTATGATAGATGGGAAAGGGGACCGGTTTATGCTACTGTGGTACCTTATTGCTACTCCTCCTCCTGCTTTTATGTTTAATCTGGCAGCTCTAAGGATGTTATAGCTGGAGGAGTATTTCTGTGTTACTGATATTAGGTTTTAGCCAAGGTTATGTTATTGCTAATATCTCAACGGAGTGATATTTTATCCATGTGTGTGGTTCTTAATGTGCAATACACCACATAGTCTTTCACATTGAGGGGATATCACTGATACCCTTTTATTTTATGCCTGAATCAGTCTATATATATCTGCCATTTTTTGCTTTAAATACCAGAATGTTTGAGGACAATTTTGTATACCCTGTATGTTCACAGGCAATTAAGATACTATACCTGCTATGTTCAGCTCAGATTGTCTTTACCACAACAGACTTTGCAAAACAGATGAAATCCAATCTAGCAAATATTAGGGAAAACTCCTGCATTACACCAGTAACATTAGCATATGTTAAAAGATAATCAACTCTATTCAGCATTTATTATAGTGATTTAGCACAAAGTTCCTTATTAAAATAGATGAAATTAAAACCAAAGTTAGGGAAAATTAGCTAAATTACAATGTTTAAATTATTACACAATAAAGAAATTATAATGCTACAGCTATATTAACAAACAACGTGTCACTATACGAAAGTAATTATAGACTGAGCATTGTTAAAACACTTGAGTAATGTTTGTTGGTTGGCTGGCTTTCAAAGGCATGCAAGGACACATTGACGTAAAGCCATTACAAGTAACACAGTACTACACTTTTATGCTTCTTTTGAACAGGTAACTCCTAACAAAAACATGCACATGTGTATAAAATGAACACCTCATAACTAATCAGACATGTAGAAAATGTCTTTTATTACAGATATGTTTTTTTTTTTCAGAGCAGTGTAAAGCAAGTAACATGCTGACTGGACCGTCTCTTTCATTGGTAAGCCTTATATCTGTATTTGTGTTCCTATAACCTTCTTAACAGTACAGGCAGTTATTTGTTTTTTTTAAGTCTAAATCAGATTCATTCTTCTCCTCTCTTCTCCTGCCTGATAATTTAACTTGCCCCACAGGCGTTTATACTCTCTGCATAGTTTAAGCATTCATATGTATGCGCTGAACATTTTTTACAGTTTTTAGTTGTCATTGTTTTGTGACATCTTGTTATGCAGATAAAATAGGAATACTCATACAGGATTTGTCTAGCATGAGCGTGCAGTCCCTTCAGAGATTTATTAACTTTGAAGAACTGAGGAGTGAACAAGCCAATGTAATTTATATGTGTGATTTCTGTCTCCCATGTTCTCATTGTTTATATTAGCATGAAACCAGTGCTGGCCTTTTCAGGGAATGAAGACAGCTACTAAAATTACTAAACTAACGCAGCTTCTCTGGTGCATAAAACCAAAGTATAATGGGGGCTCATTGATAAGATCTCTGCCCTACAAGACTAGGATTTGAGGTTCTGTCTTGAGCTCTTCTCACCCTTGTGTTTAGCTTGCATGTTCTCCTATATATATATATATTATTCTGAAATAAATACTAAAACCTCAGCCATCTTTTTCTGGGTAATTATTTGTGTTGTTTCTAAACATTCCAACTTAGCTCAGCAATGGTTTCTCATATTTGAAGTTATGGTGGCTAATATAGCCTCCTGCTGATTTGAATGTTATTATTTCTAGTGAGCATTTATTAAGATGTACTTTAGAAAGTGATCAGAAAAGAGATCAGAGTTACAGAATCCTAACAGAATTCCTCTGGTGAACAGCTATCTGACTAGATTTTTCACTTGTCAGATTTCAGTGTTTGCCTGTCAATCGTCAGTTCACCCATCAAAGTCAACTTTTCACCCATCAGACTCAGAGTTTCTCCTGAGACACTTACTTATTCATCTAGCAGGCTTGACTGTTAACGTAGGAGAGATGACACTTTGGACACCAAATTTGGCTGTTTGCCCATCACACTCTGCAGTTCACCCATCAGGGTCAACGGATGGCCCAGTGTTTGCTGTTCCCCCATCACACTTAACTATTCAGTCATCAACCACTACTGTTAACTCAACAGAGTAAGCCCTTAAATGTGATTATTCTCACATCAGGCTCATCTGTTTAACTATCAAAGTTGACTTATCTATCAGGCTTGCTTGTTTTCCCATTAGCTCATTAAACTTCAGTCATGCTTCCAGGTGTTTCTGTTGTATCATCCTAATGACACCTCTGGATGAATAATTTTCCCTGTTCATATTTACATTAATAACTGCAAAAACATGCTTTTGACAAGCTACTGAAAGGTTTCCTCTTAAAGCTTACATGATGCACAACTTGTCTGTGTTGTTACTTCACCTCTGTCTAGTGTAAGTAAAGTGATATTAACTGCTGGTGATATACCCTTTATTTATAGTATCATAATGTTCATATTCTCTAAATATTTTAGCAACCAAGCAATACAGACAGAATTGCTTAGCTAATATGAAAAATCACAAAATGCTGCTCACTGTATGTTACACTTCAGTAATTACTAAGAGATTGTAAGTAGTTTGCAAAATTACAAAAAATAATTTTCAATGTTTATTGTGAGTTAGGAACTCCTCTTTAAGACCTAGAATCTGCTACTTCTTTATTTGTAGAGATATGAACCTTTGCTTGAACTGTTGGGATGTAACTTGATTTTGTCAAAAGACTCAGGACACAGCCATTGGAAGATGGAGAACAAACGCCCAGAGCACTGTTGAGTGAATTAGACTCAGTTGTTTACTATGTGGTGGCTGAACATGTATGTGTGTGTATGTATTTATTTATGTGTGTATGTATTTATTTATTTGTCTGTCTTTATTGACTGGGAAAGTCCAACTGGGCAAAGCCCATTTTCACCAGAGGCCCAGGAAGAAAAGCTCCATCACAGTACATTTATATTAACTAGAGAATTTTAGAAAGATCTCAGAAAAACAACAGTTACACTTCTCAGAAAAATCAAACATTCTTTCCCCCTCAACTTCCTTGCTTATTTTTAATAGAATATCTCAAGGGTATCCTCTTTCAATAAACATATCAATCAATTTTGTGATTTCTACATTGTAAATGTAATCATCACTAACCAGTCTCGAAAGCCTTACCATCTGCCCTTTCATAATATTTTTCTTTTGAAAATATGGATGACAACTATTAAAGTGTAAAAAAGAATTGGAAAAGTCTTTTTGCGGTAAATATTGGACTGCAAGGTACCATTTTCATTGTATAACAAAATGTCCAAATATTCACATCTATCTGTATGAATTTTACTAGTAAACTTCAGGAATGAGGTTGTTGATTCAATATAATCAACAAAATCCTTAACCTCTTCCATTGACCCTTTCCAAAAAATTAAAATGTCATCTAAAAAAACGCAAGTATAGGGCAATGTTAGACTTGTACTGGGATTTGAACACTGTTTGTGTTTCCCATACAGCCAACACTAAGCATAAATGGGAGCACATCTAGCACCCATAGCCATTCCAGTGCTCTGTTTAAAAAACTCCCCTTCAAACATAATAAAATTGTTTAATAAAACGATTTCCATTATTTCCACCAACAGTCTGACCATGTGCATCCCACCATACTTCATGAGACAGATGTCAAATATACTCAGACCTTCCTGATGTGGGATAATAGAAAATAAATTGATGACATCTATAGTTACCATTAGATATTGCTCACCTACCAAAGTTTCTTTTAATTTATAACATCCAGACAGTGCCAGGAATCCCTTAGAAAATGAGGTAACTGTTTTAATGTATGTTTACAATAAAAATCCACAAATGATGTCACTGCTTCTGTCTTTGAGCCCTTTGCAGAAACTACTGGGCGAAAAGGTGGATCATTCGTACTTTTGCGGATTTTTGGGATCCCAAAGATGGAGGGAATGATAGGTGCCTCAAACATGAGGTAGTCATACTCAACCTTTTCAATCAGTCCCTCCATCAATAGATCATAGAGTTGCCAATTTACCTTCGTACAGGCTCTGTATACCTCAAATTTTGAAACCCTAACATAAGTAGTGTTGTCACTTAGTATATCACCCATTTTGACAGAATAATCAGTATTAGTCATTATAACTACCCCCCCCCCACCTTTGTCAGGTTTCACATTGGTTGGTTCAATAAAAGCTCTCTTCCTACCACTCAAAACTACAACTTGTGAGAGATGCACTTATACAGCCAAACTGTAAGCAAAGCTCTCTTCACCCAAGACTGGACTAGACAGTCAAGAGGCGAGGGTAAACACACCACACCACACTCAACATATAGTCCCTCAAAACCTACACCACCAAAACACACACACAGAAACACAAAGCACACACCTACATTCATGGAGGCTGTCAATAAAAATCTGACCAAGCAACAGAGACCTCCAAAGCAGAAACGCAAGCAACCACCACCCCCAACACAACCCAAATGACACACAGCCCCCAAACTCAGTGTGCCACCTAACCACAGCCCATAAGGCATAACAATGTACCCAACACTCTAGTCATAGGTGACTCTATAGTCAGGCACACTGATGTTCAACTCACCAGGCTAAACAAGGAGAAAGTTACTGTCAGCTGCCTGATGGGTGCCAGGATCCGCCACATAATGCACGCCCTCAGGTCACTCCACAACAAGTAAAAATATGACTCTGTCATTGTCCACATTGGTGTGAATGACCTGAGACATATCTCCCTGGACTACATGAAAAGAGACATGGAGGAACTCTCCGATCTTGTAGCCCAGGCAGGTATGACCCTAGCCCTGAATAGCATCCTGCCATCACCCAGAATAAGAACACAGTACAAGGACAAAATGATTGACTTCAACAATTGGCTAAGCTTCTGGTGTCATTCTAAGGGGATCCAGTATCTGTCTGCCTGGGATGACATGATCGACAGACCACGATGCTTTGCCAGAGATGGCCTGCACCTGTTGCCCTTGGGATTCCGGATACTGGCTAAGGCTCTTGCCAACCCTATAGTGCCTTTTTTAGGCAAGGTTCAAATGACAAATTCACCACCGTACAAAATAAAAGAAATCCAGCACCCCGAGCAGAAGTAGCTTAAAGTTCTTTTATTAAACCAGACCGGTTTCAGCAATCAGCTTTCTTCAGTGGTTTAGATAACTACACAACCATAGGCCATATTTATTAGTATTTTGAACTAGGCAGTATGACATCATTTCCTGTGTTCATGAAAAAATCACCAAAACATGTAAATATATATGACTAGACCTGAAAAGCACAAAAATCAATTAGTATATAGAAAGTATAAAAAGAATATTGATACTGAAATATATATCAAAATTGAAATAGTGCTTCAATAAATTTGTAATATAACCAGAATCCTGTAGTTCAGTATAACAAGTAGAACAAAAATGGTATTGAAACATATAAATGGATTACAGTTATTAGGGGCAATAACCCCTCACAATTTATCATTAAGACCAGGTGGAAGTAAACCACCTAGTTTTACAATCCATTTCGTTTCTTTTTGGTTGAGCAATTTGTGCCATCCAGTTTTAAAATTTCTATTACCAGAAATCTTGTCAATACTGATAAAAGAAAACTGGGCCGTTTTATGTATCAAAGAATGTTTGTACAAAGCATTGGTGGACCTGGCATTCCATATATCACCCAAACGTTCGGAAATACGAATTCTAAACTGTCTGGATGTTTGTCCAATGTAAAATGCCCTGCATGTACATGTGGCCAAATAAATCACCCAATCTGTGCTACAATTTGCAAAGAAATTTATATTATATACCTTGCCTGTGCTCTTGCTTGTGAATTCCTCGGTGGTAAATACATATTTGCAAAAAGAGCAATGACCACAAGGGTGATTGCCAATAAGTTTGTCTCCCAACAAGGTTGTCTGAGTAATAGATACATCCAATGGTGTAGTTCTTTTGTAATAAGAAAAGTGTGACCTCAGGCTTTTACCTTCACGGTATGAAAAGAGACATCTGTTGTCCAACCAGTTTGCCAGATGTGTGTTTGTTGTTAATATATTCCAATGATTATTAATAATGTCCATCAATTGATAGGTGTTCTTACCAAAGATGGTTACTAACCTAGGTGTCTGTACAGAAGAACTAGCAACTTTGGATTTATAACCCAACAAACTGTCCCTTGATAAATTTTTGGTCATTTGGACTGCAGAGTGAACATCCAATTTATTATAACCTCTCTGTAAGAATCTATTCGAGAGATCATTTTGACAATTCTCAAGGTCCATATCAGATGAACATATTCTCTTAATCCTGATGAATTGTGATTTAGGAATGTTTTTTATAATATGCCTGGGATGTAAGCTAGAGTCATGTAATAAACTGTTGTATTGTGGGTATTTTCTGTGCACAGTGGTACGTAGATTATTGTCTGGTTCCCTACACAGATGGACATCCAAAAAGTCAATCTGCTGCAGATTATAATTAAACGAAAATTCTATGCCCCATTTGTTACTGTTAAGATATTCAACAAATTCCATAAGGTACCCTGTGCCCCCTTTCCAAACAAGCCAACAATCGTCCAGAAAATGTCTCCAAATGTCGATTTCTGGCATATATAAGTTGTGTAATTCACTATATATAATCTGATCTTCAACATATCCCATAAAGAGATCAGCATATATTGGTGCGAAAGAGGCACCCATCGTGTACCCTGAATTTGCCAGTAACATTGGTTTTGAAAATAGAACACATTCTTGGTTAGAACATGATCCGCCATGCAGATTAATAGGGTGTTAAATCCTGGACTGTAAATGGTGATCTTCTGTAGCCAATATTCCAGTGCCATTAGACCAGCCCAATGTGGTATGCTAGTATACAGTGATGTAACATCTAAAGTGCACATAAGCCAATCTGGTTCAAGTTGGGATTCAGAAACAATCTGTAGGAATGCCGTGGTGTCTTGCAATCTGGCCCGTACATGTGGTAACAAAGGTTTTAAATATTGTGTCAGAAAGACTGATAGTGGTTCAGTAAGTGAACCCATACCTGAAACAATAGGCCTGCCCAGTGGTGTATTTTGGGACTTGTGAATCTTAGGCAATAAATATAGATATTGCTTCACTGGATCTTGATTGGTTAAATGAAATCTAGTTTTAGTACTAATGATACCTTCCTCAACTGCAAGCTGTAAAAAATCATCAATTTATTTCTTAAATTTAGGGGTAGGGTCAATAGGCATATGTAAATAATGCTGAGTGTTCGACACCTGTCTCATTCCCTCAGCCCAGTAATAACTGGAATTCATGACCACAATGGCCCCACCCTTGTCCGCAGGAAGAATGGTAATGTCAGTATTGTTTTTAAGATTCATAAGAGCCTGTTGTTCCTCAACATTTAAGTTATTTCTAAGAGTGTTCCCTGAACCCAACTGATGGTGTAAATCCTTAATAAGAGCATTCTGGAATATGGCTACATGTTTGTCCATTGGAGGACAAAATTTGGATGGTAAAAATCTAAATTCAGTGGATCTTTGAGTAGATTCCTGTTGATCAAAAAAGAGTTTAAGGTTTAGTCTTCTACAAAAATCCATGACATCTGATACAAAGATACTTTCATCAACAAAAAAAACAGGAATAAAACCAAGGCCTTTATTTAACAAAAGTTATTCAATAGGTGTTAATACATAATCAGAGATATTATGCACGTTGGAGCAATCTGCATTCATTTGACAATGGACAGAAAGAGTTGCTCTAATGTTTTTATGTTTGCGTCCCCCCCTGTGTCTGTGCCTAAAGGGTGATCAGCATTACGTGTTCTTTTGGAAATCGGAGAATCTGAAATATGAGTGGATTCAGTATCACCAAGGTAACAGGTAGAAGCAAGAAAAATCTGAGGGTAATGCTACTCAATGCTAGACGTCTAAACCGCAAAATGCACTCACTCGAGGCACTCCTTAAAATGGAGAACATCGACATCTATGCAGTGACAGAGACCTGGTTCAAGGCTCCAGAGAGCACCCCTGCATTACCAGGCTATAATTCATACCACACTTTTCAGCCACCTAACCTGGACTGAAGCACTAAAAGTGGAGGCGTGTCCATATTCATTAAGGATATCCACACCTCCATAGGTTCATAGGTTCATAGGTAGGTATTAGGCTATCGGCCCAAGGCCCTACGTAAGCCTAGCCAACAAGGTTCCCTGGCTTACGCCACCCAAGAAAGTTATTTTCCTGTGCCACTGTCGAGCAGAGACACAGAAGTGATCCCCGGGGTGTATTTCCTATTCCCCATCCACTCATCAAGATTTTTCTTGAAGAGTGCTAATGAAGAACTTTGCTTGACATAGATGGGTAGCCTGATTCAGAGTATGGGAAGTCTCTGGGATAGGAATCTATCCCTCCAGCATGTCCTATTTATTGTGGTGACAAGGTTTAGGTCCCTAGTGCATGTAGCTCGGAGGGATTGGGATTTCTTTAGGTGTAGCATGTCCAACAGCTCTGGGTTTGACATAGCTTTATATGTTAGGCAGAGATCACCTCGGAGTAGCAGGTGAGGGCATTTATAGGAACAGCAGGGTACTACAGAAAGTATGTCCCCAGTTATAGTACTATAGCTGCTCCCCTCAAACCTGACGAGGAAGAACAGGCCAGATAAGGTAGTGTGGACCCCATCATGTGAGCAGGCATTCCAGGAGTGTAAAGAAGCTTTGGGAGGACCCCCCTGTGTTAGCCAGTCCAGATTACAGCAAAGAATTTGTTGTGCAGGTGGATGCTTCACACCATGGGGTGGGGTCTGTACTTAGCCAAATTTCTTCAGAGGTAGAAGAGCACCCAGTGGTTTATCTCAGTTGTAGGCTCCAACCCAGGGGGGAATGCTATGCAGCTGTAGAGAAGGAATGTCTAGCCATAGTGTGGGAACTGTGGAAACTCCAGCCTTATCTGTATGGAAGGAAATTCACTATTATGACAGATCACAACCTCCTAACATGGTTAAACAGAGCCAGCCAGCAAAATGCCAAGTTGCTAAGATGGAGCCTGGGGTTGCAAGTATATGATATGTCATTGCAGCACCGTAGTGAGAGTAGCAATGCCAATGCAGATCAGCTCTCAAAACAGGGAATGGGGTGAGGAACACTCAGACCTAACCCTCTCAAGCGGCATTTCTCAAGGGTCACTTGAAAAACTAGCTTGAGTTTTCTGGGGGGCGGGGTGTGAAGGCTGCCAGCCTAGCCAGATAAAATTGTGCAGATAATTCTATCATTTGTAAATATGAATGTTGAACTACAGGCTTGTCTTAAATGTAAAGAAATACTGTTACAAGTGGAACTGGAAATAAATGTGACAACAGTGCACTCTACTGACCAAAGTAAAGCATGTGGTGACCCTTTGAAGTAGACAGTGGTGCCGAAAAGCCTAGATGAAGAAATTCTTTCTATTGTTTTAACCAAGAATCAAATTGCTAGATTTGAACATGCAAATGTATTTTTATTGCTCTGCTCCTGAACAGCTGCAAAATAACAAAAGGAGGTGTAAAAAATGTAGATGCAGTTTCTGTTGGCCTGGGAACACTAGGAAAGTGTGAAATTATATAATGTTTATCAGAACTGCAATTTCAATTTAAACAGAGAGAACCATAGATTATAGAGCATTTTTGTCTTGATCATCCAACTCACAGCACTGCCTCTTGCTCGCATGTAAGTTATCTTAGACTTGTGTTTTCTTTTAGAGATAGCTAGAACTAGAACGTTTTGACTAAGTGTTTTTCTGTGATGTCAGAACTGTACTACTGAATTATTTTAAGTATTTCTTTGTGATCTCTGAACTCTTGACTAGCACTGACTGTGTAGTAAAAAGCATTTTAAAACCTTTTAACTGTGGCTGGTTTGTGTAGAGATAATTTAAGCTCTAGAGTACATGGCATATTTATAGAGTTTACTGTCCAAGTCACTCCAAATAAGCTTTGACTGATTAGTCACATATCAATTGGATAATTATATTGCACAGTAATAATTTTATACCCTTTTAAGGGCCTTTGAGTAGCTGATAATTATTAGCTGGGTGGTGGCAGGGTACTACTATATAGTCTGGGTAAAAGGGGCACAGCTGGAGAACCTGGGCCAGCCTTCCCCAGAGGTGTCTGTGTGGCTGTGTAAACTCTTATCTCAAAGTGCGTGTGTGTCAGCTACTTGGGCAGGGACATGAAGCACTGGTTGGACAGAGAGGGTGCTGGAGATTTTAGCTTGCCCAGCTAGGCTGAGATCTGGACCCTATAGCTGTGCCATTAGGGAGTCTTATTGGGGACCTGGCGAGCAAGGGGGTGACCAGCCTCGGACTGACTGTGATCTCTGTGTGCTCTTAAGGGAAATTGCACTTTACTGTGTGTATTTGTTATCCTTTCTTCTCATATGAGATGCCCTCTCTGGTATTAGTGGTGAGGATTGAGGCTCCTTTATTGCTGGGCCAGGGCACGGGTGTCACAAGCACTCTTCAAGAACAATCTTGATGATTGGATGGGAAATAGGAAATTCACCCGGGGGATCACTTCTGTGGCTCTGCTCGACAGGGGCAAAGGAAAATAATTTTCTTGGGTGGTGAAAGCCAGGGTACCTTTTTGGCTAGGCTTATATAGGCCCTAGGGCCAATACCCTAGTACCTACCTATGAACCTATAAAGTATGATAGGGAAAAAACTTAGAAATAGGTAATGAGAAATTTGTGTTTTCACTCCCCATCATATCATGAAATAATCCTCTCCAGCCTGTAAAGAGCATCTGTTAATCCTCTTATGTTACAAGATAGCAGATGTGCTAGTTGTTGCTTTAAGCTGCTGGAGGACTAGCATCTACAAGTATGCCTCATGATTTGTTTTGATTCAATACTAGAGGTAAAAGTTAATTGAAAAAGTTTGTCAGTTGAGTATAGTGCAAAGTGCTTCATACAAAGAGTAGTAAACAAAGGCATCTGATCATGACTCATGATGACAGACAGTCAAACGGTTGTTTAAAAAGGGATGAAAAGATCCAAAGGTTCCATGAGATAACATCAGCTGAATGTAATGTTTTGTGCCATTTAATGGAAACCCCACACTGCTAAATGATCTCTAAAGCTAGACAAGCATATGTTGTCATAGAAGAAAATCAGTTTGGCAATGATCTGATGAAAGTGAGAAGAGAAATAGCTGTCATGCCAGAAGAGATATCTCGGATTATGAAGGGGTAGATATCAATGTATTTGGGAAACTCATTAAGAAATAAGATAATTGTGACCGGAGGTGAGAGCAATGGAGTAAATGTGAGCCTGCATTAAGGAAGAAATGAGGAAGGAACCTGTAAATAAAGGAGTGAGGGAAGAAAGTGTTGGAAGAGGACACAACCAGCCTGGCAAGGAGAGCAAGAAAGGAAGCGATCGAAGAATACATGAACACCTTCAGAAGGGTGAGAATTATGAGAAAAGTTGTGACAAAAGCGTATGCCACAAAAAGGCAACAAAGCATATTTGGCAAGACAAAGTAGCCATAAGAAAGGAGACAGCTGATGTCTGAGTAGAAAAAGCTTTCAGCTCAGCTGGAAAATGTAGGCTGAATCTGCCTGGTTTTACAAGACGATAACTGCAAAGTGCTACAAATCAGCCATAAATACTAAATGAATTATTTACCTTTGTATTTACACAGCATTGACAAGGAAACAGGTTAGCATAAGAAGGTACACCACATATGGATGGGGCTAATGGATAGATGGTAATATGTCTACAGTAGACACAAAGACGGAACTGCACACTTGATTTTAGAAACTATACTTGAAAGGTACTGTAGCATTTGGGTCAGGTAATGGTAGTTTCCTTTAACAAATATGGGTGCAGTAATTGGCCAGGCAATGACAAGCCAGTTCATTTGTCTTCAGATCAAGGGAGCTTTAGAAACAGATTCTGCTGGCAGACTGGTATAATTAGTAGATGTTCAGTCACTCACTGGTAGTGAACAGCTTAGTATCAGGTAACATGCATCTCATGGACTGATGTTGATTCAGTACAATAACTGGAATTCAGTAAGGTGTGTGACATTCTACGTGACAGGTGGTTGGTAGTAAAGTAAGCGTGTCTTGGGGTGGTCCCCAGAATGTCAAAGAAACTGCCTAAATGGTCAAAGGAACAGAAACAGAAACTCAGGATTGTGGAGGGGGGGAATTGTCACAAAAAAAAGAGTAAGCAGTGCAGTATTTCTCTGGCACTGATCCTGTTCAGGAGCTCGAAGAGTGTATAATGACACTAACACAAGTGGGATAAGTTGATTCTTCCAGTAGAACTTTGAGAGGCCAGTCTCTAAACACAAATACGGTAGCTTGCAGGAGAAAAGCATGAGTAGAGGCTGCAATTTAATGTAAAAATACACACAGTTTTGCACTTCAGTGGGACTCCATGTAAAACCTGGATATTTTATAGGCTCAGTCTAAGAAGACAACAAGGTCAAAATGATCTGGGGTCACAATCATCCATAAACTGAATCATACTATGTAATGCGAATGGACAATGCGAAGGCCAACAAGATGCTGGGGGTGAAACGCATAAGGAGTGTATTGCAGAGGTATTGAGTTCATCCTTTCATTTTATAGTTCATGAGTAAGGCTTCATCGAAAATATTGTCTCCATTTATGGACAGCATATATAAAAAAAAAAGTACAGAAGGCTAGTTAAAGTGAGCACCATGCATTACAAAATTGGTAAAAGAAAACAAGAGAGTTGCATAAGACAGTGACTTAGGTGGTCTTGTACACAGTAGAAAAGAGAGACTAAAGGGAGGATATCATCTACGTGTTCCTCATTGTTAGGTGGTAGGGGGAAAGGGAGGACCTAAAGAGAAAGGACAGAGAAGGCAGACATAGTTGACACTTGAAAAGAGGGAAGTTTAAAGGAGAACTCCATCCAAAAGTCAATTTTTTTCTTTCTAAAAAGTGTTTTTATTTCCCTATAATCCAACACTAAACACTTCATGTACAGAAAAGCATAATTTAATAAGTATGCTTGCCTTTCTTTCCTGCATTTGTCTCATCTGTTACATTACAACAGCTACTAAGGGAGGAAGAGTAAGAGCATGGAATAAAAACATTATATTATGGCACCTACGGATATACTGGAAGAGCCTAAACAAAAGATGATATAAAAACTGAGAAACTGGAAGCTCTTTTTTATGGAAATGGATAGCAAGACACAAGCAGTGAGAATGTTTTTAGTCCCTTATAAAGGTCAGGTGTATTGTATCAACCACAGGAGATGCTATGGATAGTAATTAATAAAGAGTTGAAGGATTTTATCAGGGCAGGGAAGAGGGCAAGAGGGCAGGGAAGAGGGCAAGAGGGCAAGAGTCAAGTGGGATAAGTTGATTCTTGCAGTAGAACAAGGTGGTTTAGGATTACCTGATTTGAAAGACTATTTTAGAGCTACTCAGTTAAGGTTCTTATACATAACACAAGCAGAAAGCTATAATACAAGTGGAAAAAATATGACAAAGTAGAGGAAGGGATTCAAGAAATAAGGAGAGAGTGGAATTTTACATGCAGATCCTTGAGGAGAATGGGACCAGCCATACATAATATTATATTCATAAAGTAGCAGAAATTATTCTAATAACTAAGCTAATACAAGAATGGAAAAGGAGAGGATTGAATTTAGGGTTGCATAGAATATGCAAAAAGGGGCTGAAATTTACTGGAAAAAACAGGCAAAGGTACCACGATCTGGGAGAAAATAACTATGGATGGAAAGGTAATAGAATGGGAAGAGGCCAAGAAGACATTTGGACTGCAGGCTAGACACTGCCTTCCCTGTCAGCGATTGATATCCGACTATATGTAAACAGAAAGGGATAGGGCAATCCTAAGTGAAAGATCTGCTCTGGTGAAGTTTTTATTTGAATCTAGAACAGAAGCTGCTGTTAAAAAAAAGGGATAATTAGTAGGGCATATAAAATAATGCTAACTCTAGAAATCAATCAGAGGAACTTAGAAAAGACTCGGAACAGACATTAGATAAGCAATTCACAAGGAAACAATGGGAAGACGTATTATGGCTCCCAAATATGCAACAAAGTCTGGAACATTTAGGATTTTTGCTTGGAAATGTTCACATAGTTATTTTTATACCCCAAGCAAACTCCAAAGAATTTCCCCCACTTGTCGATAGCAGATGTTGTAGGTGTGATGGGGAAGAAATAAATAACTGGGAACATGTGTCTTGGGAGAATAATGAGATGGCAGATTCTCTACAGAGTACACTATCAGAAATACTGGGTGCATAAATGGATGTAATTAAAGAAATTATTTTTTGAGCTGGGCCTGGGATACAGGATCTGACTTGCCTAGACTTAGTAAGGTCTTGTTAATTTTAATTCTGGCAGCTGCCAAAAAAGCAACTACTAGAAAAAGGAAAGCAGAGACTAAGCCAAATGTATTTAAAGTACTGAATATTTTAACAGACAAAAAACAACTGGAAGTGGGATCTTCAAAAAAGGGTAGTGGGAAATTAAATAAGAAACATGAAAATTGTGGTAATGAGACATGCATAGTAATGTTTTGGGGAGGGAGTGAGGTTTAAGGGAAGGCAGGAATTGAGCAATTTATGTAATGTTGGATTGATGATAATTATGCAAAAGAATATACATGATGTATAATGTTTGTAACTAGGAACATGTTAATATGGTTTGTTTTCTATATAAATGTATGTTTGTCTATGTCTTAAATAATAATTCAATAAAAGTGTTAAAAAATATCCCAGAACTAATCACCAACATATCACTGCAACTTGTTCAAGTCCTTCAAATGGCAATTTTTAAAGTACAGTCTTGACTATAAATACTGTCTGTTAAATTGCACTTTTTATCCCTACTAACTCCCTCTAGGTCTCTAAGATGAGAATAGCGGAACCCTAGTAAAAGAATCAGTGCGCTAATTTTTATGGATGTTCCCTGTTTAAGAACTCAGTGGGCCATTTCTGGAATATGTTCCCTCACACTTTTGGAGACACAGCCATCCTATCTGCTTTAAAAAAAAAACTTGATGTTCCACTTGACATAGCTATAAGACTATACATGGAAGTAAAGCTGTCAAAGCAAAAAAATGTAAAAAGAAAAGAAAAAATAGGAGCACTACAGTTCAGTAAATAGCATGATTGGATTGTTGATAAAATCTTTCTCCTCAAGGAAACTAACAACTTGGTCATCAATAACTAGAGCAAATAATGAAGCAAATTAAACATCCCCCCTACACTCACACCAACTAAATATACCAACTCTGAGATCACAGTACAGTGGGAAAAAAAAGGTCAAAGTTTGCCATGGTGGCCAAGTGGCTAGTTTCCCAGAGGAGAAATATATCGCTCCGGGAGTTCGTTGATTTAAATTTTCGCTGAAGTCGTCTCACTGTTATGTGAGTTGACATTATGTTAATTTGAGGATTTAAAGGTAATCCATATCATAACACTGAAAACTCATAACACTGAAACCCATAACTTTGAATCCATTTCACGAAAAACTCACAACACTGAAAAGTGTAGATCAGTACAGAATTGTGCAGAATGTATGCGATGGTGTCATTTCTTATCATAGGAGTCATTAGGGAAGTGAGTCTAGCACACTATGTGTGAATTGCAATAGCCAGCATCATGTTGTACCCCCAGATCTGTAGACATCCATACTTACCTAAGCACTGATTCACTGCTTGTATTTTTTTTCTTTTGTCGACAGTTGTGCAATCATGGAGTTAATATATATAAGTAAGGGGTGTTATGAGTTTTCACTGATATGCATTTGACCTTTTGAATTTGTATTATAGGATCAAAGGATCATAGGAAGTTACTAGGCTATTGGCTCTGAGGCCCTTATAAGCCTAGCCAAGAGTTTAACCCCTGTTTAGACAGGTCAGCACCCAAAGCCCCTGTCCAGCAGGGACACAGGTGGAATCCCAGCGGTGTATTTTCTGTTTCCCATCCAGTTATCCAGGTTGCGCTTGAAAAGGGATAATGAGGTACTCTGCTTGATGTGGACAGGGAGTCTATTCCACAGATGGGGAAGTCTCTGGGACACAAATCCGTCCCACCAACAAGTTCTATTGATGTCACAGACCAGGTTGAGGTCCTGCATGTGGATTACTCGAGTGGAGCCTGACTTGCGGATATGCAGCAGTCCCATCAAGGTGGGGTCTGAGATTGCTTTGTATGCCAGACAGAGGTCACCTCTGAGGAGTCGGTATGAAACTGAGTAGAGGGACAGGGCTTTTAGCCTATCTGTGTAGGGTAGATGTTTGAGGCCTTGGATTCTTCTGCTAGAGACAATCATAAGGTCTTCTTCACATATGTCCACAATCTCAATGGAAGCATCCAGATCTATTCAGAACTGGTGGTCAAGGACACCACATACACAAATGCTGTAGATATAGCCAATCTACTGGCTGACAGATTCAGCAAAGACTTCTCCCCTCTGTCCCCCCCATCCGTAAATCAGGACATCCCCAGTACCTGACCCCCACCCCTTATCTCTAGGGAACAGGTCATCACTGCCCTCTCAAAGGCAAAACATATAGCCTCCATGGGACCCAATATCTTCCTAGGCTGCATCCTACATGAACTTAGGCATGAACTTGCAGCACCATTAGGCACCATATTCAACCAAAGCCTGAGTACCGGCTTTGTCCCAGCCAAGTGGAGGGCAGCCACTGTCATCCCTTTACACAAAGGTGGGGCATTCACTGATCCAGGAAATTATAAACCCATCAGCCTAACTAGCCTGATCTGCAAAGCCATGGGATGGATTATTGTGGACCTCATTAACAGGGACATTGGCAACCTCCAAACACTCGACCCACTTTGTCAAGGGGAGGTCATGTCTGTTAAATCTGGCTGACTTCTTTGAGACCGTCACCAAAACCATGGACGAGGGGAAGACGGTGCACACCGCTTACCTTGACCTAGCCAAAGCCTTCAACACTATTCCATAGTTGGGCATAGTAGATAAACTCTCTTAACTAGGCATCAATTTGTATGTTATCAGATGGGTAGCAAACTGGCTCATTGATAGAACCCAACTAATCAAAATAGGGGAAGCCACCTCAACCAGTAGACCCGTAACCAGCAGCGTACCCTAGGGATCAGTCTTGGGGCCTCTGTTATTTGGGATATACTTCTCTGAGGTGCAGGACAAAACCAGTGGGCTATGGCTGACTAAGTTTGCAGATGACTGCAAGTTAGGTGCAGTCATCAATTCCCCAAGTGATGTGGACGTCCTCCAAGAGAGTCTCACCCATACAAATGACTGGTGCCAGAAACATGGCCTCAAGCTGAATGCCAGAAAATGCATCATCGTCCCCTTTTGGGAGAATTACCTCCCCACATATCACATTAATAACAACATCCTAAGAACACGATCAGTAGTGAGGAATTTGGGCACCCAGGTTGATAGCAAACTAACTTCTGACCACCATGTTGCTTCACACCCAGGTTGATAGCAAACTAACTTCTGACCACCATGTTGCTTCACACCCAAGTTGATAGCAAACTAACTTTTGACCACCATGTTGCTTCCATTGTACAGAAAGCTTTCTACATGGCGCACCTCATAAGTAAGGGTATCTCATCCAGGGACAGAGCGGTCATAACATCCCTGTATTCCTCCCTTATAAGGCCAATTATTGAGTACAACAACCCATTCGGCATGTACCTCGTAAAGCACATGCAGCAGCTGGAGAGACCACAGAGGTTTCTCACCAGGAGAATCCAGGGCCTCAAATCACCTACCCTACACAGATAGGCTAAAAGTTCTGTCCCTCTACTCAGTTTCATACAGACTCCTCAGAGGTGACCTCTGTCTGGCATACAAAGCAATCTGAAACCCCTCCTTGATGAGACTGCTGCATATCCGCAAGTCAAGCTCCACTCGAGCAACCCATACGCGCAACGTCAACCTGGTCTGTGATATCAGTAGAACTTGTTGGTGGGACAGATTTGTGTCCCAGAGACTTCCCCATCTGTGGAATAGACTCCCTGTCCACATCAAGCAGAGTACCTCATTATCTCATTTCAAGCGCAACCTGGATAACTGGATGGGAAACAGAAAATACACCCCGGGATTCCACCTGTGTCAGTGCTGGACAGGGGCTTTGGGTGATGACTTGTCTAAACATGGGCTAAACTCTTGGCTAGGCTTATAAGGGCCACAGAGCCAATAGCCTAGTAACCTCCTATGATCCTGTGATTCTATGAGGAACCTCTGTAATCTCTCCAGCTGCTACATGTGTTTTGTAAGGTACTTGATGAAGGGGGCGTTGCACTCAATAATTGGCCCTATAAGGGAAGAACACAGGGATGTTATGACCTCCTTGTTCCTGGATGAGATACCCTTACTTATGAGGTGCACCATATAGAAAGCTTTCCATACAATGGAAGCAACATGGTGGTCAAAAGTCAGGTAGCTATCAACCTGGATGCCCAAATTCCTCATGACCCCTCTGACATCTGACCTGTGATCCCATGTAGGCTTGGTCATCTGAAAGGGTACTTTTAACTGTAGAATCTTACTTGATATATTTTCTTCTCTTACCAATGTATAACTGACAATCTCTTTTTACCCATGTTCTATATCTTCTTTTACCTGGAGTGTTTTATTAATTTCTTGTTATATTACTATGCTCAGCATACATGATGAAACCTGTTTTGTGTAGTATGCTGGATGTACTGTAACTGACATTGTCTTTTACCTATGTTCTATATCTTCTTTTACCTAGAGTGTTTTATTAATTTTTTGTTATATTACTATGCTCAGCATACATGATGTAGCCTGTTTTGTGTATTATGGTGGATGTGCTATATTTGTATAACTTGATGCCGGAGCTTTTTTCCCCCGGCCTCCACTGAAAATGGACCTGGTCCAGTCGGAATTTCCCGGTTAACAAATGTAAAATAAAATAAATAAATAAAATAAATGACTGACTGCATGCTTAGGACATTGTTTTTAATGTGATAATATGTTGTGACGTTACTCTCTTCAAAAGGGATGATGATGCATTTTTTGGCATTCAGCTTGATGCCATGTTTCTGGCACCAGTCATTTGTTTGGATGAGACCCTCTTGGAGGACATACCCATCACTTGGGAAATTGATGACTGTGCCCAGCTTGCAGTCATCTGAAAATCTGGTCAGCCATAGCCCACTCATTTTGTCCTGCACCTCAGAGAAGTATATCCCGAATTACAGAGGCCCCAAGACCAGTCCTGGGGTATGCCACTTTTTACGGGTCTACTGGTTGAGGTGGCTTCCCCTATTTTGATTACGTGGGTTCTATAAATGAGACAGTTTGCTACCCATTTGATAAAATATGGATTGATACCTAATTGAGAGAGTTTGTCTAATGTGTCTGAGTGGGGAATAGTGTCGAAGGCCTTGGTCAGGTCAAGGTAGGAAGTGTGCACCGTCTTCCCCTCGTCCATGGCTTTGGTGTCTGTCTCAAAGAAGTCAACCAGATTTAACAGACATGACCTCCCCTTGACAAAGCCAAACTGTGGGGGGTCAAGTGTTTGGAGGCTGCCTATGTCCCTGTTAATGAGGTCCATAATAATCCGTTCCATGGTCTTGCAGACCAGGCTAGTTAGGCTAATGGGTCTATAATTTCCCAGATCGATGCACGCTCCACCTTTGTGTAAAGGGATGACAGTGGCTGTCCTCCATTCAGCTGGGATAAAGCCGGTAATCAGGCTTTGGTTGAATAGGGTGCCTAATGATGCTGCAAGTTCATGTCTGAGATCATGTAGGATGCAGCCTGGAATGTTATCAGGTCCCATGGAAGCTGTATTTTTTGGCTTTGAGAGGGCAGTGACGACCTGTTCCTTAGAGATAAGGGGAGGAAGGGGGCAGGTACTGGGGATGTCCTGATTTACTGATGGGGGGACAGAGGGGTGACGTTTTCATTGAATCTGTCAGCCAGTAGGCTGGCTATATCTACAGCATTTGTGTATGTGGGTCCTTGACCACCAGTTCTGAACAGATCTGGGTGCTTCCTTTGAGATTATGGACATATGTGAAGAAGGCCTTATGATTGTCTCTAGTAGATGTGGCCAATTTGGATTCAAAGTTGGCTTTAGAGGATTTCACTAGTGCTCCTATCTGCTTGTTCAGGCTAAGGAGAGATTGCTTCCAATTGGGCACCTACTCCTTCTTGGTCCTGGACAGCAATTTCTTTTCCTTTTGTTATAGAGTTTATTTATTGCAGATGTCCACCAGACAAGTTTACTCTTCCTTGCAGAGGATGATTTTGTTCTGTCAGGTATTCCTGATTCCATGCATCTATATAAATGCTCGTATAGTACTTTGGTGTAGATTTGGGCTTTGGTGCCAGTATCAACAGAGGGGAGGGGGCTGTAAAGCTGTATATACTATCCCTCAAGAGGTTGTAATAGGTTCATAGGCTCATAGGTGTATACTATGCTAATAGCCCTGGAGCCTTTACAAGCCTAGCCCATAGAAGTGCCCTGGCATCATGCCACCCGAAGTTAGTTTTCAGTGCCTCTATCAAGTAGAGCCACTGGAGTGATCCCTGGGGTGAACTTTCTATTTCCCATCCAATCATCAAAATTTCTCTTGAAGAGGGTCAGTGAGGTGCTGTGCTTGACATGTATGGGAAGTCTATTCCAGAGCATGGACAGTCTCTAGGTTATGAACCTATCCCTCCAGCATGTTCTGTTGATTGTGGCAATGAGGGTGAGGCCTCTGGAGCGTGTGGTGTGGAGGGATTGGAATTTCTTTAGATGTAGCATTTCTAGCAGAGCTGGGTCAGACATGGATTTGTAAGTCAAGCAGAGATCACCTCTTATTAGATGATATGAGACAGAGAATAGTTGGAGGTTTTTGAGTCTGTCCATGTAGAGCATGTGTTTTAGGCCTAGGATCCTCTTCATGAGGTACTTTTGTGGCCTTTCCAGCTGTTGCATGCATCTAGTGAGGTACATGCTAAATGGGGCATTATACTTGATGATTGGCCTAATGAGGGAAGAGTAGAGAGAGATGATGACCTCTTTCTTCCTGGATGCAAAACCCTTGGTAATGAGATAAGCCACATAGAAGGACTTTCTTACCACAGTGACAATGTGGTGGTCGAAAGAGAGGTTGCTGTTAACCTGTGTCCCCAGATCTCTTATAACACCTTCAGTGTTCAGTGGGCTCCCATCGATGTGGTAATTAGTGGGAACTGAGTTTTTCCCAAAAGTGATGATAACGCATTTTTTGGCATTACGCTTATGGCCATGGTTTCGACCCCAGTTATTGGTCTCAGTGAGGCCTTTCTGTAGGATGTCTGCATCACTTGGGGAGTTAATAATGGCTCTCAGCTTGCAGTCATCTACGAACTTGGGCAGCCAGAGTCCCTCTGTATTGGCCTGGAGTTCTGAGAAGAAGATGCCAAACAGGAAAGGACCCAGGACCAATCCCTGTGGGGCTCCACTCATGACTGGTCAGCAGTCTGACTTGGAGTCTGCGACTTTCACACTGTGATCCAATTTGCAACCTACCTAGTGATACAGGGGTTGATGCCTAGTTTGGTGAGTTCAGCAAAAATTCCTGAGTGGGGATTGGTATCAAAGGCCTTGTCCAAAGACTGCATGAACTGCTGTGCCCTAATCCACAGCTCTGGTGACTGACTCAAAGAAGTCAACCAGGTTCAGGTATGAGCTACCTTTCACAAAACCAAATTGTGTGGGATCTAGAGTTTGGAGATTCCCTATAGCCTTGTTAAATAGGTCCATGATGATGTGCTCCATAGCCTTACATATCAAACTTGTCAGGCTAATGGGGCGATAATTTCCAGGGTCTGCAGTCGCTCCCCCTTTATGGAGAGGAATGACTGTAGCAGTGCACCATTCGGTAGGGGCAAAGCCTAAGGTGAGGCTGTGATTGAATCAGCTTTGGATAAGTTTTTTTGTTTGACCCTAGTTAGAGGGGGGTCAGGGGAGATGCTGACTTCAAAAGTGACTGCTTTATGGTCAGATCTTACCAGGGAGGATGATACTGTAGGGGTGTTGCAGTGTTTACTCATGTTGGTTAATACCAAGTCCAAGATATTATCACCTATTGTGGGGGTATCGACTAGCTGCTCCCAGGCATTTACATTGATAAATTCAAGGAATCTCTGAGCATTTGCTTTCTGGCATGAGTAGTTTTTCCAGTCTATTGTTGGGTAGTTAAAGTCATCCAGGAACAGGGTAAAGGATTGAATCTTGATAGATTCAAAGAGGTCCAGATAGGTGAAGCAGGCATCCTGAGTCAAATTTGGGGACCTATAGCTAGCTATGATTTGAATAGGGGTCTAGTCAATGGTTAAATGCATCTGGAGTGTCTCCTGTGTGTCACACTGATTGACCAGCCTGGCTGTGTGTGTGTCTTTAATATACATTGAAACTCCACCTCATTTGGCTTTGCTGCCCACAGTTTGAGTTCTGAATGTATGATAGGATGACTAACCAGGTAAGGCTATGGTGCTCTCCACAGCTTTGAACCAGGTTTCTGCGACTGCACAAATGTCAGCATCTTCCAGGGTTAAGAATGCTTGCAATGAGTGCAGTTTCATGTTTAGACTCCTAGAGTTTAGCGGCCTGACCTTTAATTTGCATTTTGTTGAAATTTTTATTTTGGTTTTATTTACCTCAGGACTTGTCCTAAAAAAGGCTCTATGGGGGAGGCAAGGACCCAAAGCCCAAGTGAGACAGATGCAGACCATCTCTAGTAAAGCATCGTGGTCTGTCGATTATATTTTCCCAGGCTGTCAGGTACTGGATCCCCCTGGAATGACACCAGAAACTAAGCCAATTGTTAAAGTCAATCATTTTCTGTTTGTACTGAGGAATCATCCTGGGTGATGGTAGGATGCTGCTTAAGGCTAGGGACATACCTGCCTGAGACACATATTCAGTGAGCTCAATCATGTCTCTATTCATACAGTCCAGGGAGGTACGTCTCAAGACGTTTAACTTGGTCTATGATAGAGTCATAAAAGTACCTGTTGTTGGGAGACTTGAGTGCGTGTGTGATATGGTGGATTCTGGCACCTGACAGACAACTAACCATGACTTTCACCTTATCCAGCCTGGTGAGAGGCACATCTGTCTATGACTAATATGTTGGGTTTATGCTTAGGCCTTTGTGGTTGTGAGAAACAGGTGTGTGGACTATGCGTGGTTTGTGGTGTGGAGGGCTGTGGAGTTCGCATGTGTTTTCCCCTCTGAGGTCTCCTTTGTTTGAGTATGTTTTTGTTGAGAACCTCCACATATGTGGGTGTATGTTGTATAGCTGAGGGTGGTGTCTGAGGTGTAGAGATTGTGTTGCTAACCTTCTCAGTGCCAGATATACTGGCTTGTGAGAGAGAGAGAGCATAGACTCTAGGTTCTTAATGTAATTGCATCTCTCACAAATTGTGTTCCTAGGTGGCAATAACAGATGGTTGTCCGTGTACATGAGGCAGTTCCTACACTGTCTCAGGATGCCCATATCAACCAGGCTGGCAGGAGAAACTGTAGGAAAATGACCATCCATATTTGTCAGAATCTGAGGGAGAGAGGCCAGGGAGAGCTATGGGGTAGGCCTAAAGCCCAAGTGCTTAGACAAAAACTAACAGTTACGACATAGATCTATCTATCTATATATCTATATGGATCTAGGACTTTTGATCGAAAGATCAAAAGTCCGAATTCATTCCCACCGAACACACTTTCATGAAAGCGCTTTCATCGAAAAAGTGCTTTCATGTAAGTGTGTTCCACAAAAAAAAAAAAAAAAAAAAAAAACACTAAATTAATGTTTTTTCGGGGGGACAAGCCCCCCTGTGCCCCCCACACCCCCCTACTTAAATATTCTCCCTCCGAGACCGCACTACAGTGGGGAAAAGGGAATTTTCCCGGGTCTATGTCGAACTTCCAAAATTTCGAACACCATATGTTCGAATTTGGAAGTTCAAAATATGACAACAACGCAACCCCTGAACAGCGAATTTTTTCCAGTTCCGAAAAACACACACACAACACAAGCACACCAAACACCTAATAAACCTACACTACACCTTACATACACAACTATCTATGCACTAACCTTAATCCAAGCCCTAACCCTAAGGTCCGTCACTATCGCACACTTACTTTACCCGCGCCCTAACCCTAAAGTCCGTCACTATCACACACTTACCTTACCCGCGCCCTAACCCTAACCCTAAAGTCCGTCACTATCGCACACTTACCTTACCCACGCCCTAACCCTAATGTCCGTCACTTTCACACACTTATATTACTCGCACCCTAACCCCAACGTCCATCACACTCACACACTTACCTTAACCTGATCCGTAACTTTCACATCACAGTACAGAAAATGTCTAAGCCGCAGAAACAGCCAACCAAATTCTGGGAAAGAATTCTAATTTCCGCGGCTTAAACATTTCTATTTTTCGAACTTCCCCATTCAATCTTCCAAGACTCAACATTTAGGATGGTCGATTAAATAACAGGAACCCAATTTTCCCTTATCCGCATCGTAGTACGCCCTCTGTAACAGGCATACGTATGCAAAAGTGCTTCTTTGGTTAAAAGCACTTTCACGTAAGTATGTTCGCCCGTAATGGATTCGGACTTTTGATCTTTCGATCAAAAGTCCTAGATCCATCTCTATATATATGTATATCTATATATCTATATGTATATATGGGATCCGTCATTATGTTCGAAGTTTCACTATTTCGAACCTCACCTCACCGAGTCCACTTGTTTGAAGTAGTGAAACTTTGAACATTGACTTTGGCAGTCACACTACAGCGTGGAATGGGAATATCCCTTTTCCCCGCTGTAGTGCGATCTCAGTGGTGGCATATTTAATAGGGGGGTGTGGGGGGTAGCCTGGGGAACTAGACATCAGCGAAAGTGCACTTTCGTTTAAGTGGACTTTCGCTGAAGTGTAGGGTCTACTGCTCTATTTCGAAGAAGTGTATTTTCAATGTAGCGCAGTAGACCCATATATATATATATATATATATATATATATATATTATATATATATATATATATATATATATATATATATATATAGGTTTACTATCATAAATTCGAAAATCAGAAAAAATTGTGTCTGCATTTTCAAATTTATACATCGGAAATGAACATTTCCGAATCAACCTAAAGTCAAAAACAGCTGTGTATTGTCGAAAATGTCGCTCGCGACATCTTCGGCAATACACACCACTCCCACCCGTCCCGTAACTACCTACCTACCTAGCCTAAACTCACAGTTATGCAGGGGGGCAAGCCCCCCTGCACCCCCCACACCCCCCCACCTTAATATTCCAACTCCGAGATCGCACTACAGTGAGGAAAGGGATGTATTTCCCTAACCGCACTGTACTGCGATCCCCTCACATGAGCGAACATTAGAATTGCGAATGCACGTCCATTCGCAATGTAACGTTCGCTCACATCACCTGCCGAAATATGAAGTATTCGAACATCTGTTGTTCGAATACTTCATAGCCGTGCAAGTGCACGTCGGCATTGTGATGGTAAACCATATATATATATAAATTAAAAGAAATATTAACAACAGAATGTTGCTAAAAGGAAAGCAATAACCTGTGACATCTTCTGTAGCCCCAGAAAAGAGCTGGTGACTATGGGATGTTAGCCTGAATCCTACATCTGGCAGCTAGTCATATTGTGCAGGAGATGAACAAATGATAGACAAGATGGCTTTTTTTCAAAGAAAAAAACACATCAAATGCACAAGTGGGAGGCATGGCAGGAGACATGTTTACTAGACTTTAAAGTAAACATCTCAGAAGGAGAACATAACAAGGAGGAACTATGAAATCAGATTACTCTTTTGCCAAGGGGACTCACCTAGGACACTAAGAAGAGGGCTAAAAAGCATAGCATTCAACTGCCCCTAACTTTGTAGAAGGTCCCTAATTTTGTTGCATATTTTCCTTGCCCCTCATAAACATTTTGATTTTTTAGCAAATTTCTGTGGATTACAGTCAGTCGGTAATGCCAAGCATTAGAAATTTATACTTTTTATTGTTTAGAAAATGCATGCTGAAGCCAAACCTGTTGCTCTATTAACTTTCTAAGTAAAGTAAAACACTGTTTAATGGTCAAGTTCAGAAGTTTGCTTTACCTTGTACATTCTTTGAAACAGATATTTTTTGCAATCTTCCCACATTATTGTGGACTGCCAACGCACTGAAATGTAGAGCAAATAATGAACAAACAGTAAAAATAGTTTTTAAATATTTCCTCCTGGGCACTCTGGCATCTAATGCGATGAAGATGCTAGACCTGAATAAGGTCATCATGAAATGCATTTTGATTATGTTGTTCTGGATGTAGGAAGTTTCCACAAATATTCTGAACTGCTCTGGGGTCTTTAAATAAACAATGTTGCTGTGACTGCAGTATTAATTTTTCATATCGACATTATAAGTTAATTAGAGTAAAGCACTATGACAAAACTATCCCCTCATTCTGTCCCTTATTTCTCTATTTGTGTTTAATCAAAACTAAAATATATTTCAGGCTTACAGCCAGTCAATAATGCTAGACAGAGTTTCATACCTATTATTGCACCCCAAAACATGTCAATACATCATCCATGATCGTGGTTTGTAATAAAAACATGTTGCATCACACGGGAAGGCTGTAGGTACTTAAGTGCATTTATAAAACTAAATTAAAAAAAAAAAATAATGCCTTTTGTCACCTTCCTGTACATAACCAACTGTGCAGATCAGGCAAAAACTGAAACAGAACATTTTAATAGTATTCCATTTTGAACCTTTGCACTTGATTTTTAAGAATTGTCTCTGATTTTGGACCTTTTGTCCTTCATTGTTTTCATCTTTGCTTCTGATTCGTGAACAAAGATGTTGAGAGCTATGTAAAGCACTTAACACAAATGTATGTGCTACCAGCAAAATAAGCTAACAGTCTATGACTATGGTAACAAACCATTTGTTCTCTTAAATAAAACTGTATGCACAAGAAGGGAGAGAATTATCATACTAGAAAGTCATGCATTAAAAAGGCATGCAGTACCATAACTGAAGCTACAAGCTTATCATACTTTGGAGATAACATACTAAGGAGACTGTAAATGAAACACATTATTCAGAGGACTCAGAAAGGGATGGAGTATTGAGACTGCCACATGTGCCGATGAGCATTCACTATTCTGGCTCAGTGTCCCTTTTGTTGGTATTTACAGAGCAACTAATATGGCACTTATACCTGCTCTGACCTTCTTATTCTAGAATTTTATAAATTCTATTGAAGAGAAGAATCTAATACGAGATGCAGTAAGTCCTCTCAGGAAATTTACAACCACACACATGCGCGCGCGCACACACACACACACACACACACACACACACAAACACAGACACACACACACACACACACACACACACACGCGTGCACGCGCGCACACACACACACGTGCGAGCACAAACACACACACACGTACACACGCCCTTGCATGCATAGTAAAACACGTATACATTTTATGATACTGACACAACCTATAATGTGTTAGTATTACTTTAAATAATGAAAACGTAATTGGAAAATATTATTCAAGAGTGATAAAAAGATTTGCCTGCCATCTTTGTCTTGTCCTTCCACCTCTGAGAATTTCAAAGAATATAGAGAATGAAACCTGTATCTGCTTCTGCCTACAGTAGATAACACAGTGGAAATGCAATGTTTTTTTTTCTGAAATTAAAAGACTTTTGTTCTGAATTTTGCATATGAAATTAACCACATATAACCATCTGACCATGAGTGAAACATCTTCACTGTTTTCTCAGTGAATTAAATTCTAGTCTACAAATGAAAAATGCCTATGTAATATACACTCCCCTCAATATCCTGTGGCCCATTTGTTCCCTCAGTAAGTACTCTCAACTCTTTTTCTGTCTTGTATCTTGTCTTCTCAGGATCTTCTGCCCCAGTCTCACTCATGCCAAACTTTCCTCATGTTCCGTCTCCCAGAGGTATGTAATAACCTTTCTGTCTCACCAACAACCCCTGCGTTCTATCCCCCTTTATCTGAATACAATGTCATGCTTGTAACCATGTGATCTCTTACCCTTCCACCCTGTTACTGGTGCATGTTTGTTTCTCCATGTTACTTTCTGCACTTCTCTTTTATCATCTTACGTTTCTAGATGGAGTCCTCCTCAACCTTCCTCTCCACATACTAAGTATCATTTTCTTTACTGTCTTTGTTTTCTTCCCTATAATTCTCTCCTCCAGTCTTTCTTTCCCTTCCTTTCATCCACACTTGGTATCTGTCTTCATATTCCATTCCCCTATTTCTGTCAGTCTCCCTTTCATTTACTTCAGCCACTGATATCATCAGCCACTGTCTACATCCTGTAACCATCCAGAATCTTTCTATGTGTGGCTTTTCTCCCCCATTTCTGATTCATCTGCAATTCATCTGCATAAGAAAGTTGTATGGTGCCTCAGGGTGTCCACTGGTTAGGGGTCATTTATCATCTACAACTGTACAAGGCACCTGAGCAAAACCTGTGGCAACCTTTAAGACATGACCTGTCCTCAGGTATTGGAGACAGTTTTCTACATACAGGTGTAGGAGTTTTGCCCCCCCCCCCCCCACACACACACACACACAAAGCACTATGAGTTTTAGTTAAGTTTCTCAGTGAATGTATTTTTAACACTAAAACTTATTACATTGTTGTACCATCACACTCATTTTCCCTACGGTACTCCCTGCTGCACCTTTCAGCACAGAAACACCCTCACAGTCTTCCTCCTTTACATAACATTGGTGACATCTGTCTGTCCCCATTAGTCTGCCTGTCTGCCTGTCTGCCTGTTGAATTTGAATCAGTTATTGTATTACTGCACATTTCATTATGGAATCTCTTTGTGTCTACAATGTTTTCATTAATTTTTCTCATTATAATATTGCTTATGTAGCATTCCTTTTATTATTTAAGTCAATTAATTGCTTTTCCTTACCCAAGGATGCATCTAGCAATTAGCTTTGTTGGCTCTGTATACCCTTTCTGTAAAAAAAAAAAAAAAATGTATAGTCAGCAGTCTGTTTCACAAAACATCTTTTACAGTTATCTTTTAGTCTGCCTAAATTGGGTTATAGACTCAAACAAATATACGTAAATAAATGTATAGCTCTGCTAAATGTATAACCTTTAACAATGTTTTTGACTAGGCTTCCTAACTTTCATAGCTCCCACTCAGACTAGGTGTGAATGTAAGTGCTTTGGAGAGAATGCTGGTGAAAATTCCAGTAATGGCTAATGCATATCTGAGACACTGTGACCCCACTGCTGACGTCTCCCATCTCTCTGCATACTTCCATTAGTAATAACGTAAAAACCTTATGCACTACTTTGACACAAGCAACTGGAAATGAAACTATTGACTGCAAATGCTTTTTATGTGTTAATGAGGTAAAACATTGCCTGATTTAATCTTGACTGTTTTCTTGGCTTTACCGTATGTGTTTCACTGCTTTGTGGTATAAAGTGCATCTGCTTTCTTTGCAGTGTTATTCCTTTTGATGAAGACTTCAGTTGAAATATCCCATTCTTGTCCTGTACTGTTTAAAATATTCTTATCCATTCAGCTTGACCACAAAACCCTGGACTGTATCATATTCATTTACTTTGACCTCAGTACACTAGAGTTTGAGAAATGATACTGAAATGAATGTAACTGGGCTGATTCACATAGATCCTAGAGATCATGTGTGTTAAGGCTTGTGCAATCAAAATTCTTTCAAAAGTCTCATATACACACATCCACACATGCATGCACACACAAATGCAAACACATGCATGCAAGCATACATATATACACACATGCATCCACGTCCACACCTGCACATGCATGTGTAAGCACACTAAAAGCACATACAATACACACATGTATACACACACACACACACACACACACACACACACACACACACACACACACACACACACACACACACACACACACACACACACACACACACACACTTGCACATGCATGCTACATCAATCAGAAAAAGATACAAAGACGTTGTGCAAGTGCTTTAGACTCAGATAGGTAGCAAATTCTGAGGACAGGTCACGTTGCCTGGGTATGAACGTGGCAGTTGTCTGAGTGAGAACGGACTCCTACCAGGTACTACAAGTGAAACCCTTAGAGCCCTGGTTACAGCAATGTCTAACTAAGACTATCTCACAAATTTCTTCCTGCCAAATGGAGGTGTGCCTTTAGTGAACTTGTAAAGAACATATGAGGGGACAATGTGTACTCCTTAAGCATATTTGCGATCATGTGCAGATACACTTTACACTACAACCTGACTTACTTTTACAGATGCTTAATGCAGACATTGTACTGACGAGCAAAGTTCAGCATACCACAATTCCCATCTATGAGGAAGTTCATTTATTTAGTAATTTATTTATTTATTTAACATTTGTTTACCTGGAAAGTCCAACTTAAACAGAGCCCATTTTCAGCGTAGGCCAAGGTAGGAATGCTCCAGACATATGTCTTTCGAATGTCATGGCTGATAATACTGGGAATGACACTCCTGATTCTGTGTTGGGCTCATATCAACCCTATTCAGCTTCATAGTGCTTATATTTAAGCACCAAGCAAAAAAAAAAACAAGAAAAGAACATGTATATATATATATATATATATATATATATATATATATATATATATAATACTTTATGAAATAATACATTACAATATCATAACATTTCCAAGAGATAATGCATATATAATATAAGTAATTTACAATAGCACAGTAGCATTAAATGGAAGTGAAATATTCACTGCAACACTGAGACACTTGAGCAATAACTGCAATTTCCCTCAAATGTAGAAACAACTAAATGAAATGTACCAAAATGTGACATATCACCCAGAGTGAAATAAAGTGGATATTAACAGGTCAGTCCCCAGAGAACTGCTGAAAAATGTCCGTTCTGGGTCGATTTGACAAGTCCACATGTATTGATAAACCAAGCCCTTCAAACAGTGGGCTCCAGATCTGCAAGTCCAAAATTAAAACTGTCCTGAGATCCCATGACATAAACTGGTGCCATAAAGTTTCAGTAGAAGATCTCATACTACCAAACAAAGCAGGAGGATCCCATGGTCCCAAGATACAAGGACAATAGCCAGACTAATGTCAAGAAAAAGGCTACCTTGCTTTACCTCCAGCAGTGGCAAAGGTTAGTCATTGTCTTTAAGTCAGGACAATGGGAACTGTAAAAGAACACCAATCTGAGGAGTCAACATTTAGACAAATTCTGAGCTCAAACAGCCACAAGACAGCATTGCATCACACATTCATTTTCTTGCAAAACTTTAGTACAAGATATGATTGTCCATTGAACTGCAACACTGCATCAGAGGCAAGTGTACCAATGAAACAGAATGATACAGAAATACAGGTTAGCATTCTTCATTAAAGAAATTAGTCATTAGAATAAATATGCTGTCCAGCCCAATAATATCAAGAAAGTAAATGTGACATTGCTAAAAAAAAATCAAATGCACATATGAAAGTAAAACTGAAGTCCTCCAGGCAGCTTATTTGAAGGAGCAATTCATGTCCCATCCTTAGATGTCCTGAGGCCTTAATGTCTAACATGGAGTATGGCAGTCAAGATGTACAGTGCTGATGTGGATATACTGAAACTGGTCTTGTGTTTGGTATTTGGTATGCTAAAAGTCCGAGCAGCATACATTTCCCCAATACCACCAAAGTATTCAATTCTAACAGCCATACTTGTTTATTTATGTATTTAACCTTTTTAATAGGGGCTGAGGAATAATAACAAAGACCACTTTCAGGCCAAACCAAGGACTACAAAACTCAAGACAAATGAAAAATAGTGCCAATCAAACAGAGGAAACATATGATGTTGAACTAAGTATATAGCCATCTGCATGCATATAAAGGATATGTTTACAGTACCTATCAATACAGGCAAAAAGACAAATATTAGATCTTGATAACTCAAGCACTTTTACAAAGGTGTCTTTAACACCAGCAAATAGAAAATAATTGGCAGTGTGAATATGCAATGACATAGTAAACAAACCAACCAGTGATATCTAACAGGAAGTTCAAATATAAAAGTAAGACAAACCCAAGGAATGCAAAAAGAAGGATTATGTGGATTGTGATCAGTATTATTTTATAAGTAGCAAAGAGATGGTAGTGTTTTTTTTTTATTGTTTTTGTTTTGTTTTTTGTTTGTTTTAAGGGAGTGGTGGGTAAATGACAGAAGAATGATAGGGCAAAATGGAAAGGGGTGCATTTTTAAGGCTGTGCAGACATCAGGGCAGGAATCATGAAGTTTTTTTTTTAAATAGTGTCATTTAGACTTTCACATAATATCAGGAAACATTTTGAAAATTTGTGATTACTGCTTTTGAGTTTTTATTGGAGGATTTGAAGAGATGGTTAGATTGTAGTGGGACTGTATAAGTGTAACTATACTGGAAAGGTAGGGTAATCTCACTAGTATAACAAGTTTACAAAGTAGGGAGCCAGGAGGGCATAAGTTCTTACTTCAATAGGAACATTATTGATTGATTGATTGATTGATTGATTGATTGATTGATTGATTGATTGATTGATTGACTGAGTTGCTTTGGTTTACTGAAAAAGTTTGCTAAAGATGTCCATTTTGAGTGGTGGCCCTGGGAGAAAAACTCCAACATTGTGATTAAATTTACATACACTGTGGTCAGTTTAAAAAAGTGGTAACCTTTATATTTGGTTTAAAAGTTACACAATGATATAGGACAAGGTTTCTGGAATAGAACTGAACACATTCTCTTTGTTTTTGAACTGCATGAAGAAAACTTCACTTTTCAAAAGCATAGAAGGTGGTGTTTTGGATGGTTGATCATGTTAGGTGTCTTTTAAGATTTAGTATTTGGTTTATTATTGTTTGTGATCTCTGTAAATTGAAGATGTTAGCCACTGAGTAATGTCAACTCATACAATACAAGGGGATTATATGGCTTTCAACAAAAATATAAATACCAAAAGGCTATAGTATTACTTTTAGCTGAAACCTGGACATTTCAATTCTCATTTTCCCTTGAGGAGGAGAAAAGCTCCCCTCATTCATATTCCCTCAAACATGTATCTACAGTATTTCGAGATCTATCAAAGGCCTTTGACATTGTCTGTCATACTAAACTCCTCAGTAAACTTTCCATCCTGGGTCTAGCATCTCCATTTATTCAATGGTTCTCTAGCTACCTCACCAATAGGCAACAGGCTGTAAAATGGCAAGGCTGCATCTCCACGTACCATCCCACTTCCACAGGAATCCCACAATGATCCATTCATGACCCTCTATTGTTCAATATTTTTATCAATAAGCTACATTCATGTTCTTGTGAAGGCACTTTGATTCAATATGCAGATGACTCTACCATCATCTGCTCTTCAAACACTTTGACTCACCTACAAGAAATTAGTCAACAAGCTGTCATCTCTATTAATACCTAAATTACAATGGCACAACTCCAACTCAACTCCCCCAAAAACAAACTCCTCCTCTTTACCCTAAAAATTCACAGCCCTAACAAAGCACATTTCAAAATATTTTTTGGCAAATGGCACTGAAATCAAATTAGTCCAAATGTGTTCAAATTAGAGAGGCCTGGGCCTGAATGAAGTTGCCCTATATGTGTATGTCCAGGGATTGGACAGAGAACCCTTTCCAGTCCTGACCAGAGTAATTAGGCAAGAAAAACATAAAATTGAAGAGATTGTATCTCATGAGAGAGTACAGCTATCCTCCTGAAAGGTCAACCCACAGATCTGAGTGAACTTGCCTGGCTTCACTCTGCACCATAATTTATATATAAGGGGACGTCCAGATATTTTAGATGTGTTAAGTCTCTTGCCAGATCAGTAGACACACGCAGCCATGGATCAAATGCCCTATCACTATTAACTGCATATAAAAACTAGAGAGAGACAATTGATATGAAAATCTCCATTGGGTAGCTATAGCAAATCTTGGAGTCATTGTCAGTTGTTTGAGCCATGCTAAATAAGACAGTGAGAGAAGGACCCAATAGTAGGGTCCAGTCATCTAGGGAGATTGGGTTGTGTACATTTAAAGCCACTGAGGCCAGACTGTCCAGTTCTTTTCAAATGACTGTCTGATGGATGTGCCAAAAACTTCTGCAGTGAAGTAACTGGAGTAGTACTACATGGATTGGGGGTAGCCAAGCTTCACAATTCTATTTACTGGCTTTGAACTGGGAGACCAGAACCCTTTATAAAGAAAAACAAAGCTTTTCTTTACCTTTGGAAAAGGGTTTAAGTTTTGCAATGATAACGTATTATAACAATGTCTAATAATTAGGAGCACCCTACATAAGTGCAGAATTGTGTTTCATGTTTCTTCCTCTCTATAGTACAGTGAGGGGATGCCAGACATTTATATCATAAGAAAGCTTTGGCCAAATCCATTTTGCCATTTGAGAGAAGAGTTGACCTAAAAACAAGATATTAAGTCATGGGTAATATTAATAGATGCAAATGAAGGTCAAAAGAGCATGTAGTATATCTGTAAATATTTTCAGAAGTCTTTTTTTGTTTTTGGTAGAGAGAATTTGTCAGATGGATGCCAAAATATAACAAAAACATTTACCTGGAGATATCAGTACCAGGAGTTCTAACATCTTAGCTGTAACCTGGTTATCATGGTTGCCTGTATTCAAATACATTATAGTAGTTTAATGTATCTCTCATTTTTATCAAAATTTGTAAGTCAAAAACCCTAAAACACACAAAAAATATATTTTTGTGGGGGTAAGGCCACCACCCCCTAAATTATGTATACCAACTCCACAATCACACCATAGTTGAGTAAAAGGGAAAAAGAACCTCTCCTAGCTCGCAACACATTGCAGTGAAACAGACAACATTACAGCTTTGAAGCAGAACTCCTCAGCAGACATGCCAGTGATGGCTTGTAGGATGGCTGCTTACTGTTCCTGTCCTTAAGGCCTTTCTATTATTTAATGTAAGTCATTATTCTGTTAGAGTTTAACAAGATTAATCTTTTGAAGATCAGCATTAGCAACAGATTTCCCTTTCCTTGTTCGCACCTTGTTTTTGTTTGCTGACTCATCCTTCATTCTCTCCAGGCCAGCATTTCTTCAATGGCTAGTGATCATGTATTTGGCTTTATGCTCACGTCACTACATCAGATATGTGCACACCGTGTGCAATGATACATGTGTAGTTCCATTCCCACACTAATGTTGGTAGAATAGTACGGCTGCCACCTCATTCATTCTTTTGTAATAATACTTCTGTGTTTAGTAGTATTTCCTTATTGTGGGCCTTCTCACCACTTGCACTTAGATAATCTGTGACAGACTTATTCAGTAAGTTCTTACTGCCTCCCAAGATCTTGCACCTCTTGTAACATTCTTCCATTAGAAGTTAATGTCGCCTCATAACATAACAGTGCTTATTTTTACTGAAACAAGATATTCCTTAATTACCTGTGCAGGCTGGAGAAGTTGTTTGACCGCAACTGAGCTACAAAATATAAGTATCTTTTGATTATTTTTACAGATTACTGTTTTTATAATTTAATATATATAAAGCACTTTGTCTATTCAGAATCTTCACAAATCCTTATCTGTTTAAAAACTTTCATTTGACTCTGTAGTGCTTTGCTGTCTTAGGCTATTGTATAAACTGAAACATTTACTCTGTGTAATTATCTCTTGGCTAGTGGGGGCTGGTTCTTTTGTGTTCTTGTAAAAAAAAAGTTGTTGTTCTGGTCTTGCCCTAACTTTGGTAGGGTCTCTGTCTTTGCACACAGTGCAGGCTGGAGAAGTTGTTTGACCGCAACTGAGCTACAAAATATAAGTATCTTTTGATTATTTTTACAGATTACTGTTTTTAGAATTTAATATATATAAGGCACTTTGTCTATTCAGAATCTTCACAAATCCTTATCTGTTTAAAAACTTTCATTTGACTCTGTAGTGCTTTCTTAGGCTATTTTGTCCCACCCTCCCTCCCTGTTGTCCCACCCTCCCTCCCTGTTGGTGTCTTGCTCTTATACTTGGTGGCTTTGCAGTTGCCCGCCCCTACTGTGACACACCTCCCAGTCTAGTGTCATTAGCTCATTCTTCTTAATACAGAGAGAACATTTGATAAGGCCTTCTGTTCCTCCTTTTTACCTTTTCAAAAAGTAAAACAAAACTTTTTTTTTCTTTTTCGCCTGAACCTTCTTGTGTTCTGACTGTCCTTCTCAAACATATTGGAAATATACAGTATATTTCAGAGCATTTGTTATAACTGTATTTGCTATAACTGATTTAAGTATTTTTTTCTGGCTTTTTGAATATTTACTGCTTAGCAACTGCATCTTAGCCTGTTTATACAGCTCTGTATTCTATTTAAACTGTTTTTGTGTTGATTAACTGTTTTGCACTCTTAAAAGTTATTTGTTGCTTAATTTTACCTGTAGGCTAACACACTCAAGTGTGCTAGCCGCTTAAAAGCATTTATAGCATTTACTGTCTGTTTTTTTCCTTGTCTCTGTAAAAAAAAAAAAAAAAAATCTCTTGTTTTCCCACCTTACTGAACTAGAGTAGTCCAGTTTCAGAGTTGCTGATCCCTGGGCTTTGTTTTTAGTTCCTGTTACTGATCCATTGCCTTATTAGGAAGGAGGGAAGTTTCTTTGCTTACCAGTGGGAGTGGGAAGCATTGAGCAGCCTTTTTGTCCGAATTGGTGAAGTTTCAGCCAGAAACTAGTAGTCCATTGGTCGTTTTGGGCCAATTCCTAGCTCCTGTCAGCCCCCTGCTATAAAACACGCTAAACACGCGTTTTCCAGCTTGTACCAACTCAGCACAGATCCTCGTGGTGGCCTGCAGAGTGATCCAAGCAGCAGAGAGCTAAAAGAGTGACTTTCTACCAGATATAAGTATTTTTGTGGCTTTCCCACTGTTATTAAGCTAGCGACTGCATTTCGCCTGTTTTACTGCTACTTTAAGTGATTTCTGCATTTTACACTGTTTATTGCACTTTAAGTTACTAATTGTTGCAAATTGTTTCTGTAGGCTACACACTAAAGTGCGCTAGCCGATTTACAGCATTTATAGCATTTACTGTCTGTTTTTTTCCTTATCTCTGTAATAAAACAAAAAAATCTCTTGTTTTCCCACCTTACTAAACTAGAGTAGTCCAGTTTCAGAGTTGCTGATCCCTGGGCTTTGTTTTTAGTTCCTGTTACTGATCCATTGCCTTATTAGGAAGGAGGGAAGTTTCTTTGCTTACCAGTGGGAGTGGGAAGCACTGAGCGGCCTTTTTGTCCGATTTGGTGAAGTTTCAGCCAGAAACTAGTAGTCCATTGGTCATTTTGGGCCAATTCCTAGCTCCCTTCAGCCCCCTGCTATAAAACACACTAAACGCGCGTTAGCGCGGAGTTGCCACTGTTGCACACAAGAGCAGCGGTTAAACAAGGTTAAACTATTCGGCCATCTAAATTCCACTCTTCAAATTTTCCCTTAGAACTACCTTCCTCGAGCTGTACTGCTGATCTAACCAGCATATCCTATAACTGAAAAGTTCATCTCTACTTGATTCCCAATTAGACTATTCTCTATCTGTAAAGCCTAGCACTTACTCCTACAGTACTTGCACCTTGATAAAGCACTCTTATTATAGATAGTACCCCACCAGCCTAAAACCCACTTCCCCGGAGTCCTTTGAAAGTCTCTTTATCTACTACTTCTAGTATGTCGAGGGATCAGTTGCTAGTGTCCTCTCCAGCTCAACTGGTGAACCTGGGAATATTGAGGCAATGTTACAATTGCCTCATGTACACAGACAATCCTCTCCTTCTCCCACAAAACACAAATACATGCGAGATGCAACTATACGGCCAAACTGGAGGCTGAGCTCTCTCAACATAGGACTGGCAAGACCAGACAGGAGGAGAAGGTAACCACACACAATACATACCCAGTCACACATGGTACCATCACAACTTCAAATCATACACATACTCACACAAAGACATACTCGGAGGCTCTGATCAAAAATTTACCAAAACAGCAGAGGCCACCAAAGCAGACACCCAAACAACTACCACCTCACGACCCAACACAGGCAACACATAGACCACTCAGTCAGAGTGTCAAACAGTCACAGCCCTTAAGGCCAAACAAAATGCCAGACACACTTGTCATTGGTGATTCCATAGTCAGACACACGGACGTCCCGTTCACCAGACTGAGTAAGGAGAAGGTCACAGTAAGCTGCCTGTTGGGCGCTAGAATCCGCCACATAATGCAAGCACTCAGGTCTCTCAACAGCAGGTACAAGTACGACTCAGTCATTGTCCACGCTGGTGTCAACGACCTGAGACGTACCTCCTTGGACTACATGAAAAGGGACATCGAGGAGCTCTCTGATTATGTAGCCCAGGCAGGTATGACCCTGACCTTGAGCAGTATCCTACCTTCACCTAGAATGATGCCACAATACAGTGATAAGATGATCAGCTTTAATAATTGGCTTAAATTCTGGTGTCATTCAAAGGGGATCCAATGTCTGTCTGCCTGGGATGACATGCTGGACAAGCCACGCTGCTTCGCAAGGGATGGCTTGCACCTGTCGCCCCTGGGCTTCCGGATATTGGCAAAGGCTCTTGCCTCCCCCATAGTGCCTTTTTTAGGCAAGGCTCAAATTCTAAACCTACCACCCTAGAACACCAAAAAGGAAAAAAACTAAGGGTAATGCTGCTCAATGCCAGAAGTCTCAATCTCAAGATTCACGCACTCGAGGCCCTTCTCAATATGGAGAACATCGATGTCTGTGCTGTGACAGAAACCTGGTTCAAGGCTCCTGAGAGCACCCCAGCACTAACAGGTTTCACCTCATATCATGTGTTCCGGCCCCAAAATCCGGACAACACCAAGAAAGGAGGGGGGGTGTCCATATTCATAAAGGACACCCACACCTCAAGGTTGGTGGCAACGCACGATGCATCGGAGACCATCCAGGTGCAATTAACCATAGGCAAGACTGCTCTGCAATTTGTAGCATGTTACAGGCCACCCTCTCAAACTCAGGAACCTCACATGGCCTTCCTGAAAACATTGGAGGGGATAAATGTATCTCCAAACACCATCATACTAGGTGACTTCAACTACCCTAATATAGACTGGGAACACTACTCAAGCCCGAACACTCTAACCCAAAGATTCCTGGAGTTCATAAACTCAAATGCCATGGAACAACTAGTCACCATCCCCACACAAGGAGAAAACATACTTGATCTCATCATCACGAACATGGGATCACAATGTTCAACACCGGAAGTATACCCCTCACTGGTGAGATCAGATCATAAACTAATCTCGCTGGAGGTCCTCATCCCGCCCCACCTGAAACAAAAAGACCACAGTGAAAAACTTCTCAAAAGCCGATTTCACACTTCTAAAAACTAGTGTGGTCTCCTTTAAGGCCCCTGAGCCAGTGGTAAACATTACTCAAACCACTGAATCACTTACAAATGCCTTCTACCAGCACCTACAGGACTGCATGGATCAGGCAATCCCAAACAAAACTAAGACTCTCTGTACCAAAGGCAAGCGTCCAGTCTGGTGGACCCCAGCCATAAACAAGCTCTACAACAAAAGGAGGAAGCTACTACAAGATAGAGCAAAATCCTTGAAAGGTAAGACACCTTTGATCATTATAAGTAAAAAACTAAGAGCTCTCATAAAATCATCCAAGGCAAATTTTGAGAGAAAAATCACCAAGGACTCTAAAGACAATCATAAGGCCTTCTTTAGCTATGTTAGAAACCTAGGAGGAAACTCCCAGATATGCTCAGAATTAGTTCAAAATGATGTGAAAATTACTGAACCTACACACATTGCTAACATACTGGCTGACAGGTTCAGTGCAAACTTCTCCCCAAAAGGAGAGATATCTATTCCAGAGGATTGTAGCCCCCCAAACATCTCCAACGCCCAGGTGAGAACTGCCCTCACTAAGGCAAAAAACACAGCATCCATGGGACCGGATGGTGTCCCCGGCTGTGTGCTTCATGAACTCAACAAGGAATTAAACCCACAGTTAGGACAGCTGTTTAATCTTAGCCTCACCTCAGGATACATACCCAAGGAGTGGTGCACGGCGACTGTGGTCCCACTTCATAAGGGCGGTGCCCCACAGACCCTGGAAATTACCGCCCCATTAGCTTGACAAGCCTTATCTGCAAAGCCATGGAGAGGATCATAATGGAACTCATAAATAAAGACATAGGGAACTTGCAGACTTTGGATCCAACCCAATTTGGCTTTGTCAAAGGCAGATCCTGCCTCTTAAACTTGGTTGACTTTTTCGAGACAGTCACCAAGGCCATTGATGAGGGAAAGGCAGTCCATACAGCATACCTCGACCTGGCAAAGGCCTTCGACACAATACCCCACTCAGGTATCATCGAAAAACTCATCAGCTTGAATGTAAACCCATACATCACAAGATGGGTTGCAAACTGGCTAAGTGACAGAACCCACAGGGTCAGAGTTGCTGGAGCCATGTCAGACTCTAAGCCTGTCACAAGTGGTGTCCCACGGGGCTCAGTCCTGGGTCCACTCTTGTTCGGCATCTACTTTTCTGAAGTACAAGCAAACACAGGAGGGTTATGGCTGACAAAGTTTGCAGATGACTGCAAACTGGGCGCCATAGTCGAAAATACATCCGACACAGATATCCTCCAGAAGGGCCTCACAGAAACGGATAACTGGTGCCAGAGCCATGGCCTGAAGTTAAACGCCAAAAAATGCATAGTCATACCCTTCGGGAAAAACAAGGTTACCCCTAGCTACCATATAGGTGGCAATCCACTGAGCACAGAAAAAGTCATCAGGGATCTGGGGACCCAAGTTGACAGTAGCCTTTCGTTTGACACTCATGTTGCTAAAGTAGTTAGGAAAACCTTCTATATTGCCCACCTGATCATGAAGGGATTCACATCTAGATCAAGGGAGGTCATCGTCCCCCTGTACTCATCACTCATTAGACCTATGATTGAGTACAATGCCCGTTCGAATGTATCTGACCAGACACCTGCTGCAGCTTGAAAGGCCCCAAAAGTTCCTCACCAAAAGGATAAAGGGTCTCAAAAATATGTCTTATGCTGCCCGACTGAAAGAACTCCAGCTCTATTCAGTCTCATACCACTTGCTCAGAGGTGACCTGTGCCTGACATATAAGGCCATGTCAAACCCAGATTTGATGAATATGCTTCACCTCAAAAAATCTAGATCCCTCAGAACCACAAGGGGGGAGACTTAAACCTTGACACAGTTATAAATAGAACGTGCTGGAGGGACAGATTCATCACCCAGAGACTCCCTATGCTGTGGAACAAAATCCCGGTACATGTGAGGCAGAGCACCTCGCTGGCCTTGTTCAAGAGGAATCTTGACCAATGGATGGGAGATCGCAGATATACCCCAGGGATTACTTCAGTGTCACTGCTTGACAGAGGCACAGAAAAATGATAGGCATAGTTTTTATTCAAACTAAAGGGGTGGCGAAAGCCACATAACTATGGGCTAGGCTTATAAATGCCCTTGGGCAGATAGCCTAGTATGAACCTATGAACCTATGAACCTAAGAGTAAACCTGTAAGTGCCCCTTGTATTGCAAGCAGAGTAAAACTTCCCCTGGAGCATCTATCTGTAGAACCAATGTTTGTACTGTCAGTTTGTCAGACCACATAGCCAATGACTTTGCTACTCAGTTATATTATAACCTTACCACCTCGGTTTACATTGATCCAGTGACAATAAAATGAGTTGCATCCTAAAATGCTTAACCACATACCCCCACTTGCAACTATGAACTGTTTACAGTGTCCTGATGGGTTTATTTCTCTTTCAGGCAGACCTTTCAACTGTACCTATTTTGGAGGAATACTTCTATTTTTGGGCATGATTTAGCCCTTCACACAATGTATCTATTTTTGGAAGTGCATTCCTGTTTTCAGGCTTAATTTACACCTCCATATGACTTTCTGAACCCATCCCACATATACATACACAGACACACACACACACACAATTTTGAAGCTGTTTTAGAACACAGGAAGCAAGACTACATATCCAAAATACTAGTTGCACCAATAATTTAAAGAAAGAGGACCCTCGTGTCACATCTCCCGTTTTCAGAAACAAAAATAAATGACTGTGTGAAGTAGATTTTTGCAATATCATGTATTAAAGTCTAGAGATTGTGTAGTGTGTCTTCAATAATATGCTTATATTTTACTTGCTCTCAGTTTTCTTAAACTTGTGTTTATGAGTAGCATCCCACAGTCCTTCTAGATGTCAGAGGAGTTCTGTGCTATTAGGGATTCAAACTTTATGCTAATTAGGTGTCCAGATTTTTAGCTGGCTGAACCTACTTTCCCAGAGTCTTTCTACCTATTTTCAGTGTCTGGAAGTTGAGAGGTATGCTCAGGTTATACTCCCATTACTGTTTCTAGTAAGAATACCTGAGGCATTTGTATGTAGTATACCTAGCTTCTTTCTAGTTATCACCTGGTCAGCTTCATACCGATAATTAATTTTTGTTTGTTTTTAATTCAGAAATGATCATCTGCGTGTTAAAAACAGCTGTAGGCCTGGGAGTCAAACGCCTGCCACGCAAGTATCAGTTTTCATCAAAAGTAACATGCATCATTTCATTTTGTCTCCTTCATTTAAAGGTTTAACATTAACTTGTCAGTTTAATTGGCTGCTGTTCTATTTTTAATGAATATTCTGTGTGTTTGCTGGCAAATACACTTCTGCTTTAGAACAATTATAGTAATAGGAGGTTGTTTTACAGTTAGCTATTCATGGCTAGAGAAACACATTACAAAATAAGACAAATAAGTTCATTTCTGACAGAAGATGTGGGAGATATTGTGTGAAAGAAAAAATAATGGCTGAAAATGAGCTGAGGGAGAGAAAACAGGTGGCAAAAAGTTAAATATATGCTTACATATAGCACTTTTTGTTTAAATTTATATACAGTGCAAACCCATCCCAATAAATGTGTTCCACATGAAAAAACATATTTTTAAAATACCATGACTTAGACATCCCTCCATCCACAACCCTTTTTCCTCTATTTCCAATCTACAGTCAAGGTTCACAACATCAGGTAGCTAGCCCTACCATGGCTGTTCTTTCATACCATATACTCACATGCACACTCACATCTATGTCTAATTTAAACTGTCCAGTCCACCTACTGCATGTCTTTGGAATATGGGAAAAAAATGGAGCACACAGAGGAAATGCATGCAAACACAGGGAGGACATGCAGACTCTACACAGAAGATATCACAGTCGTGTTGACAGTATCAGACTCACACACCCATTAAGGTAGATAATGCTAAAAGAAAAATGCTTTGCAGCAAAAAATATTGCAAACAGATGTCTTTAATCTTAATTTATACAGTATTCTACAATCAGATATTGATAATCTGACCTCCTACATGAATAGAACTTCAACAGGGAGATGGCTTTAATGTGAACCTTGGAACCCCTGGTGCCCCCCCCCAAAAAAAAAACTAAGGCACAAAAAAACTGTGAGGAGAGAAGAGGATAGGTTTATGGGATCAAGAACTCCTTCAGGTAGTCAGAATCCAAATCATGAAATAACTTTTCTAATAATAGATAATAATAATAATAATAATAATAGAATAAGAGGAATGGATGCTTGGCACAGACTCCAAAACAGTCTTAGCTTAGCTATTGAATTTTACAATAACTGTAAGCAAAACATATCTCTTTCACTAACCCAAAGCTGTAAGGTATTAAGTTATGCTTTGAGAGATCAATTGATTACCAAAGCAGGACAAATCTTCTTAAGTATCAAACACTCCAGCTTGGAAGGATTTCCTTAGCAAAAAAATCTCATTTCATATTAAAAGTGGCCAAAGCTGAAAAAGGTATGTTGCAATTGAAGCATGCAATGAAGTTTCTCACATTTTCTACTGTCTGACGTCTCTCAACAACCAGCTACAAACTAATGTGGTTTGAGGCAGAACACCTGGCCTGTAGTAAGTTTGCAAAAATGTACACCCTATAATTTTTGGATTAGTCTCATTACATTCAATAGGTTGCGGTGGTGGTGCTGCGGTAGCGTTGTCGCCTCACAGTTAGACAATGCCCGTTCGATTCTCAGTTAGAGCATCTTCTGTGTGTCAACATGCATGAATTGGCGTTCCTTCATTAAAGGTTGTGCGTTAGCCAGCACGTAAAAATCTACTGCCAATCATTAGCGGACCGGAGTTCCGCTGTGGCGACCCCTAACCGGGAAAAGCCAAAAGACACAAACAAACATTTAATAGGTTCTAAAACAAAATATCTGAAAGTGTTATCATTCAGTGTGGAACTTCAATCATCTACGTGAGTGAGAAAAGAAAAATATAATCTGCAACAAAACAAAAATTCTGTCTGTAATTCTGGATGGCCTTCCAACACAAAATAATGAAAATATGAAACAGCAAAGAAAACAATGCAGACCTTCTTTGACATCTCCCTTTATTTAAACAGGGAGAACTAATTTTACAATCCAGCAGCAAAAGTAACAGTTCAGCATCTGTCTGACCCAGCATAATATTAGGTCACATTAAAGGTTATGTCAAATAATCCCATTTCATACCAGGAATTTTAATATTAATGAATACCATGAATTTAAACTGTTTCTATGCAGAGGAAACAAACAAACCACACTCCCACTTCACAGGCGCATTATTCAACAACTGACAACTGATTGACTTCGAATATACTTGAAAACAGCAAAGAGTGAGTAATACTTTAATTACAGAATACGGTATATTTAAGCATTTCTACACTGCTGATGCCAAAGCATTGTGCATATTAAATTCAATATTAGCATGTGGTGTCTATTTCCTAATAGCTTTGATGGCATTATGATTGTCCCTATCTATGTCAGCAAACCACAATCATTTTTCAATGAATACACACAGGTGAGCACTTTAAGAAGCCAAAGCAAGACTTAAAGTGCTCATACCTAACAGATGTCAGAAGAGTGTTGCTTGTACCTCAGTCTTTGACAAAAGAGGTTTGGTAGCAAACCAGTTTGTCCAGGGACATCTTCAGGTGGGAGTCAGATAGAAATAGTAATGGAAATTAAGAGGGTAGGAGAAGGAAAGGGTTAAATGGGAACAGAGGAAATGAGGTAAGCATAAGAAGGGGGTTAACGGGTTTTAGGCAATTGTAACTTGGTAAGGAATCACATTTTGGCAGGAACTTGCTACCAGCCTTCCCTCCATTTTTTGGAACAGGGGATTGGGGTTATTTTATAAGTGAGTAGGCGTAGAAGAGGGGGCAGGCTTGTCCCTCTTCTGTTCCCCCTCTGGTGTTGGATGTTCATTTCAATGAGTTGGGAAAGCAGAGTGAACGGATGGATGCTGCTTGATAAGTAAAATAAGCGAGTGGTGGTAAGAATGCTGCTTATGAGGTAAGGACGCTGCTTATGAGGTAAGGACGCTGCTTATGAGGTAAGGACGATGCTTATGAGGTAAGGGCACTGCTTATTTGGTCAGGGTGAGCGAGGTCACGCTGCCTAGTTAACAGTTATATGGATATTTATGCTGTGATTAATAACACTTATATGGATATTTATGTTGTGATTAATAAATAATATTGGTCAATAAAGTTATGTTTATGGAAGTTTAATAAAGGTCATTAAACGTAATTTGGTGTGATGTGTTTATTGAAGGGGACTGGGACAAAATACTCATAAAACTATCAGCTTCCACTGAATCAATCAAATTTGCTTGCATTTTTATTACACCATGGATTACAATTCTGTTTATAATAAAAATTCACTTGTGTTTGCTGGCGTTAAAGAAGAGACACCAGAGGCCACTCTTTCTGCACTTCTCCCAAAAAAACAGACACAGGAAAAGACTCCTTCCCCTAATCCACAATATGAACTAGTCAAATTTACAGTGAGTGGAGAAATATAAAAAGAGCAAAAAAAGTCCTTTATTCTTCATCACACAAGTGATATGGGGATGTTTAGTATTTACTAGAACTACCACTAACTCAGGCTTATCAACTCATACGAAGGACAGCACATCAGGACCCCCACCCCCACTCCGCCATGCCACACTGCCTTGTCAACATCAGAATATCAATCCAGGCAAAGAAAAGACAAGCAGCAATCAGGTCAGTGGTACTAAGTATAAATCACTCATCCACCTGGAAGAGTCCAGATCAGTCAGATCTCTACTGTGTGCATTCAGAAAAATGATAAATAGATTGATGGTTGCAATAACTAAGTTATAGTTTAGTCAAAATGATATTTGCTGACTTGGATTTAGTTAGAAACTGGTGTACTTTACTACTTATGTCAAGTGTTTTGAACTACTGAGTGTGTATGACACTGGATAACAGACTCCCAGTAGATATGATGTGTTTAGACTAACAAAAAACTTCAGAAACCTGTTCCGTAACATAGAAGGATAATGACCTGATGATATTGCAGGTGACCAAAGTTTGAATAGCATCTCAGACACCTGTAGGAGCTGGCCAAGGAGGGTACAACTCAGCAGCAGCTTCCGGCTCCCCAATCCTGGGGTGAGAGAGGTGGCCCTGGCTCACCACAAAGGTGACACCTAGCAGGTGCAGTAAATGTTACTTAGTGGAGCTTCAGCCTGCTGAGCCCACGTTGTCATGATGCATCTGCACCAGGTAGCTGACGGGAATTTGGTTTGCAGAAACATGCTTCCCCTTGGGAGACAGAAATGGTAGAGTTAAGAGGAGCTGCTGAGGTGTGCTCCCAAGGATGAAAAAGTAGGTCATCCCACAAGAACAGCAAACTTGTCCACTCCCTGCCACCTGATTTGCCAAGGAAATGGAAGAGCCATTTGGAATTCCCAGGCAGCAATGAATGAGCCACAGGCCTCCTGCCTAAGCTGGGAATACCTGGCTCCTGCTCCCCTGGAATAAATGGGTTAATTACAGCTGATAGTACATCTGTCTAGTATATAAGACAATGTGTGATGTGGGGAGAGTCTACACTTGGAAGAACTAACACCAGACTGGGGGACCCAATATAAATATCAGTAATAGAAAAAAATGACAAATGCATTATGAAATACCTTCCAAGATTATGAGATAAGCTCCCCTTACAAATAAAAAGAAAGCAAATCAACTTTCTTCAAAAAAAAAATTCACACACACACAAGCATAAGTACAAAGAATTAGCATATGGTGTTATACAAATCATACTTCTTGAAAGCCAATACATTCTAAGCTTGGCAATTAAAGACCTTTACCTGTAATATCAGTAAAAGTAGTAGTAGGTCCAGTACATGTGCTTGCATGACATTAGCTTATGACACAAGACCTTTACCTGTAATATCAGTAACAGTAGTAGTAGGTCCAGTACAAGTGCTTGCATGACAGTAGCTTGTGACACACATGCTCGCTCTCACTTGCTCTAAATGACAAGTACCCTACCTCTCTTGTCTTATTGAATTGTCATACAGGAATAACTGCCTTTTCTGTTTAACCATCTGAATAAAATGTTTGCTTTAAATGATTCAATGATTCACTTTCACTCTAGTTTAGAACAATATGTGCAGCTTGTTATATGACAAGAAACTGAACATTTCTAATCACAAATAAACCTTGTAAAAGCAAAAGATGTGGTGTAAAATGTATGTAGTCATTTTGTTTTTTTGTTTGTTTTTTTTTTTCCCAGAATAGCTTTCCTATAGCCAAGCAGGCTTTTGTTTTTAGAAAGTGGATTATAACTAATAGGCAGTATTGCAGCATTTTTGTGTAGTGTATGAACAGGCTTTTGTTTGATATTAAGCACAGTTTATATTATATAAAGGAGCTTTGATAACATGCTACTCTGTGGTATTAAAAGCAACTGTACCGGTTGCCCTTGTTTTTCCAGTAAATATGCCTGTCTTTTGTTTTATTCCATTCAAAGAATCTGTCATGGGAAACATTAAAATGGCTTTAACATTAGTGTTTTATAAGAATCAGTTGTACTGCAATGCACTTTTTTTCCTGTAATGACTATGTTAAACTTCTGCCTTCTCTTTAGCAAGTTTCACAAGTAAGACGTTAACATTAATATTGCAATGAGGGGATCAATGCAGTACACAAAACATAAAACTTTAATGGTTGATAAATCATTCAGGCTTTGCTAAATGTTAGTTATAAGCAACAGATTTAGCGAGCTTGTGATCTGGTCACTTTGCACATGAATATAACAAAAAGGGAACTCTATCGGTTTCATGGAATGTTTTCTCCCCAGCCCTGATTCCTAAAATAACACTCCAAACTGCTTTTAAGTAGTGTACATCGTACTGGGAGACTGCAGAATGTGGCTACTTGTTGCTCCCTTAGAAAGTGTTTCACCTTTCCCTACAATTGTGTGATCGTGAAGTAGGTATGTTTAAGTAAAAAGGTGACGGGACACAAATGGTTTGCCTGCATAATAAATGTTTTCTCAGCTGTCACACACAGTTCCTGTGGTTTTGTTTTTCAACGATTCTAAATCACCGAATATATAGTCCGCACACTGTGTATCAGCTTCTAATAGGAGACCCTATATGAATATCACCCATTGTATGCATAATTATTAGGAGCAGCTGAATATAGTTTGTTTGACCAGGGCCTGATTCATGAATCTCCATTAGACACCACTGCTTTTTTTTTTTTTGTCAATTGTAAGTGCCGCAAAGACTGGTGAGGAGTGCTGTTAAAGAAACGGGAGAACTAGAGACTGCAACTGAAGGAGGAATGACACATACATAAGAAATGGGCACATAAGTAAGAAATGGGTTTCCAATAACCAACTATGCGGATGATTGCAAACCTAATTACTTCAAAAGAGATTCCAACATTCTACAAGATGATTTACAAAAATTACATAATCAGTGCTGTAACAATATCACTTTTAATGTCAATAAATGTAACATTATCAGAGTTGACAAAAAGTCAATAAATTATAATAAAATAAATGGTCAAATCATTAAACATTATGCAATCATTTAAGATCCTGAGTTTTAAGTTTAAATTGTGACTATTGATTGTATTTATACTCAAAGAACATATTCTGTAGTCTATGTTATTCTATAGGTCATGAATAGTCACTCCAGAGAGATCATTGTACCACATTGTACCTAGTAGATCTGGCTCTCAAATACAGTGTTGGATTTTGTAGCCTTCCAACAAGCAACAAGTAGCAAGCAACTTAAAACAACTTGAAAGGGTACAATAATTCCTCACTAGAAAAATCACAGAGTTGGTAAACATAAATTGTCTAGAAGTACCATTGCACAGCGCTTCTGATAAACTTTTTCTCATAGTTTTTTCCTGGTCCATAAGGCACTGTCTGATCCAGATTTACCTGAAAGTCTTTGCACGGAATGCACTGCTGATGGAGTTAGCACCATCTTCAGGAACCCAGTACTAAACGTAAATACCAAAAACAGAAAAATCAAAGTTTTTCACGACTATAAAATTAACTTTCCTTTCCCTTACACTCAGAAGAAGAAGACAGTTATTAATTTCTTCAAAAATAATCTTGATACAGATATTGTAAAGTAGGAAATGTTACCATGGAGTTACAACATCAAACTTCTTGAAGGAGAGTTGGTCATATCTTGTCTTAAAACAGTGTGGGCTTTCTCTAGGTACTCCATTTTACTCATATATCCCAAAAACATGGTTCTTAATTAGATACTCTAAACTGTCCACGTATTGCATTCACCCTTGCATTAGTGGTCTGGGTCATGGCTAAAAAATGGTCATTGGAAGAGTTTATTTACTCAGTTAACAAACGAATAAATAAACAAATAAATGAATCTACATTTGGGATCTTTAGGCAGAACTGATTATTATAAACTATCATCCCATTGTCATGATCATTGTCACTCATTCATTTCCCTTATGAGGTGAGGGTATAGCCGCAGCATGGATGCCATTCAGGCAACCATCAAGGGTTGTTTTCTTTCTGTAAGCCCTACCATTCCCATGCGCATACATTCCTAATGTATGGTTGTGGAGTGGGGAGGTGCAAGAGCATGTTTTAGCACATGGACAGCGTCTTATTTCATACACATAGCTAAATGCTGAGCTAGATGCTCCAGGTTAAGACCAGTATAAACTGGATTTTACTCCACCACTGAACCCAAGGCCATGTGTGCTAACTAATGTTTGCTTGATTTGCTACATTTTGAGTATACTGCTACAGCCTACGTTATATTCTAGCTACTATTTTCTTTCAGTTTCTAGCTGATTTTAATGGACTTGCTTTGAATTTGATTTTTTTTCTCTCTCTGGTGGCCCTGGTGGCAGAAGAGAAGACCAGACTAGTTCTAAAATTATGCCTGGTACAGAGGTGAAAAAATGGATTGCTATTAGCTGATGTGCTCAATTGAGGGTTTTTTTTGTTTTGTTTTGTTTTTGCACCGCATTCTGGCAACATGCATCGTATAGATGCAGGAGACGTGACCTATATCAAGGCTTTATCTCCACCTTCTCCCTGATAGTCTGTACTCCACTTTTACTAGAGGATCCCTTATGTGTGCAAGGCTGGCCGTAGCTGCCCAACAAGCTGCATTGTGCTCACCAATCTCTGTGTAGCCTCCCATCATTCCATAGCTGCTCTTTGCTACTCACAGCTGTCCACAGCTGCTATATCTGCCCATAATACATATTGTCTGTTCTACTCTTAGCTGTTCATAGCTTCCATATCAGCGTATAACAAAATTAAAATTCTAGCAATTCTAAAATAAATCATTATTTTTATTGTTAATTATAAAACCCCTGAACAACCTTAGCTAATCTTTGAAATCACTAACCCCACCTGACAACGTTAATAATACTTGTAATAAATTAACCAACTTTTACTAGCAATATTTTACTCTTTCAACCCCAACACCTAGCAAATATAGAAATTAAACCTATTTATATTCCTTTCTTCACCAGCTTAATAACACTAGGTGTTCTCAGGCAGTGTAGAAATTGCCACATGTGCACAGATAATAATCTACTTCTTGATAAAGATAACTCAGTCTGTGAGAGATGCAAATATTTAACAAATCTGGGGGCACCTGTGTTGTCCAATAACTAGACCTGTGAGTATCCCTTAGTGCTAACTCCACTAACATATGCTGAGGCTGTTAATAAATCACTTCCAAAGCCTCCTAGGATCAAAAATCCCATGGCTCAGGGAATACTACACTAACCAATTGATATACTGTAAACCATCTACTATTTCCCAGTTACACAAACCCAAATAGAAATAACCTAGTAGTCAGTGACTCTATTGTCAGTTACACTGACTGCACACTGACAAGACCAGACAAGGCAGGTTTACAGTGAGTTGTATTTCTGGTGCCAAAATTCATGACATTACAGTGGGTCTCTAGTACCTCTCCCCAGTTAAATAGGAATATGACCTTGTAGTATGTCACATGGGTGTGAATGACTTGAGGCACTCAGACCTAAGGGACATATAAAGAGTCATATTTGCTGTCTGTATGCAAGTGTCAAATGTAGTCAAGACATTGGTCCTGAGTGCAGTCCTACCTTCAGCAGCAATGATCCCTCCATACATGGAAAAAAATAATGGGCTTTAACAGTTGGATAAATAATTGGTGTCAGCGTGGGGTGAGATGGTTGACAATAAAGCTTGCTTCCTCATACTGCCTAAAGCAGTTGGTGCACTCATAGTGCCTTATTAGGCAGAGTCCATCTGATGGATATTCCAGCCAAGCTGTCAATAATGCAAAAATTAACCCAAATTCAAATCCAGACTACATAAAGGTCATTCCACTCAGTGCCAAAAGTCTTAATAATCAGTTGCCCAATCTTGAAGTTCTTCTGCACCTTGAACACATCTAGACTTGGTTAAAGCATAAAGATAGCATTTCTTCTATATGTGAGTACTGTGTCTATCATACATTCAGACAAGAGGGAAACCGAGGTGGCATATCCATACTTGTCAATGTCAATATCATATCTAGACAGATATGCAGAGACCAAGAAATGGAACTAATTGAGCAACAGCTTACAGTGAGCAAAACAAATAATAAACTTATCACCTGTTACTGGAATGCTCTTTGCCCCCAGATGACCATAACCAATTCTTGAAAGTATTCAAGAAATTCCCTTTTAGTAAAATCTCCCTTATAATGGTTCATTTTAACTACCCTTCAATTAACTGGATCACATATACCTCAAAAGTTGGTTAGGATCAGAGAGATTCTTAGACCTAATAAACAAAAGTTCCCTGGAACAGAGGGGCAATGTACAACAAACCAGAGGTGAGAGTATTCTAGACCTAATTCTAACTAACATGGCCTTTATGTGCACCACCCAACTAATTGTTCCATCTCTGGTTACATCTGACTACAAACTTGCAACCACTCTGTCAAAATCACTAAAACCATGTAAACAATAATTCTGAATTAATTAACTTCAGATGGATAAACCTTATTAAGCTTTATGGTGGCTTATCAAATTTAACTTGCAACATCAACAGTCCAAACAGCTGCATTCTATACCAATGGGTTCTATGCCCATAAAATAAGTGTCTAGAACTAGCCATCCCTTCTAGAAAAAAATATAAAGGGAAGTTTAAGAATAAAGCACTCTGGTGGTCCATTATTAGTATAAACAAACAATTTAACAATAGAAAACAAACTTCTTAAATTTTAAGTAGATCGTAAACTCCTCATGTCAAAGATCACATCAAAAATATTAGCAAGGCGCTAACATCTACTATCAGGACTAGTAGGACAAATCATAACTTAATTTAGCTTATGAAACATTAGATAATCATTAAGTCCTTTTTAGTTATATTACAAAGCTCAGAAACAACATCCAGCAGTGTTTGGAATTAATCCATGATGGTACGTCTCATTCTGTCCCAACTGACATAGCAAATATACCAGCAAGCAAATTTAGTTCAAACTTTACTCCAGAGGCAATTATCTCTTCTACACAAGTTCATATATTTCATAACCCTCATAATATCACTGAAAGCACTTTCTAAGACCATACTATATCCATGGGACTAGCTAATTTATCTGGATGCCTTATAAGCAAAGCTAAACATGCCCCTGTCTAACCCCTCCTTAAACTTTTATATAAGCCTATATAAAGGTTATGTCAATGAAGTAAAGTGAACTGTAGTGGCGATATCCCTAAATAAAGGTATCTCTTCATGGTACTACAGACCCATTAGCATGGCTAGTCTGATATGCAAAGTCATGGAACACATCAGAAGTGACCTCATTAACTACAAAATCAAAAATCTTAATAAGATAAGCCTATAAAAGATAGGCTTTGTCAAAGAAAGTGCCTGCCTCTGGACCCGCACCAGGTAGACTTTGTGAAATAAACAGCCTGCCTCTTTAACTTGGACATCTACTTCAAAAAAGTCACTACTAACACTGTAGCTACTGGTCACCATGTCCACACAGCTTATATGGATCTGGGCAAAGAGTTTGGCATTATTCTGTGAGGTAGATAGAAAACTGGCTAAAAAGATAGGACCCACATTGTCAGACGATAATTAGTGGTGCCATCTTAGAGAATTTTGGCATATTTTATTGAAGTAATTATATTATGTTGATATGACCAATAAAGACAGGCCATCATCCTCTGCATAGGTCCAAAATGATCCTGTCCTACAATTTATTTAAATTTCAGCTGCTATTGCACTGGTTTAATAGATTCTACAATCCTGAATATTTACACCTTTGATCCAACCAATTTAGTCCTAATTTTATCTTATTGACATCATAATGCCTTAGATAAGTGGATAAAGAAGACCTTATGTTACTCAAGGAATATGCATGAATACAGCAGTAATGCCACTTTAGCATGTGGCACTTGCAGTGTATGTACTTACATTGACAGCAGTTCTACTTTCAAACACCCTGGCCAGGATAGAATATATAGGTTCAAAGTCTTTGCTACTTGTAGCACCTCCCATATTGTTTACTTGGCCCACTCTTATTGTGTTCAAACTTTTACACAGGCAAGATGGATAGAACGTTTAGAGAAAGAATAAAGGAACATCATATTGGCAAAGGGAATAAAACTAATGCCCTTGCAAAACATTTCATTGCCAGTGGTACTGAGCATACTTTTAAGTTTTTGGTTATAGGGAATTTGCACGAGACATTAAGAGGAGGTGACATCAGAGATAGCACTGAGCAGATTATAGGGAGGGTGCATGAGACATTAAGAGGAGGTGACATCAGAGATAGCACTGAGCAGGTTATAGGGAGGGTGCATGAGACATTAAGAGGAGGTGACATCAGAGATAGCACTGAGCAGATTATAGGGAGGGTGCACGAGACATTAAGAGGAGGTGACATCAGGGATAGCACTGAGCAGCTTGAGTCTAAGTGGATCATTAGACTGAGAGGTGATAGTGGGCATGGTCTCAATGATGTGGTCCCTATAAAACCTAAGCTTAAATCTAGGAATCTAAGACGTTGAATGTTTTTTGCCTTCGTATTACTGCATTTTTATGTTTGAGATGTATATATATATATATATATATATATATATATATATATACACATTTGTAACATATGGATTTTTATGAATGTATTATGATTTCTGTACTTAGATGCTTTTATGAGACTGTTTAAATAATTTGAGTGCCTTGATGTCACATGATTAATCAAGGGAGGTAGTATCTGGTATTTAAACTGAGTTTTTTAGTTTGATAGACATTACCTGAAGAAGCAGCTTAGTCTGTGAAAGCACTTGTGGTGTCGACAAAAAAAGTTATTTTATTGAAACTGGTTGTTTTGGAGTCCCTCTATCTTGCTGGATTAATTATTTGGTTTTCATTACTGGGACTTCTTTAACAGAAAGGGTCGGTATTTGTGTTTGTTCTGGATAAAAAAGAACTATATATCACAATACATCTTAATATTTTGTTCACTGAATGTTCTAGCTAATTGAGTAATAATAATTATAATAATTTGCATATGTATGCACTTTAACTTTTGAACAGTCTAGCATGATACCATATGTATACACTTTAACTTTTGTACAGTCTAGCGTGATACCATATCTATGCACTTTAACTTTTGTACAGTCTAGCGTGATACCATATGTATGCACTTTTATGTTTGTGGAGCTTAGCTTGATACTATATGCAAGCACATTAGCTTTTATTCAGTCTAGAGTAATAATATATGAAAGTACTGTAACTTTTATATGGCCTAGAGTCACACCAGTAATTCCCTCATCTTTTAATATATGCTGCTGTAGCTATTCCAGTCCTAAAATGAACAGGTAAGAAAGTAATGTAACAGTCTTGCTGAGTGTCATGCAAAATGGGTTTATATCAATTTGTCAAAGGTTCACTTCCGACAACTTTTCTTCATCAACCCGAAACCACTGAGTGTTCAGTAACATGAACACTCACATTGTAAAAATATTTCACCAGGGAAAGGAAGACTTGGCCAACATTACACAGAAACACACACCACAGTATCTCAAACCCACTCAAGTGGAGGGCTGTGCCCTCACATCCCCCAGTGTGAGGGGCTCCACTCACCACAGCCCCCAAACAACATGTACCAACTGCGAGATCTCACTACAGTGGGGAAAAGGGCAAATTTGTGCTGTTGGCCAACTGCTTCCTTTCCCTACTTAAATCTTTCTTGGATGTAAATGTGCACTAAAGTGAAAGTTCAGTGGTTTCGGGTCAATGAAGGAAGGTTTGCGGAAGTGACCTTCCACAAATTACTATACACCCATGCAAAACATGAAATGGAAGCAAAAAGATTTTGATACATTTGATCAATGCTGGTGCTTTTTTGTATAGAATCATAACATAATTTATTAAAGAAGGGAATTCCTTTACATTCACAACAACTATAAAAAAGGGCCATCAAATCCTGTTAAAGGTTTTTCTGGTCTAAAGGCAAAAGATCTTACTGCTCTTTCATAGCATTAGCCATAACAAAAAGTGTGGGAAGATGAATGTCATATTCTTCCAAAAACAACCTTCCTTTACTCAGCAGCAGTATCCAGACCTCACATAAGCTTGCTACTCTACCTCTCAACTGTCCAGATTTTTGCAGAATGTCCAGATTTTTGCCTCATACTTTTGTTCTGTTCCTCATAAAATTTGTGATTTTCTAGCAAATCGTGGTTTGAAGTCACTAAATAATGGCATATATTTAAGTTTCAGACTTCATATCCTTAATAAAAATGCCTGTTAAAATAAAACCTGTTATTCTAGGATTTTTTTTACGTTTATAAGAGCAATATTTAAAATCTGCCCCTGTTTTTTAGTCTTTTCCCCCCATTATTTTTGCTTTTGTCCAGATTTCTTGTGTGAAGAGGTTGACAGCTGCCAATGATCCTCTGAAACTGAAACCAAAAAAACGGCTCAGGGTAAGGAAAGGTGCAAAATCAGCAGAACTGTAGAACAAACAAAATGTACCAGTCTTGCACTAGCAAACTGTTTTTTTTTTTATTTTTTATCTTATTCTATAAATAAATACAAGTTTGTTAGTGCAAGACTGGTACATTTTGTTTGTTCTACCATCCTCTAAAATTGTTGGGTTCACAGCCAGTCAGAGGAATAGCACTGCATGAGATGATTTCTAGTTTGTGAAAGATCATGATGGCAATCTCTCTCTCTCTCCCTCCCTCCCTCCCTCACTCTCTCTCTCTCTCTCTCTCTCTCTCGCAAGTGTCTTGGTAAATACATGCCAAAGGGGACTTGCTTGTACCTGGATGTCATACCCTAATTCATTTTTTGGCACTGAGTTTTAGGCCATGGCTTTAGCACCAGTGGTTTGTTTGTATTAAACCCACTTGCAAGATGTTTGTTTCTTTGGGGGAATCAATAGTAGCTCCTAATTTACAGTCATCTGCGAACTTGGTGAGACAGAGGCCAAGAAATAAATGCCAAACAGAAGCAGGTACAGTACAAACACGTTAATCCACTGGTGACTGGTCTCATGGTGAAGGTGGTTTCACTGATCCTGACTTCTTGGGTGCTGTCTGTGAGCCAGCCAACAATCCAATGTGTTATGTAAGGCTTTAGATATAGCTCTGAATGCTTGTCAACAATGCCTGAGTGGGGCATTGTATCAAGTGCCTCACCAAGTCAAGATAAGAGTATGCACTACTTCCCCCCCTCATCCGTTGCTTTGGTGACCCTCTCAAAGAAGAAGTTTATCAGATTAAGTAGGAGTGACCTTTCCTTAACAGAACCAAATTGGGATGGGTATAGGGTCTGTAAGCTGTCAATGTCCTTGTTTATTATTTCCATGATAATTAATTCCACGGGTTTGCATATTAGGCTTGTTAGACTGATGGGTTTGTAGTTCCCTGGGTTGGTTGATGGTCCCCCTTGTGGAGGGTAATGATTGCCGTGGTCCTCTATTCACTTGAAATGTAGCCTGTTTCAAGGCTGAAGTTGAAGAGTGCCTCAACTGGTCCTGATAGGTCATATTTTAGAATGTTCACGAGGCAACCAGGGATGTTATTGGAACTCATGGAGGTGATGTTCTTGGCTTTAGTGAGTGCTGCCAGCACATGGTCCCTGCTGATAGCTGGAGGAAGTACAATGGAGAGGATTTCACCTGGTGGATCTAGAGAGAGAATGTGGGTGGGGGAGTGAAGTATGAGCTGAATTTATCATCCAATAGATTTGCTATGTCACCCTGATCAGTGAAGGTGGTACCAGTCACTGCCAGTTCAGCAGACTGCTGTGTGTTACCTCTAAGGTTGTAGTCATAACTGAGGAAGGTCTTCTGATTGTCCTTAGTCTGCAAGGCTATCCTGACCTCATAGTTGGCCTTATTGGACTTAATTAGACCTCTTAGTTTCTTGTTTAGTTGTATAAAACAGCAGTTGTCTTTAAGGAAGTTGCTCTTCTTGATTTTTGCCATGAGTTTTCTTTTTTTATTACATACCCTGTCTAGGTGAGGATACAACCAGAGGGGGTTGTTTTTAGTGTTCCTTTTGGGTTTATTTTGGGTAGGTGCAGTAGTCCCTCTGCAGCCATTCATGCTTGTACAGGGACTGTGTGAATAATTCTGCATAGGTAGCTGTGGTCCCTTCTACAGGGAAAAGAACTGAGCTGTGATAAAAAAAAAAAAAGCTGAGTTAAGTCAGTATCGGCAGTAGACATGCATTATTGTGTGTCTTTGTAGGAAATGTTAACCACCAATATCAGCAAGATCAACCAGCATATAAAATTCATCTAATTCCTCCTGTTGTACTCCTTAACTCCTTAAATGATTAAAAGGTGGATTTAAACCACCGTTCCATTTACCCCTAAGAGTTGTACGTATGCATGATGTAAAGAAAGGGCAATCGTAGCTATTACGCCCACATGCACTCCACAAATGACATATTGTACCATTTATGCAGACCAGTACCAACTGACTATGCCTGGATAGGAGAATGGCTATACTGGCCCTGTGATCCATTCATGGGGGGGGGGGGGGGGGGGGTACTACATAACATTAAATCTTTTACATTTCAGTGTATTAAATGTACTATTCAAACTATGATTTCACAGGAAATCTAATCATGAGGACAAAGAAAATGTAAACGCAGGACAGCTTTGTTCTTTTCCTTCTCTCCCTGCAGGCAGTTACCATTCCATGTTATAAATAAGGAGGCTAGCATGGTGGTAACACTAATTAAACATAAGGTGCAACTGGGAAACTCATTCTCCAAGGAGAGACAGAAATGCTCACTTAAAATGTTATAGTGTCCTACTGTCTTCTACACTTGTTATACTAAGACTAACTTCAAAAGACTCACAGCAAAAACTCAAAATACTGTTTTATTTTTGGATAATGCTGTTGATTAGAACAGAATCCAGTAAGTAATGTGTCTTTACATGCAGAAGCTTTTAGATAAAGCTGCTGATATGAATAGAGAACTTAAGAGTATGTGCTTCTGTATACTGCCTTGTTAAAAGCAAAACTGTACCTTTATAAATTAAAGTAGCAATTTCAGTGCAGTTATAAAATTGAGTCTAAAGAAAGTGCGTGTTCAAATTGAGCATCTAATCTACTGTTTGACTTCCTCAAGATTTCTTGCTGTGAAATTTGTGGTGCAAATTACAGTTATCTAAAAGGTTATTGTTTGCCACCTCGTGAATCGACTTCATCTGTTTATGTGAAGTAAATGCTACAGCTGTTGATAGTAGGATTGGATGAATATAAAGAGGACATTGACTCTTTAAATTCTACATATTGGGAAATAGCAGAAACAGTAGCTTAGCATGTTTGATATTGTTCTGATATGTCCTGGATTGGCAAGGATTATGTGATTAGACTGAATGGCATCCGTGTGCATTTCATAACAGCAGCACAGTGGATAAAATTACTGAAGTTTTAATCATATAATAATTTAATGTAATGATTTTTATTTCTTAAAGCCTTTAAGATGTTTGCATTGGTTAGAGATATTAAACATTTGTAATTCTTCATAAACAAACTAAAATAAATAATGTTATTATGGATGCAGCAGTGGTGCAGCAATAGTGTTTTCACCTTACAGAAAGACGTTCTCCAGTTCAATTCTTGTCCGGAGTGGCTTCTGTGCAGAGTCTGCATGTCCTCCCTGTGTTTGTGTGGGTTTCTTCCCGGTGCTCTGGTTTCCTCCCACACTACAAAGACATCCATCTGGGCCATTTCTCCCCAGGCCTCTGCTGAAAATTGGCTTTGTTCCAAGTCGGACTTTCCCGGTTAACAAATGTTAAACAAATATTATTCCATCTAATAATTTAGGACTGCATAACAGATTTTTTTAATCTATTTTAAATAAGATTTGTGCACACTTTCTGAATTCAAAAATAGCCTTTCCACAATGTGTGTGCTGACTATTCATTCAGAAAGGTTACACTAATTCTACACATAATGTACACTTTGTGTTAACCTTTATGAATCTGGTTGATAGTCTGACAAGACTCTGTTTAATGCTTTTTGTTTATTTTAGACAGAATATGGGAAAGGGATTAGTCAGTTTATATTATTAAACAGGACTAGGAACTTTGTGTCCATGTACTTGTGAATTGTTTTCAAAATTAATATTAAATAATTTAAAGTTATCAAGTTATTTTATTTTCCAGAATTGGACATTATATTTATTTATATAGCTTCCCAAAATGTTTTTCTTAACAAATAAACTGTTAAATAGAACTATAATACTATCATTTGACACTTTAGTTGACACTCAAAAACTAAAAATAATGTATGCATTGTAACAAAATATGAAATCTTTAAAAGTTTTATAAATTAATATAAACAGTATTAAGACTACCAATAAAAGAATGGCCTTTATTTAAATTTTAACAGGGTCAATGTCATTTTACTTTAAGAAACTCATCTCTTAGAAAAGGATATCAAATTTCTGAGTAATTAATACTACGAATTAATAGCAGCTATGTCATTCAAAGAGAAAAGAACAGGAAATGCAATCCTGTGGAAAAGGAGTACAGTTATACCTAAAATGCAATGTATTTATTGGGATGAATTTAACATTTCTGAAAGCACTGTAGACTTATAAATGTGAAGTCACTGATTCACTTTTATTGACTACTGTCCCTATTCCTACTTGCATTAAGAAAGGTCAAGATTCTAAGTAACAAAAAGTAAGGTAATCCAACCAAGAATCCAAAGGAGGCAGAAATGAAACCAAGATTCTTTATTCCACAGTGAGCACTTTTGCCCGAATTACATGGACTTCATTAGAAAAAACTGCCATTGTGCGCACGACTCTTTAAATACAAATAACAAGTCATGTGTCAAGTTAACAAAGAAGCTAATTAATTATCTTGCCCTCTCTGCAATTTATAGAGCCCTTTAGAGGCTTAATGTATTATTCATACTAATAATAGGTACTTTAGAGTTTTTGGGCTACAGAAAAATGACAATATTTTTATGACATAACTTAACAATGTGTATGTTTTTTCAAAAAACTGTAAAGGGCTCTTTTCTGATAAAGTCTATGTAATTTGGACGAAAACACTCATTGTTGTGGAATCAAAGAATATTGGTTTCATTTCACTTCTGCCTCCTTTTAGTCTCTTCAAAGGCAATATTCTCTTTTATGGGCTTTACTTACAGTTGCTAGAAAACAATTGCAACAAGCTGGAAAAGTGAAATACCACCAGATTTAAAAGACCTCATACATTTGGCCATTGTTATTTGTCAAACAGAAATTCTCATCATTACAATGAGGTCAAAAGTGAAAAGGTTAAAATTGAATTGCTGGCAAAACGTATTATTGTTGTCATGGAAATACAACAGCTAATCAGCTGTGTCACTGATTTTAAGTAATCTACAATTCTTTTTTTATCATGATTGTAAATATTGCAAATATTTGTTCTTCCTTTTTTCTTTTGTTTTATTTGTATGTCATTGTCGAAAAATTTTTTAAAGGAGAATGCTATAGTGTCCTACCAGATCTAAATATGAGTCATACCCTTATCCCAGGTACTGGGGTACCATTATACTACAGACACCTTGAGTACTGTTGGCTTACATTGCTTCAGTTTCCTTGCCTGCTGTTCAGTCGATCCTTACAGTACTGCACTGCATTGTACTGTACTGTGTTGCACTGTACTGGCTTGGACTGTAGTGAGCTACATTGAATAGTACAGTGCAGTATTGCATTGTGCCATATCACACTGTATTGTGCTATATTGTACAGAGTTGTGCTGATTTGTGCTGTCACATGCTTGTTATCAATGCCCCTCTATATATCATACAGTTACTGGTTTAAGTCATATTATACAGTGGTGCACTGTTTTTACACCATTTGCACTGGTTCACTGTCCCTTTACACATGTCCACACATACTCTCAGATTCTAATATAAAACATTGCTATCATCTTAAAACTCCACCTAAAATTAAGTTCTATTGTTCATAATATACTCTTAAGCAGACTTTCAGACTCTGAAAAGGCAACTGATCTAATTAATCTGCTACACATTTACTAAACATATAAGAATTCTCTTGACCTTATTAACATATATTTACAATAATAATATATTGCTTGTATTTTTATATAATACTTACTAGGCATTGTTCTTCAACCTCTGACGATACACAGAAATTTTCATTTGTAAAATAATTTTATTATGTGTGAACATGTATATCCAGATATTGAGAAGGCTTGATATAAATGTGTACTGTTGCGCTATATTTGTCCAACAACTCTTATTTCTTCTAGTACTCATATATTGTGTCATTATATTATATTTGTATATTTTCTTGTGAAATTTTTCTATAGGCTTCTGCTAAAAATGTGCCTTAACCCAGGCACATTGTTCTGGTTAACAAATATAAATTAATAAATAATTAAGTGTATAGCTATCCCTCCTAGGTATGCCAATGGTCATGAAATATTACATAACATTACATAGCATATACCAACTGGTATCTCTAGAACACCTGTGGGTCCTCTGTCTCTTTCCCAACTGATGACAACCTTGTAGCACAAGGCACCCTGGGACAGTGGGTAAGCTGTTACCCGCTTACTGAAAAACACTTGCTCTTACCACATGAGTCCACATATTGAGTGTGTAAATATTTATTACAACTAGAGACAAATCTCTTATACAAACCAGGTATTAGTAGCCATGCTAAACAGCCCTTACACACTGCAAGATAAATATAAATATTCCCATGTTGAGCTGCTCCAAAAATATGGTTGGTTTGTGCGACAAGTTCTAGCAGACAACTACAGAAAATGGTTAACACTAAAATTTGATACATACAACAGAACAACATGCAAGTTAATAAAAATAAATGCATTAATATCATCTGTATGTACATACCCCCAAGTAACAATATATCTACACTTGAAGATATCCTGCACTGGCTATCATGTCACTACCCCCAAGAAACCCTACTACTTGGAGACTTTAACATAGACTGGGGCACCTCTTCCTCAGAATCCCCAACCACCCATATTAACCTGCATGCTTTTACACAAATCATATCCACCCCTACCAGGATAGGTAAACCCAGCCAAAAAGAAAGCATACTTGACTGGGTACTCATAAATAGTCACCCCCAACTGTACACCTCTGGTACCCTTCCTGATGGCCTAAGGGATCATCTTCTCACATATGTAATTAAGCACAAAGCCATTAATTCCAACAACCCTTACTCAGAAAGGTTAGAAACAATATAAACTTTGACCCTGCCAAATTCCAACAAGAATTAAACTAATGTAATTGGTCTATTCTAAAACACCTCCCCTTAGAGGAAGCAGTAGCATACTTTAACAACAAATTCCTTGAGATCCTTGATTTACATGCACCTGTTCATTCAAAGACAACAATGGCAAAAACTGCGCCATGGCTTTCTAAAGAGTCTAAACTCAAAATTACCCTTAGAAACAAAGCATGGGCTTTATGGCATTCTTCTAAAGACCCCCAAGATTACATTAAATACAGGCAATCCAGGAACGAAACTAAAAAATCCATTTTACAAGACAAAAAACAATACTACTGTAATTTACAGACAGTAAATCAAAATAACCCTCAGAAGTTTTGGGCAGGTTTAAATAATCTACTACATCATGGACAAACGTCAACCCAATCCCTGTTGCTACTATTGATAAAACCCCTGAAGATGTTTCTGACAGTTTTAACCGATTTTTTACTGAGACAATTCAAGCCCTAGCTAGCCAACTACCTCCTAGCTCCCCTGGTCCTGAAAGTAGCACCCCTAGAAACCTACTCGCATTCAGCTTCCAACCAGTTGCCAATTCACTTATCCGTACCTTGATCAAAAAATTAAAACCCACTACACTTTCTGCTGATCAGCTCTCTGCTGAGTACCAACCAAAATCAGCTGATGCTATTGCTTACCCCATCTCAATACTAATCAATCAAACCATAGTAGAAGCTAAAATTCCCACCATATGGAAAATATCCTATGTAATCCCATTTCACAAAGGAGGCAGCTCTACTGAATTCTCCAATTATAGGCCAATAGCTATACTCTCTCCACTTGCAAAGATTATGGAAAAATGTATTCATAGATTACTCATGCACCACCTAATCCAGAATCACCTTATGGCAGACACTCAGCATGGCTTCCGTCCTCATCACAGCACTATTTCAGCTCTCCTAGCCTTTGCCAACACCATAAACCATAATCACAACAATAATTATATATTCTCAACCCTCTTCTTGGATCTTTCCAAGGCATTCGATATGGTTGATCACCAACCTTTAATCCACACCCTGCAAACATTCTGTCTAGATACTAGTGCCCTTCAGTGGTTTCAATCCTACCTGAATGATCGACAGCAGGCTGTCCTCTGGCAGAACTAACTCTCTAACCTTCTACCTAACACCCTTGGAGTACCACAAGGCTCTATACTAGGGCCCTTGCTGTTCTCCATCTTCATTAACGACCTTTATACTGTCATCCCAAAAGTCAGCTGTATCCAATATGCTGATGACTCTTCTCTGATTTGCTCGTCCACATCTCCAGTAGAGTTATGGTCAGCTACCCAGACCACCTTTAATACAATAGAAAACTGGCTTTCTGAATGTTGTCTGATCCTAAATCCCAAAAAAACTAAAATGCTGTTATTTTCACCAACACGTAGGTCTACCGCTTTCACCTTTACCATAATTCAAATGATGGCACAATAATCTCCCTGACCCCTCTACAAAACTATTAGGTGCCATCATAGATAATAATCTAAAATTCGACCTACATGTTAACCAAACTATCAAAACCATCAATAAAAAACTAGAGTCACTTTATAGAATAAAAGCCTTCCTAAGCCCTCCAGCTAAAATTGCCATAACTCGCTCTCACCTTCTTTCAACCCTTCTGTATGCATCCCCTCTACTCTCGAATTTAAACAAGACTGTCCTTAACAAACTCTCAATTTGCTACAACCACATTGCCAGGTCTGCCACTGTGCTACCATTTAGGACACATCATTGCATCAATCTGAACCAGCTTGGGTGGCTTGAACTACCCAGCCTAATCCAGTGTAACCAACTGATTATGGCCTATAAAATCCTCTATAATCCGGACAATACTCCTGCACTTAAAAATATTATCACCTCCTATAACAATCCTAGACGGCTTCGATCCTCTACTAATTCAGTCTAGCAAAATTAATAACACAGCCGGTGACTCTCTCTTTGCTAACTCTGTAAGTAGATTCTGAAACTTTCTTCCAGCTGATATTACCTTACTTTCCACCTTAGGTCAATTTAAAACTAGACTCAAACAACATTTGTCACTTAACTGGCTATGTCACTGTATCAAGCCTGGCTAACTCTCTCTAGAATGTGTAAAAATCTGTTAACGATTTTACCGTGTTAATTTAATTTAATCCTGATTTACGCTTGGGATTAACTCTAACCTGTGGAACTTGTTTAACTTGCTTACTTATATAATCTCTGTAAATAGTCTGTTTGTAATATGTAATGCTGGTATTATGTAATGCTGTATCTGCTTACCCTTGGAGCTTTTCTCCCTGGGCCTCCGCTGAAAATGGACATGCATCCAGTCGGACTATCCCAGTCAACAAATGTAAAATAAATAAATAAAAATAAAAAATTTGAAGGTCCCTAAGTCATTGTTAATTTTTGCGGGCCCAGTGAGGATGACCCAACTCCCTGTTACAATTAAAAATATCATTACTGAAAAAAAAATTCTAAAGCAAAATGCTACAGTGTTCTAAAATATAAATTTATAGGCCACCAGAAGATTTAATTATTGGTCCCAACCTCAAAGTGATTGTCAACCCTGTGTTAGACTGAATTCCTAGTGGTATCATGAAGCCACTCTGATATGCAAGGAAGATGCAAGCAGTTGTGCTTGATCTAGATGTTACGGATATTTAGAGGATGTTTAACCCTATTCGGTTAGATTATACCTTTTTTGCCCTTGGACTAGCTAGCAGATTAGATTATTGGCTAATCCTCCAACACATACTAGGATCACTGGATCATAGGATGTTACTAGGCTATTGGCCCTGAGGCCCTTACAAGCCTAGCCAAGAATTTTGCCCATGTCCCGACAAGTCAGCACTCAATCCCCCTGTCCAGCAGGGACACAGTTGCAATCCCAGGGGTCTATTTTCTGTTTCCCATCCAGTTATCCAGGTTGCAGTTAAAAAGCATTAATGAGGTACTCTGCTTGACGTAGAGTGGGAGTCTATTCCACAGAAGGGGGAGTCTCTAGGACACAAATCATTCCCGCCAACAAGTCCTATTGATGTCACAGACCAGGTTGTGGTCACACATGCGAGTGGGTTACTTGAGTGGAGCTTGACTTGCGGATATGCAGCAGTCCCATCAAGGTGCGGTCTGAGATTGCTTTGTATGCCAGACAGAGGTCACCTCTGAGGAGTCTGTAGGAGACTGAATAGAGGGACAGGGCCTTTAGCCTATCTGTGTAGGGTAGTTGTTTGAGGCACTGGATTCTCCTAGTGGGGAACCTCTGATGTCTCTCCAGCTGCTGCATGTGCTTTGTGAGGTACATGCTGGAAGGGGTATTGTACTCAATAATGGGTCTTATATGGGAAGAATACAGGGATGTTATGACCACCTTGTCCCTGGATGAGATACTCTAACCAATGAGGTGTGCCATGTAGAAAGCTTTCCATACAACAGAGGCAATATGGTGGTCAAAAGTCAGTTTGCTATCAACTTGGTTACCCAAGTCCCTCACGACTGATTGCATGCTTAGGACCTTGTTATTGATGTAATAATTTGTGGGGACATCACTCTGCCCAAAGGGGATGATGATGCATTTTTTGGCATTCAGTTTAAAGCCATGTTTCTAGAACCAGTCATATGTTTGGGTGAGACTCTCTTGGAGGATGTTCACATCACTATTGAACTGATGACAGTGCCCAACTTACAGTCATCTGCAAACCTGGTCAGCCATAGCCCACTGGTTTTGGCCTGCGCCTCAGAAAAGTATATCCCAAACAACAAAGGCCACAAGACCAATCCCTGGGGTACACCAGTTGTTATGGGTCGACTGCTTGAGGCGGCTTCCCCTATTTTGACTAGGTGGGTTCTATCAGTGAGCCAGTTTGCTACCCATCTGGTAACATATGGATTGATGCCTAGTTGAGAGAGTTTATCGATTATACCCAGGTGGGGAATAGTATCGAAGGCTTTAGCCAGGTCAAGATAGGCGGTGTGCACTATCTTCCCCTCATCCATGGCTTTGGTGACTGTCTCAAAGATGTCAACCAAATTTAACAGGCATGACCTCCCCATGATGAAACCAATCTGTGTGGGATCAAGTGTTTGGAGGCTGCCAATGTCCTTGTTAATGAAGTAAATGATAATCCACTCCATGGTCTAGCAGATCAGGCTAGTTAGCACGATGGGTCTATAATTTCCTGGATCGGTGGATGCTCCACCTTTGTGCAAAGGGATGACAGTGGCTATCCTCCACTCAGCTGGAATATAGCCAGTACTCAGGCTTTGGTTGAACAGGGTGCCTAATGGTGCTGTAAGTTCCTGAGTTCATGTAAGATGCAGCCTGGGATGTTATCTGGTCCCATGGAGGCTGTATTTTTTGCCTTTGAGAGGGCAGGAATGACAGCAGTTTTTTCCTTTTATTATAGAGTTTATTTATTACAGATGTCCACCAAACAGGTTTACTCTTCCTTGAGGAGAAGGATTTTTTTCCTGTTGGGTATTCCTGATTCCATTCAGCTGTATAAGTGCTCGTATAGTACTTTGGTGTAGGTTTGGACATATGTGCCAGTTCCTATGGAGGGGGAGGGAGCTGTGAAGCAGTTAATACCTCCCCTCAGGAGGTTGTAGTCAGCTTTCAAGAAGTTTTTTTTTGTTTGACCTACTCACAATTACTGTAACTGGCACCTTTCCAAATGCTTTACCTTACCACGCCATAGTCATATTTTCATGCATGTCATGGCGTGGTCTTACCACGGAAATGTGATCCCTAATTACTGAAGAATCAGCATTCTAGATAGCACATCCACCAGGTAGTGTTAGCATTCTGACTTCCTGGGAACTGTTTACATTTAAATGTAAACAATTCACCCAAGAAATTAAGACCCAGCAATGAAAAGCATTGACTATTAAACTGGAAAATGTAACTATGGCTATTCAATCTTTGGAAAATATATTCAAGGTAAGCAAGCATTCTGTTAAGAAGATGTTTCAGAAAATTGAGGGGATAAAACAGGAAATCAAATAAATGAAGTTTTCTATGACACACAAAAAAAATAGGAGTGATTCAAGTTATTTACCACCACGTACGGTATCACCTGTAACAAGCTAGTTGCTTGGAAATGCAAAGAGCTTGCTAGAGGCCCAGCTATAATGGCTTTGAAGGACCCCACTGAGAGTACCCAGACATAATCAGTTGCCCAAGGTGAAGACGAGGTGGAGCTGTTGAAATGTCTTCTAGTTCTAAAATTCCACCAATTGAAACACCATATGGGTTGTTTGACCTTCTCAAGGAAACAGTTGAAAGACATGATTCAGGCTGCTAGAGAGTCATTGGCCCAAGGGGAAGGCATCAGGGCTGGATGGACTTTCCACAGATTTTTATATGGTGTATAAGGACAACCTTAATAGGTCATTATTATTATGTATGTTCCCCCAGGTATTCAAGGCTTAAGGTTTTCCACAATCCATTATATGTGCTAAGGTATTGATGTTCCCCAAACCTAAGCCCCTTTAGTAACTAATAACTCTTGGCTAATATCCTAACTGAATATGCAAAGTATTGGCTAAGAGGCTGGAGCTTATCATTGGACAAATAATATCTGGCAACTATTTAGGGATTATCAATGGTAGACATTGAGGACCTGGTGCTATTAGAACTTAACTTACAGAGAATTTCTCAACTCGAAAACAGGCCAGTGGGTACCCTAATGACTGATTTCAACAAAGCATTTCATATGATCAAGTCGGATTTTTTTTTGTAGGTGCTCATGAAATATTATAGTTTGCTTGTGGAATTTAAGGCTATTAAATTATTGTATTGTAATCCCTCAGCACAGATCTTCTCAAACGGTATGCTCTCATCACCCTTTAGATATTATAGAAGCACTAGACAGGGGTGCCCTCTCTCTCCTTGCTTTCTGTACTGGCTACATCTGTGATAGACAGATATCTTCCTTTCTAGACGTACAACCTTTTGTATTCAACTGCAATACTGAATGCATCCTTTTACCACCTATTTTTTTTTTTTTTATAATATTTTTTATTGTTTTTCTTTTTTTTTATTCATTACAGAACATTTGTTCAAAAGGTATACCATTGATGATCTAACAGAAATTCTAACAATATTCTTACAACATATTTACATTATTTACATGAATGCTTCCATACTCTCTCTTAAAAGTAAAAAAAATATATATATATATATATATATATATATGTTATTTTCTCCAGGGTTAGTATCTTGTAAAAGTGTAGTTTCAAATATTGTTATGCTTTGTATTGTGTATATTGAAGAGGTAGTTCAGGTTCTATGTTTTATGCCAGTATAATATTAAATATTTGTTCCCATGTTTTCAAGTTGTAGGGCTTTTTGTTTTGTTTATTTAATATGTATTTGTGGGCTAAGATGTGCTTTATTGCTAAGGTCCTAAAGTTTTCCCATGAGGTTTTAGATGGGTCAGCCAGTTAGTAGCTATGTAAAGTTTCATTAGCATAAAATATTTATTAGGATGATAATTTGGGTTTTAGATTATTATTATTTGGGGGATATGTAATACCATAAATTCCCAAGTAAGCGTTGTTGTTTGATATCCCATCTTTTGGAGTTGTATTTTCAGTGAGTTCCAAAGTTTATATATACATTTACAGCTCCAGAACATATGCAAAAGGTCAGCAGTTTCATCTTTGCAATGTGGGCACTTTGGAGAATTCGTAGGGTTAAATTTATGCAAGCTAAGGTGTGTGTAGTAAGCATCATTGTATATCATTTTACCACCAAGTTTATAGATGATTGTGTTATATGGGTAAGAAATCCCAACAGTCAAGCACCTTGAGGTATTATACACAATCTTGCAAGTAACCAGGCTCACACAAAATTGGGCCAAGATGGTACTCTCTAACTCTCCCCATTGGCTGCCTCACTCTCCATAGGGTCAAGCTTTCACAATCTACCTTCATTGGGAACAAGTAAACAGGTGACATAACTAGGTGTCAAGATCCAACAGGATATGGCTTAATGGGCTGAAATAAATTTGTCTCCATGCACAATAAAGTACAGGACAATTTAAATAGTTGGAGAAAACTGCAGCTACTCTTTCTCAACAGATTTCAAATGACAAAAATGTTCATTACACCAAATATACTTTTTATTGACATATCTCCCACATCTCATCATCTTAAAAAAGTACAGTAGCTAATCTTGGACTTTGTATTGGAAGGCAAAAACCCAGGATTTGCAGAAACAAAATATATACCCCTAACAAATTTGGTGGGTATAGAGCAGTGTGAGTGTATGTACCTTTAAGAAGTTATCCAAGGGCTTACACAAGTGTATAAATACTGAGCAAGTGCAAGTCTGACTGCCATTTTTAGTAAGCTGTTGAGATGTAAGCATGTATGTATGTAAGGTCTGTCTGTTAATCACTTTGTTTATATTTTATCATGCTGCTGTCCATCCTGATGTATTTCTATATATTAAAGCATCTAAATGAAATACCCCACCTTTTTGTTATCTATATTAGAGAGGGATGACTGACATGGTGTCGGAAGCGCATGTCTGAAAGGACTTGAGGCCAGGATGAAATACAAATTCTTCAGTTTGAGTTCGAGGGGCACCCGGTTGGAACTTGAGGAATATACAGCAGTGAATCATCCCTACTGCATGCATACTTCGCAAAACAGAGCAGAAATAAATTTCAGATATTAAAACTTACTCAGCATTATTTCTTATTCATAAAATATGAAATAAGGCATACAGAACACCAAATGATATTTGCATAAACCGATATGCCCAATATTGATAAAATATTCAAATTACTATGGGAAATGTTTGAAATACAGTCCGAATTGTGTAAAAACAAATAAAATAAGAGGAAATGACCGCATTTTCACTAAACACGTATTTTTGGTATTTATCAAAGATATCTGCATTATCAGAAGTGTATAAAGCATTTGCAATATTTGTGAAGTATTACAGTAAAGTTATTTCACAAAATACAGCCATTTCAGAGCATATTTTGCTGAGTACAGTATTTTGAAGAGTTTATTGTGCATTTGAATGTTATTACAAGCTCACAGAATGGTTTGTTCATACATAATTATAAGGGCCATATTTTCAGTGTATGGACAAACACATACTTTGTGGGCATGGCAGATGGATCTCAGAAACCCAGTGCACTTATGTTTGACAGTAATATTGCAGAGAACTGGAGAGTGTTTGAGCAAGAGTACAACATTTTCATACAGGCTGCATTTTCTGATAAAGATGACCATACAAAGGCATTTATTCTACTTAATTTAGCTGGGTCAGAAGACATAGAAAGGGAACATTCATTTGTGGATGCACCTGCTATCTATATGGGAGAGGGGGAAACCATCATACTGTTGTACAGACTGAGTCAAGGGAGGACTCTGAGTGCTTATAATGTAAATTTGGAGAAATGTGTAACCCCTCAGATAAATGTTGCAGTGGAAAGGCAGTTATTTTCCACAAGGGGTCAAAAGCCTGGTGAAATTTTTGCAGCATATATAACTGACTTGAGAAACAAAGCTAAAATGTGCAGCTTTGGTGATTTAAGGGATGAGCTGATAAAGGACAGACTTGTGTGTGGGATTAAAGATGATGCTGTGAGAAAGATTTTGATTGTGACAGTAATTTAACTTTGAATAAGGCCACTGAGATTTGTCAGATATATGAGCTCACAAAAAAGCACATAAATATGCTTACAAATGAGAACAGCTGTAAAAGGCACATTGATAAAGCTCATGTTGATAGTATGCAGCACGTAGCTAAAAGAAACAGGCTCAAGCACGTGGCAGCAGCTGTAGCCCTTGCAGCACTCACTGGTAAACCCCAGAGTTTGCACAGTCTCAGTGAAGCATAAGAGTGAGTCAGCAAACTCAAAGCACGGGCCCCCACCCAGTTTCATTGACTACAGTTGTAATTGTGGTGGAAGTCATGAATCTAAAAGGGAAACATGTTTAGCTTTTGTTCAACAATGCCACAAATGCAATAAATGGAATAATTTCAGAAGGTTTTGTAAATCAAAAGGCCCACATTCTTTTATTAAGAGTATTAGTTTAAGGGTGTGTATACTTATGCAACCAGCTTATTGTTTTTTATTTTTTATATTTTTCCCCTAACAGATTTGTTTGTTTTTCAATTGAATTGTACAGGTTATAGGTCACATTAAAGGTGGTAAAAGTTTGGAAATGATTTACTGTGGTTTCATTTTTTTATATTACAAAAACCGGACATTTTAACAGGGGTGTGTAAACTTTTTATACCCACTGTAGGTGCCAAACCAGGGATGAATTTCTGGTTTCCCATCCAATTGTCCAAGTTGCACTTGAATTGGATTAGGGAGGAACTTTGCTTCACATGGATGGAGAGCCTGTTCTATAGATGGGGTAGTCTCTGGGATACATACCTATCTCTCCAGCAGGTCCTATTAAAATCACAGGCAAGGTTTAAGTCTTTAGAATGGGTAATTCTGGTACTGTTTGTTTTGTGGATATGCAGGAGGTCCATCAGAGTGAGATCTGACAATGCCCTGTATGCCAAGCATAGATCTCCCCTCAAAAGCGTGTAGGTGACAGAATACAGGGAGAGAGCCTTGAGGTGGTCTGCATAGGACATATTACTTATGCCCTGTATTCTTTTAGTGAGGAACCTATCCATCCTGATGTGTTTATATGTATTAAAGCATCTAAATGAACTACCACACCTGCTTGTCATCTATGTTAGAGAGGGACAAGTGACAGTGGGTTTGGGTTCTTCCATTTGTTTGAATATGGTAAAGCAATCTTAACATGGTTTTGTACCTGTGCTAGACTGCCACAAAAAATACCACCACATACAAGATTCACCAGAATGGCCTGGTGAGGCTCTTTAAGCTACAGGAACTGTCCACTCATCACTCATCATGGTCATGTATTTGGTACTTTTGACTGCATAGTTTGACACACCAATGTATCGCTCACAAGGATGAGCAAAGACAGAGTAACAGTCATCTGCATATCAGATGCTAGCATCCGGCTTATTAACAAGACACTATTGCCCCATTCCCAAGTATGAATATGACGTGGTTGTAGATCAGAGGGTGTGTTGTAACTTTAAGAAGCATTTCAAATTGAAGGCATGTGCATACAAATAGAGAGCATGTGCAGACAGCAGTGCCATTTTGAGTGAACAGCCAGAATGTTAACATATATGAGTGCAGTAGTCAGTCTGTTTACAAGTTTACTTCAGTTTAAGTTTTTAAGCCTCCATCCTGATGTGTTTGTGTGTAATAAAGCTGCTTGAACTGAACCTACAACTGTTCGCCTGTTTTATCCTGACTGAACGAATGACATGGTGTCAGAAGCAGGATGTCTGAATGACATGGTGTTAGTGGCATGTCTGAATGACATGGTGTTAGAAGTGGCAGGCCTGAATGACATGGTGTTGGAACCGGGATGTCTGAGCAAGAAGAAGCCAGACGTCGAGCCATTAGGTGCACAGTTAGAAATGGAGGTATGTAGAGAAATGAATTGTCCCAAACTGCTCAAACAATTGAAAAAGGTCAGAAATTAATTTCAGGTAATTAAAACTCACATAATTGATTTATTCCATAAAGAAAATGATACAAAGCATTTGCAAAGCACAAAATGCATTATTAATCAAATGAAAAGCACATTAAATGAACTATTCAAAACTACAATATTTGATAAAGTTAATCGAAATACTTAAGACAGAGTTTAGATTACTTCTGATTTGCATAACAAGCATGATAAAAGTAAAATGAGCACATGAAAATATAACAAGCATGATAAAAGTAAAATGAGCATAACAAGTACAATAAAAGGGCAAATGGGCATGGAAAAGAAAGCAATTGCATTTTTTTAGTAAATGACCATGTATTTTGATATGAGCTACAATTTCACATTGACTAAAGGTATTCAAACTATAACTAGAGTTGTTCAAAGTAACTCAGTGTGCAAAGTATTTGCAGTGTGTGCTTTATTAGAGTACAATTATTTCAAAGAGTCTACTGTGTGCAAAATATAGTTATTTCGTGAAGTACAGTCATTTCAAAAAGTTTCTTGTGCTGTGTACAGTTCATTCGCAAAGTGCAGTCATTTAGAAGTGTTTCTGCACTGATAAGAGTGGTATCACAAAGTACAGTGATTTCAAAGTGTTCTTGTGCTACGGAGACTTATTTTGAAAAGTGCAGTTATTTCAGAGTCTATTGTGCTGTTGAGCATAATTACAAGTTTCTGGCATAAATTTCTGACATATATATGTGTTCGTACATTACTCCAAGGGTCTTTATTGCTGTGTGTTGGCATGGCACAGGCATTTAGCAGATCCAGTCCACTTGTATTTGATCATAATATTGCAGAGAACTGGAGAGTATTTGAGTAGGAATACAATATTTTCATACAAGCAGCTTTTTCTGATAAAGATGCACATATGAGGGCATTTATTCTGTTTAGTCTGGCAGGGTCAGAAGCCATTAAAAGAGAGTGTTTGTGTATGGACCAACAGTATATGCTGTTTGTATATGGACCAACAGTATATGCTGTTTGTGTATGGACCAACAGTATATGCAGGAGAATGGCAAAACTGTCATATTGTTGTACAAGCTGAATCAAGGGAGGGCCCTGAGTGCTTGAAATGCAAATTTAGAGAAATGTGTAGCCCCCAGACAAATGTTACATTGGAGAGGCACTTATTTTATACAAGAGACCAAAAGCCAGGAGAAACTTTTGCAGCTTACATTACTGACTTAAGAAACAAAGCTAAAACATGCAGATTTGGTGATTTGAAAGACAATTTGATAAAGGACAGGCTTGTGTCTGGTGTTAATAATGCTGCAGTGAGAAAGAGTTTGCTTTGAGACAGTGATTTAAAGTTGAGCAAAGCCATAGAGATTTGTCAAATACACAAGCTTACAGAAAGGCACACTTGCAAGTGATAAGAGCATGGTTTCGGCAGCCCCTAGAGCAAACGTAGACAGCATGCAGCACGTGGCTAATAGAAACAGGCCTAAGCACATGGCAGCTGCAGCCCCTGTGGGATTTCCAGGGAGTGCCCATACCTTTTCAGCAAGTTCTAAGACTAGGTCAGTAAAACAGACATGCTCAGTACAGCACAAGCATGAGTCAGCAAAACCCAAGTCAAGGTCTCATTGTTAACTGTTGTAACTGTGGTTCCAATCACGAATCCAAAAGAGGAAAGTGCTTAGCATTTGGTCAGCAATGCCACAAGTGTAAAAAATGGAACCACTTTCAAATGCTTTGTAAATCAAGCAAGCCTCATTCATTTATTTAGAAAGGTCACTCAAAAAAGCAAGTTGGTCATATAGAAAGCTGCACCTCTACTTTCTATGTAGATGGTGTATTAGTGGTTGGTTAAAAGGTTAATGCAGTAGATTTGCTGGCAAAAAGCAAAGTTTTTTGTACTGTCCTGATCAATGGTAAACCCAGAGAGCTCAAAGTGGACAGTGGTTCAAAGTGCAATGTTATGTCAGCAGATACATTTCTTAGAGTAAGAGCTGGAGAACAACTTAGTTTAGCCAATTGTTTGAAGCTTGTTGCTTACAGAGGTGAAGATATTCAAATTGAAGACTCAGTAGTGCTTTCATGCTATTCAGCTGGGAACAGTTACATCTTGCAATTTTATGTAGTCAAAAGACCCATGCAGTCATTATTAGGTCTCAGAGACAGTTTAAAAATGAAACTACTTTCTTTTGCCAAAGAAGTCCATCATGTAAGCACATGTCCTAGTTCACTGATGCTATTTTCACAGAGTATGCTGATATTTTCAAAGACAAGCTAGGTAAACTTCCAGTTGTGTACTCTATGAAATTAGACCCAGAGGTCAGTCCAGTGATCAGACCAGTGAGAAGAGTTCCGATAGCTGTGCAGGACAGAGTCAAAGTCAATAAAGTACTTTCATCTTGTTCAGTATGCAATAGTACTAAAGCGCATTTGCAAAAATAGCCATGTGACCTAAACCAGATTCCTGAACTACCTTGGTCAACAGCAGCCACTGACATATTCGAGTAGAATAGTCAACATTACTTAGAGTTGGTACACTCTTATTTGAATTGGTTTGAGATTGATCTGCTACCCAACCTAACATCCAGTACTGTCATTACTAAGGTAAAATGTCATTTCACAATCCATGGTAGTCCACACAAAGTTGTTTGTGACAACAGTGCCTAGTTTACCAGTCAGCTATTTCAGAAATTTGCAAAAGAGTGGGTCTTTATCCATGTTACCAGTAGTCCTGAGTACCCACAGACAAACAGCCTAGCTGAACTTGCAGTACAAAGTGCAAAGCAATTAATATAGAGATCAAAGTGTGACAATACCAATGTTTACTTGAATTTGCTTAATCTCAGAAATACACCCCATGACAATTTACTTGGCTCACCTGCTCAGATACTTCTATCCAGGCAAAGAAGAATAACCTTGCCTATCAGTTCCAGTTTATTGGTGCATAATGCTGTAAACACCAGAGCAATCAAAGCCCAACTATTCAAAAAGCGTTCATTCCAGAAGTCCTTATATGATAAAATGAGCAGATTATTTTGTCCATTGAAAGAAGGAGAGATAGTGAAGATGCAAATGGCAAAAGGTTTTGGTCAAATTGGTCAAGTGAGAGGTGTATGTGCAGAGCTGAGATCTTACTTGGTAGAATCTGAGGGTATAGAATACAGAAGAAATCACAGGCATCTTTTTCTGGTGTCTGAATTGATATTGCAACATCGTACCTGTGATACAGACTCTAGATCTCAGGTCAATCCAGACGATGTTCCTGTTGAAGGACATGTCTCAATACCTATTCCCATTCCTGATGATGTCCCAGATGTCCATGAAGTTGAACATTCATCAGAGGGTGTGTTGTGACTTTAAGAAGCATTTCAAATTGAGGACACGTGCGTATAAATAGAGAGCATGTGCAGACAGCAGTGCCGTTTTGAGTCAACAGCCAGAATGTTAACATGTATGAGTGCAGTAGTCAGTCTGTTTATAAATTTACTTAAGTTTAAGTTTCTAAGCCTCAATCCTGATGTGTTTGTATGTAATAAAGCTGCTTGAACCAAACCCACGACTGTTCATCTGTTTTATCCTGACCAGATGAGCAACAATGGTCATTCTTCCTGTCAGCATGAATGAATTACGAGGTACTCCCTTAGACCATAGAAAGAGGAACATGATGGTGCCTTTGAGTATACCTCTAAAGCTAGAAAGAAACTAGTCTTAAGCAGTATTCTCCTATTAATGATTGCACAATATAAGTAAAAGATGATTAACTTCAACAACTGGATTATGTTCCAGTGTCAGTGAATGGGGTACAATATATATTAGCCTGGGAAGAGATGGTAGACAGTCCTATCTGCACCTCTCCTCAAAGACTTCCATATGTTTAACAAACCCTTGCCTACCCCATAGTGCCTTTTTTAGTCAATGTCAGTCTTCTAAAGCTTCCAACATAACTAAACAGAATCTAGACATTATTAAGGTATTGCTGCTCAATGCTAGGAGCCTAAAAAAAACTCCACACCCCCTGCAAGCCCTACTTACACAGAAAAATGTTGATATATGCATTGTCATAGAGACTTTGTTAAAGACCAATGAAAGCACTCCCTCAATGCATGACTTCAGGGCTTATCACTTTTAAACACCTATCACATTAGACATAGGCACTAAAGGCAGATGTGTCGCTATATTCTTAAAATAATCTCATATCCAGGCTTGTTAGACAATATAATGCCTTAGAATTCCTCCACATTCAACTTACTATGAACAAAACCCCTTATCACATCATAGCTAACTACAGGAATGCTCTCTATCCCATTTAGTCTATACCTCCTACCTAACCAGTATGGAGTCCCTATGTATTAAACCAAACATCATTTTCTTCAAGAAGGTTACTGAAGTAATGGATGAGGGAAAATTAGTACACACCACATATCCAGATCCCGCTAACACATTATCTACCATTTGTACTCAGAAATTGTTAATAAACTCTCACAGCTAAATGTCAATCCCTATGTATGTGGATAGTAATAGGGCTCACATATAAAACCCAAGAAATTGGGGTAGGTGGCTCCATTGCCTCCAAAAGATTGGTCACCAGTGGTGTACTTCAGGGCTTTGTCCTTGGCCACTCCTCTTGTTCATTTACTTCTTAGAGGTCAAAGCCAGTTTTAAGGGCTCATAGCTGATAAAGTTTACTGATGTCTCTAAATTAGGTGCCATTATTAACTTTTCAGAGGACACCAAGATCCTCAGAGAGAGCCTTTCCCAAACAAATAGCTGATGTCAAAACCATGGACTGAAACTAAATGCCAAAAATGTTTAATAATATTCTTCAGCATGCAGGATATCCCCTGCAACTATCTCGCTGACAACACACCCCTGAAAATCAAGCCAGTATTTAGGGACCTGGGAGCCTACATAGACAATGAACTGTGCTTTGCTCACCATGTATCCACTATTGTAAGTCCTTTTTCATTGTGCAGCTTATTAATAAGAGTATGGCATCCAGGACCACTGATGTGATCTTTCACTGTATTCAGCACTTATTATGCCAGTCACTGAGATTAATGCCACCTTTTGCATTTACGTGTTCACACACTTGATACAATTTGAACACTCACAGAGTCCTCTTACCATGAAAATCAAGGGCATAAATCATAAGAACTACAATGATCATCTCAAAGCCTTGTCCTAATTCTCAGTATCATACAAGCTGCTGAGGGATAACCTCTGTATTTCGTGAAGAACCTGAAGAGATCCTGTCCTCTCAGATCTATTGTATACCCACATGTCCAATGGTGGCATAAACACCTGCTCAAGAGATCCTAATCTTATCTACAATGTAAACAGAACATGCCAGAAGGACACATATCTATCACAGAGAATTCTACTTCTTTGAAATCGTCTTCTGCTCCACATAAAACAAAGTAAGTATCTTATTCTTTTCAAATGGAATCTGGACAAATGGATGGGAAACCACAAATTCATCCCTGGAGTAGCATGCTTGAGCCTCATTGGAAGGGGCAACATCTAAATGTTCCACTGCTCTTAGTTATTTCATATTTAAATTACAACGGCAAAATATTCATGGGAATGCATGACTCGTCTTTTAAAGATCCTCAGCATTCAATAGCCTTGTAAGAACCTATGAACATATAAACTGCTTTTGTTTCAGTTACCCAAGTTCTGATGCTTGCAATCTGTTATCTAGCACTAGCAATGAAAAGGATGTTGGAAGCTTTAATCTCAGCTTGTTTCCTTTAATAATTGTGATAGAGATACACCCAGAGCTTATAATAAAACCCAGCAATGCTAAATTAATCTCCATTTGTTCTGGGACGTGACTTTACTTCAGTACATGCTTTACAGTCTGAGTCATGCATTCAACTTGTTCAATGGATTATAACACTTTGGACTTGATATACTTTTTTCAAGTTGAAATTCTCACGTTCTGAAAAGTATTCTGAGCTCTTGTCACACAACTGTGCAGCATTATCTTTCAGCACCTGTTTTGGTATTCCATGTTTTGCAGACACTGGATAGTTTGAATAACATCTAATTCATAGTACAAAATTAAGGTGATAAGGTTGAAACAAGTAGCCCCCTTCCCTCATTCATAGCAATGTCAGGATTTAACACGGTGTCAGCTCTTTCTTTCTTTTTTTCTGATTTTGGTTTCTGTGCACCATCTGCGCTTTTTGCATTACCATGTTGGACTATGCATGGATTCTCAGACATTCCTTGATGTGATTCATGAACCTTCACCAGCATCTGATTCCTTATCTCAGATGGAATGATGAATTTTATATATGAATAAGATAAGTGCATAAGGATGGTATAATATGATTTAATTAACAGCACTATGGCTGTGTCATCCCCTGTCTCTTTGTTAATTCCTTGCTGGTTTTCAGGTGTCACCAGAATTTGTATCAAAACCCATAGAACTCCCAGATCTTCTTCTATTAACTTTTCTTTTTAATCATTCAAATAAACTCAACATGATGTGTCAGCAATATGTGTCAGGTTTCCTGGTTTGAATTACACTTTAACATAACATTTCCACTGCTAGATACGTATTTTTATGTAGTGAACTACACTCTTATCTAGAATTTTACTACAGCTGCTGTGATAGTTGTACATTTTTAGAGTTATGCACTTTAATTCTGCAAATGAAATTTGCTGCTACCACAGTATTTGACTGTTCTGCTGAATCTAGACCTCATGTAGATGTAAATATATAAAACTACAGGATTAAAATGCACTTTCAGTCTTTCGTTACTTGTCTTGCCCTAATATCTGTGTTCATTTGCCGTGTTTCTCGGTCTGCTGTCGTGCTTTAGTTGTTAAGGTCTGTTCCTACACTTCTGCTTCGCTGTTTGTTGAAACTAGACTAGTTTCAGTATTTTGGGACCCTAGACATTTTACATTAAGAAGTCTTTGGCCTGCATACTTGCGGCTGAAGAGGGTAACAAAGTCCCTTCTGAGATGGGACTGACTGAAACACCAAAAGTACTGATGTGATTGTCTGAGACCAGATTGTAGGTTTTAAGATTTTCTGTGCCTTTATAAAGTTGTCACATCATAAAGTCCCTTCTGAGATGAGACTGACTGAAACACCAAGAGTACTGATGTGATTGTCTGAGACCAGACTGTAGGTTTTTAAGATTTTCTGTGCCTATATAAAGTTGTCACATCACAAAGTCCCTTCTGAGATGAGACTGACTGAAACACCAAAAGTACTGATGTGATTGTCTGAGACCAGATTGTAGGTTTTAAGATTTTCTGTGCCTATATAAAGTTGTCACATCACAAAGTCTCTTCTGAGATGAGACTGACTGAAACACCAAAAGTACCGATGTGATTGTCTTGAGACCAGATTGTAGGTCTTAAGATTTTCTGTGCCTATATAAAGTTGTCACATCACAAAGTCCCTTCTGAGATGAGACTGACTGAAACACCAAAAGTACTGATGTGATTGTCTGAGACCAGATTGTAGGTTTTAAGAGTTTCTGTGTCTATATAAAGTTGTCACATCACAAAGTCCCTTCTGAGATGAGACTGATTGAAACACCAAGAGTACTGATGTGATTATCTGAGACCAGATTGTAGATTTTAAGATTTTCTGTGCTTATATAAAGTTGTTACATCACAAATTTCCTTCTGAGATGAGACTGACTGAAACACCAAAAGTACTGATGTGATTGTCTGAGACCAGATTGTAGGTTTTAAGATTTTCTGTGCCTACATAAAATTGTCACATCACAAATTCCCTTCTGAGATGAGACTGACTGAAACACCAAAAGTACTGATGTGATTGTCTGAGACCAGATTGTAGGTTTTAAGATTTTCTGTGCCTATATAAATTTGTCACATCACAAAGTCCCTTTTGAGATGAGACTGACTGAAACACCAAAAGTACTGATGTGATTGTCTGAGACCAGATTGTAGGTTTTAAGATTTTCTGTGCCTATATAAAGTTGTCACATCACAAAGTCCCTTCTGAGATGGGACTCACTGAAACATCAAAGAGTACTGATGTGATTGTCTGAGACCAGATTGTAGGTTTTAAGATTTTCTGTGCCTATATAAAGTTGTCACATCACAAAGTCCCTTCTGAGATGGGACTGACTGAAACACCAGAGTACTGATGTGATTGTCTGAGACCAGATTGTATGTTTTAAGATTTTCTGTGCCTATATAAAGTTGTCACATCACAAAGTCCCTTCTGAGATGAGACTGACTGAAACACCAAAAGTACTGATGTGATTGTCTGAGACCAGATTGTAGGTTTTAAGATTTTCTGTGCCTATATAAAGTTGTCACATCTGCACTGCTCATTGCAGTTAGCAGTGCCCTGTGTAGACATCCACAATTGAAATTTTCCCTATAAAACTATCCCTGAAAAATTCCTCAGTGCTTAATTGCACAGAGAGCAGTTAGTTTGCGCACTTTGAAGCAGCCACCCCTCAGTCTTGGTCTTAGGCAGACTTGAAAGGAATCTTCACTCCTAGAGCAACCAAGCTAGCCAGCTGTAAACCTCTCCAATGCGATCTTCTTGTAGAACATGTAATAAGGATTCATAGCTATGGACATGCACTTCCCTGCTATCTCTGTAGCTACCCTGCTGGATATGGGCATCCTGAGGTGATCCACCAATGATTTTGTATATACTGACAAATACCTAATGCTTGTAACAAACTTCCGACCAGTTCACTAGTAAGCAGCAACAATCAGAACCTTGACTCCTAGAACGTAGTGCAAAATCTCCTTTATTCAAAACAAACCTGGACCACAACGAAAAGAACAATAAAAGTAGTTTGTAAAAACAGTACTTAAGCGCTTTCACCCTTCCGTGTTAGGGCATCATCAGAGTACAGATTATGTTAACCAAAAACGTCCCTTAAATACAAATACCTTGATTACTTAATACAATCAATCAGCACACAATAATAAAGGGTGTGTTCCTCATTAGTGATGAATCCAGAATACGTATAGAAACTAATTAACTAGTGAAGTCAATAGCCTAGAGTTTTGTGCTCATAAATTACTTAATTATAAATATATATATACAAGTTCCTTTATCATCCAACAGTTCCTCACACTACAATAGTCATATTATTAAAATTGCTTTTTGTGTTACAGAAATAAATTTATACGAATATGTAGTAAACATAGTAAATATATATATAATAAATATGTTAAATATAATAAATATATAAATAAACTAAATAAGACATATTAAAAATAGGGAATGAAAGATTTTTTAACAAGTTTTAACCAAACAGTTAAAAAATTAAAAAATATATTGTGTATTTAATTCCTAAATCACTACGTGATTAAACTTTTTTACAATGTGTATATAAAAACCTTATAAAAATATGATTTATATTTAAATAAATTGTGATTTTAACTTCAATATGCTTGCGATGGAGACTTGGTCATTGATACCAGGCCACCTATTGGCATTTAATCTTAATTGCCAAATACATTCTTTGGCTTCCAACAAAGTCTTAATATCCCCTCCATTGTACAACTTAACTTGAGGTATTCTGTCAATTACAAAAAATAAAAACTTTTTGAAATTCACACAGACCGTGCTATGAGTGTATAAAGCACTAGTTTGTTTCTTTGTCCTGATGTCACTAGTGTGTTCAATGATTCGAGTTTTTAATTTTCTGTGTGTTTTTCCTATATAGAAGGCCTGACAACTTGTACATGTAGCAGCATACACAACCATACAAGTGTTACAATCACAAACTCCTGGACATCTGATTGTTTTTTCGTGGTTAAAAATTGATAAATATGGTCCGTTATTAATAAATCTACATATACGGCAACCACCACATTTGTTCATTCTTGATTTCATGTTCATTTCATTGTGTGTGGGTTTCTCAAATAAATTCTTTAAACTTTTCCCTTTACTAAAAGTGCATTTTGGTTTATTCCCCAGAATGTTCCCTAAATCAACATTAATTTCTGTAATAATGTCCCATGAATCGTACATCACTTTAATTATTTGTTGAGATTTTTCATTAAACGGGATGACAAAAGTGTCGTGTCCAACACTCCTAACGTTAGATGTATCCTTGGATGGTAAGCCATACTGTATGATAGGTTTATACAATGTTAATCTATTGCTTATTATATTGTTGCTAATTCTTGATACCAAATCCTCAGGGTAAGCTCTAGAAGTAAACATGTTTTTCAATATAGTAAGTTCGTTTAAAAAGGTGTGTTCACTACTAACTAATCTGGACAGCCTCACCATCTGACCCTTAACTAAATTTGTTTTCTGATGACTCGGGTGACAACTGTCAAAATGTAAAAACGACCAGATTGTATGTTTTAAGATTTTCTGTGCCTATATAAATTTGTCACATCACAAAGTCCCTTTTGAGATGAGACTGACTGAAACACCAAAAGTACTGATGTGATTGTCTGAGACCAGATTGTAGGTTTTAAGATTTTCTGTGCCTATATAAAGTTGTCACATCACAAAGTCCCTTCTGAGATGGGACTCACTGAAACATCAAAGAGTACTGATGTGATTGTCTGAGACCAGATTGTAGGTTTTAAGATTTTCTGTGCCTATATAAAGTTGTCACATCACAAAGTCCCTTCTGAGATGGGACTGACTGAAACACCAGAGTACTGATGTGATTGTCTGAGACCAGATTGTATGTTTTAAGATTTTCTGTGCCTAGATAAAGTTGTCACATCACAAAGTCCCTTCTGAGATGAGACTGACTGAAACACCAAAAGTACTGATGTGATTGTCTGAGACCAGATTGTAGGTTTTAAGATTTTCTGTGCCTATATAAAGTTGTCACATCTGCACTGCTCATTGCAGTTAGCAGTGCCCTGTGTAGACATCCACAATTGAAATTTTCCCTATAAAACTATCCCTGAAAAATTCCTCAGTGCTTAATTGCACAGAGAGCAGTTAGTTTGCGCACTTTGAAGCAGCCACCCCTCAGTCTTGGTCTTAGGCAGACTTGAAAGGAATCTTCACTCCTAGAGCAACCAAGCTAGCCAGCTGTAAACCTCTCCAATGCGATCTTCTTGTAGAACATGTAATAAGGATTCATAGCCATGGACATGCACTTCCCTGCTATCTCTGTAGCTACCCTGCTGGATATGGGCATCCTGAGGTGATCCACCAATGATTTTGTATATACTGACAAATACCTAATGCTCTCATCAGATACAGTATGTAGGTATACAATGTTACTGAAGACTAGGCTCACACATAGAAGCACCTATAATACCAAACAGGATCTCAGTAACACACACACGCACACACGCACACACACACACACACACACACACACACACACACACACACACACACACACACACACACACACTACACCCAACTCACATAGTACTGACCAGACACATAGACCCACATACGATGAGGCTCTTAAATGTAAACTCCTGAGACCACAAACACTTCCTAGACACTGCAATCTAAAAAGACTCCTCAGCAACCTCTGGAGCACTCAACAAAAACACCGCCAACCAAGATGCATACTGCCACATTCCACTGTATCTCAACTTCTAAGCCCATAAGGCATACCACCACACAACCCAACATTTTGGTCATAAGAGACTCCATTGTGTCCCTCTTACCAGGCTAAGTAAGGAGAGAGTCACATTCAACTGTCTATCAAGGGCTAGGATGTGCCAAATCATGCATGCACTCATGCCATTGGATTGCAAGTACCAGTATGACTCTGTCATAGTCTATGTGAGTGTAAATGACATAGGATGTACCTCCCTGGACTATATGAAAAGAGATACGATGGAGCTGTCAGAATTCATGCTCCAGGCTAGTATAAGCCTAGCACTAAGCATAATTCTACCTTCTCCAAGGATAATGTCACAATATCAACAGAAGATGACTGACTAATAATTGGCTTAGTTTCTGGTGCTATTTAAGGAGTGCAGTATATTTGTCAGCATGGAAGGATATGGTAGACAAACCACAATGCTTTGCCAGGGATGGTCTGCATTTGTCCCCTTTAGGCTTTTGAATATTGACTAAAACATTGTCTTTCCCTTTTGTGCCTTTCTTTAGGCAATGCCAAACTGGCAAACCTTCAGACATAGCAAAATCAGCCCTAGAAAATCTAAAGATGCTACTGCTCGATGCCAAGAACCTGAACAAGAAATTCCACTCTTACCTTAGAGAATGCAGACATTTGTACAGCTAGTGAGACATGGTTTAAAGCCACAGGGATTACCAAGGCAGTGCAGAGCTACAATGCCTTCTACACATTTAGACTTGCTATTATACAGGCAGGGACTGAGGGTGGAGGTTTCAAAAACAAACATACTGGAAAACTGGTCAAACAGGATGACACACTTGAACTTCTCCAAGTCTCATGCCATATCCCTGAAGGCTATAGGTCTTTCTCTATGACCCAGGATGCCCATAACACCAACATCACCATTCAACCCAATAGCATACTCTTTACTGATTTTAATGACCCCACTATAAACCGGGAATCATACAAAATCTAAATGTCTAGGCTGTGTAGGCTCAGAGATTCTTTAACTTTGTCAACACAAACACCCTGGACCAGGCAGTTCATATGCCCACTAGAGCACTCACCATACTGGATCTGATCTTCACTGATATAGGAGAATGATGCAGCCCTCCCCAAGTGTAATGCCCTCTCTTAAACTCGGACCATCAATCTTTCTTCTTTAAAATAGAAATAAAACCTGGGGCCTCTGCTAACCTTGGAACATTTAGGAACTACTCAAGGTACACTTTCTACTATTAATTGTAACCTGGTAAAACTTCAAGCCCCCCCCAATACCATGAGAACACTGCTGCCTATGTGGAATTGTTTTCATACATCCTGTACAATCATGCCAATAGATGCATAGAGACAGCTGTGCCTACCAGACAAACACACAAAAAAAAAAATCTGCCCCGGTGGCATCCCAATGTAAATAGGCTATACAATAAAAAGAAGAAAGTCATGGCAGAAATTAGGAAGTACAACACCCAGAAAGACAAAAAAAAATCTCCTTGATTTAAACAAGCAAGTCAGAGACAAATCAAGTCTACCAAAGCCAAATTTTAGGTAAAAAATACCCTTCCTGACCAAGGACAACCATAAGGTTTTCTTTAGCTATGGCCACAACCTCGAAGGCAGTACACAAAATGTGCATAACTAATTGTAAATGGAGACGCCTACACTGACTCAAAAGGTATAGTAAATGTACTTGCCAATAAATTCATCTCCAGTTTTACCCCCACCCTAGCAACAACTCTGTACATACCATTGAACATAACCTGACAACTATCACTAGAGAGCAGGTCATTCACATGCTTCCCAAGGCCAAGAACATTACATCAATGGGCCCCAGTAATGTCCAAGATGCCTCCTAAAAAGCATGAAGCACAACCTATCAAGACCACAAGTGTCACTATTTAACCATAGCCTCCAGACAGGCTTTGTGCCATGGGAATGAATGACTGCAATGGTCACCCCTCTGCACAAAAATGGACCACCTATAGACCCTGAGAAGTATAATAAACCTGACTAGTCTTATATGCAAAGTCATGGAAAGAATTATCATGGAAATGATTAACAATGACATAGGAAATCTTCAGACACCAGATCCAACCCAGTTTGGTTCCATCAATGGTAGATCATTCCTGTTCAACCACATGGACTTCTTTGAGAAGGTCACCAAAGCAATGGATGAGGGTAGAAATGGCCCATATTACCTAATTTGACCTACTAAGGCATTTGATACAATACCACACTCAGACATTGTATACAAACTCATGGAATTAGGTATAAACCCCTATATTACCCATTGGATAGCCAGGTGGCTCTGAGATAAGATCCAAGATTTTATGATAGGGGAGTCCACCTCTATAAAGAGGACAAACATTAGAGGAGTCCCTCGGGGATCTATGCCGGGTCCACTTCTTTTTGGCATTTACTTCTCTGAAGTCATGGCCAATGTCAAGAGCCTTTGTGTGAACAAATTTGCTGATGGTTGCAAACTAGGAGCAGTTATAGAATCCCCCCAAAACACAAATATCCCACATGAAGGGCTGCCTCTGACAAATAACTGGAGTCAGATCCATGACCTAAAACTTAATGCCAGGAAAAGTATAATAGTATCCTTTGAGAAGATGGCCACCCCTGGAAAATACCTCATTGATAAAACAGTTCTAAGAGAAGATCAAGTAATCGGGTATTTGGGGATGTATGTAGACAGTAACATCGTTTTTGGCCATCATGCATCTACAGTAGTAAAGAAACCATTCTGCATTAGTATGGCTTCTATGTCCAAGGAGGTCATCATCCCATTACATTTGGCCTTCATCAGACCAATCTTTGCGTACAACTCCCCCTTCAGTATGCACCTTTCAGAGGTTCCTCATGAAAAGGATACAGGGCATAAATAACATGTTCTACACAGATCACCTGAAAGCCCTATTCCTATACTCAGCCTCCTACAGACTGTTAAGGGGTGATCTATGCCTGGCATACAAGGCATCCTCAGATCCTGCTCTGATGGACCTTCTGCAAGACAAGTAGTATCAGACATATTCAATTTAAAGAATGAAATCTTGCTTTTAACATAAATATGACATGTTGGAGGGTCAGGCATGTCTCTCAGAGACTACCCCTTCTCTCGAACATGCTTCCTATCCATGTGAATTAGAGTTCTTCCCCATTCCAATTCAAGCATAATTTAAATCAATGGATGGGAAATCGGAAATTCACCCATGGTCTGGCATCTATGTCCCTAATGGACAGATGTAGCCTGTAAATGTTTGACAACCAAAACAATAGCCTATATCAACCCTTTAGAGTAATCTTAAGGTTCCTAAACTTATCAGATATGTTTGAGATGCATGGACGCATGGTTAGGCTTAAAAAGGCTCCTGTGATCATTAGCCTAGTAATTTGAAGGCATACTTTAGCACTAGAAATCTAGACAAGGCCTAAATTAATGGGCAGACAAAGGTCCAAAAATAGAGACATATTTCAAAAATTGTTCTTATAAACTTAAAAATCACTAGAGTAACAGAATTTGTGATAGCATGCATTTTCTGATGGATTTGAAGTCAGAAACTCAACTGTATGTCATTAGTTAGTGATTTTAATTCTCACTGATTTGCCACAAAACCACAAGTTTTATGAGGACAAACTAAAAACATGAGGCAAAAATCTGGGCATTCTGTATAAATCTGGACAGTTGAGAGGTATGATTAGAGGTGCATAGTTTAAAGTTTGCTTCATCCAGTTTAATTTTCAAAAATCTGTTTAAAATCCAAGGAGAAAAACTAGGAATTAGTCATAGTAGCAACTAATTCCATTGCTTAGAAAGGCTAATGTTCGTTCAGAATCTGTTTTCAAGGTCTTGTTGGTGTATACAAATCCTGACTTTGCCTTGCTTCACAACAATTAATATACTTTTAACTTGTTCAGTAGACTCTTTTAGGTTATCAATCCAAGTGATTCCATGCATTTAAGCTCTCAGTCTTCTTTTCCATCAAAGGTATTGAAGCTTTTCACAGAAAATGTATCAGCATTACAACATCTGGTGATAAAGTAATGTGATAGTCTTGATTTCAGGCATCCTAGACAAACTAACAAACCAGAGCAGTTCTCTAGTTGTGTATTTTGTCTCAGCACTCTGAATTTTATGATTCAGCATCTTCAAAAGGCACTCATAACATACATGTTTCCTACAGTATCTCTTCATCATGTGCATTCTGTCTCAAAATTCTTAAAATTATTGCATTCGGTTCTCTTGTTTTATAACTTGAATCAGACACTTTCTGCACTGACACTGACGTACCACTGTTTGAGCATGCAAAGTGACAATTTTCTCAGGAATACTATCTGTCTCTACAAACACTCAAACTGTCTTACAGAGTCTGACTGAAATGCTTCTGGGAAACACCCTGGGATTCCCAAAGATTGTCTCTCTACCTATGCTAATTGGCCAGTGTGCTTTGGTTAGTTAGTGCAATGGAGAGAACCTGTGATTCGGAGACACAGTAAAGGCACATGGGAAACACCTCATTAGCATCTCATTCTCTCTGAATTGAACACTCTGCTCTATCAGAGCTGACAGCACTACTGGTCTTCATACCAGCCCATACATCCCAGTAGAAAAGGCACCTCTCAGCACGCATATACACACACGTACACATGCACACATGCATGCACACACGCACAAACATGCACACTCACATAAACATGCATGTGCATAAACAGACATCCAAGCATCCATAATCAAGCTCCCCACACACAGACTCCTTTACTCTCATGAAAACATTCACCCATACACCCACAATCCCATTCAAAGACATAAACACACACACATATAGTATTAGCATCCATTACCTAACTCCTGTAATATGACCAGACAGATACACCCCCACACATTCATTCAACTACATTCATGCCCATAGAGATCTGTGCATACATGTCCTCATACCTATACGCGCGCACACACACACACACACACACACACACACACACACACACACACACACACACAAACACGACTCCACTATATTTACATGGACCTTGACTACTCCACAGTAGTGAATGGGTAAATCCCATCAAAAGACAGAGTTCATTTTTTCCTCCTAAGGAAGAAATTTAACTTGGCAGAGTGGTTCTCTGAATCACTCTGCAATGTTCATCTGGTGCAGTCACCATTTCTAGGGGACACCACATGGCTTATTAGTGTTAGCCACTCCCACAGACTGATGCATTTTCAACACTGCCAGATTCTTTCCTCATCTGTCAAACGAAAAGTATTAAACACCTAGATGGCTTCCTCACCTGGGATGGAAGAAACCTGAAACAAGGGACTTTCTGTTGTCTGTCACTTAGGCAACTCACAGTGAGATCCAGACCAAATCACTGAATCCAGGAATTCAAAGCTTCTGATGGGTTGTTTACCTTTCTGAGTTATCAGAGGTTGGACTGTCATTATCTCAAGCCAAAAATCAAAGATATATTTTTCCACAAATTGGAATTTAAGTATATGCATATCAGTCATGGAAAATGAGTTTTTTTGTCTGCAATTTCTTGGCAAGTGGGTTAACTGAGTATTAAAATAAATTTACTGAGGAGGTCTGGTTAAGTAGAAATGTAAAAACTAGAATTCATATGGTGAGATACTGTCACAGCAAACTCAATACAGAAATAAAAAAATCGTAAGAGCAACAGTAGAAAAAATGAGATTTGCAAATTTTACTATCTCCTTAATCAAAAACAAAATAAATTACTATTTCCAAAATCTCAAGTTTCTTCTGATCCTTTGTCAGATGTTCTCCATAATTCTGACTCCATGTTCTGACTCTGTACTTAAGTTGTGCATACCTGCTATACAGACATTAATAGTAAGTACTGTATATCACGTTGAGTCATAGTCTTATAGATAGACAAGACACAGAGATGTTGCTTCACTGAAGCTTTATTCACAACTCATTGAAGATACATGTCAACATGTTGACAGCAGTTTCAGTGAACACATATATATTGAGAACTGTTCCCATCACTAATTCAATCAAACCTTAAAGACATACTTTTTTTGCAGGGGGTCTTCCCTGCACTCCCCATGCAGGGAAGACCCCCATTCCCTGGACTTTATATTGTCAACTCTGAGGTTTCAGAATAGGGCAGAAAGATGAAAACTCCATTGTCAGTGAAAGTTGTTTCAGCGATTAGCTGTTCACATATATGCATTCACCAAAACTACTGGCAGTGAATTGATAGGAACCCTTCACTGAACCCTACTCCCTGCAGTGTGATTCACATTCAAGTTATTGTTAACTTCTTAAAGGTATACTGCAGATGTGGTGATTGTATGGCCCAGTAACTCCTCTGGTAATGTGTTCAAAGCTGTAAGCAAAAGATTCAACCATTTTCATAAAAAATGTAAACAATGTGTCCTGTTATCAGAATCTGTACTTTCAGCAGATGAAAAGGCATTAAAATGCTATGCTTTGAACAATCTTCTAAATCTCCCAACTTACTAGATAAATGTTTCATTTCATGCCTAGACATTTTTTTCTCTTTGGATGCTAGCCTGACTCCGATATCTGCAAAATCAGTTGTGGTACACCAGAGCCTGTAAGTATATTCAGTACCTCCATATTTAACGATTTAAGGAAGTGTCCTTGACTTGCAGTTTCTTCCAGAAATCTCTCTTCAGCCAAAAAAAATTAACTGATGTAATGTTTGCAGCTATTTTCAGGCTTTTCTTTTCTTTGTAGGGCTTTCTGATACCTCCTAGCAGGACAATGGATTTTCACAATGGTCTTCCTTGGTGTGCTTGGTAGTATTTGAGGGGTGCTAGGATCATTAATTTCAACAGAGTTATCCTTTATAACAAATCAATACAAAGAGAGAATGGTTAGAATGTCAGGGTAGGCAATTCCGTACATTTTGTTTTGAAAATAAAGGCAAAAAGATGACCAAGTCGTTATACTACATGTGAAAGTTACAAGTTCCTGCAGTACATATCTTCACACAGACTGTCATAACCAAAAGCTCACTATTATGCATGTTATTTCAGAGAAAAAAAACACATCTTTGACATTTTTGAATGTTGTGAGTGTGGTCCAACCAAAGCTGATCATCATTAGTCCGAAAATATTCTACAGTAAGGAACAATGCATGGACTGAACTGATTCTATGACCTATACTAGATCAAGAACTTAACCAAAAAAGTTAATTAATAAACAGTAACTTCTAATCAAGTCTACTAAGAAACCAAGCTTCTTGAAATACCACTGAATTATGTGGTCTGGCATTTGTCACCATGAGAATGGCAAGATGGCCTAAAGCTTAGAGTGCTAATAATAAACCAGGCCTTATGGTATGATGATAGGACCATGCCATGTGAACTGCTTGCCCTATTTGATGATTTTTTTCTTGCCAAAATGAATTTAGATGGTATGCATAAGATATGCATGACATTTTCCTATATGAGAGAGTTGCAAATTTCACTTTACTGGTCTAAATGCTAAACCAAAATTGCTGGATAAATGCAGAATCATTCAGTCATTCATTTGTTCATGCCTTCATTTAGAATTTAATGCTTATCACCAAGTATTCCTAGTTGGCATAATGTTACAAACGCAAGGTGCAAGGTATGATTCTCACATGGGCCTAATTGGCTAGGCTTAAAATGGCCCTCAAGGACAATTAGCCTATAATCTACAAATCTAAGCATTTACAATGAAAGTGTGAGAACAGAATAAAGTGCAGTAAAACTCAACAAGTTTAAACTTACATGTAAACTAGACTATAGATAAAATAATAGATCATGTTATCACCTGTATGGAAATTTTAATCAGGATCTATCTACAGGAAGCAGTCTTCTAGACAAAAATAAAAGTAAATATCTGTGATTCTAACAAGAATTTAAATTACAGTGGAACAAGGTTAAAGATAAACAAATAAACAGGAAGAGAGAATTTCTAAGCCAGAAACCTTATCTGTGGAAAGAAGAAAAATGAATATTGAAATATGCCTCTTTTTTGTCTGGAAATAAAAAAGAACTCTTCTGATAGAAGAGACAGAGACAGAATACAAAAGAAGGGTTGACATGACACACATTTATTTTCTGTATCACTAGCCTGAGTAAAGTCAAGTGGAAACAAGATGAGCAAGGAAGGTAAATCAGACTGTCTTGTCCTCCACAACAGTCCCCATACTATGGATGCCCATGTATTCCCATGCAAGCTGAGAGATATAACCTTCCCATATGTCCAGGGTTTGACTCAGTACCTCAACATTGTAGGCCATGCCTTCTACACCTCCTTTGTGTGATGTAAGTAGGAGGCACCCTCCTTAGGCTTCCAAACTAAAAATAGTTCCTCTCAAACCAGGTGAGTGATAGAACTGACATCTTGTCACATTTGGAAATTGTATTCACTATCACGAAGAGTAACCCAGCAACCACAGAAAGGATCCTCATCCTGCTTGGTAGTAACCTGATTAAAGTGTAGCTATCATTCTAAGCCTTTTGGTTTAAGCACTTGGGCTTCAGACCAGTTGCTTTACATTAAGAAGGTTTGTGGTCTGCACTGTTGTGGCAGGACAGGTAGCTTACATCCTTCTAAGTTGGGAACTGCTGATTTAAGGCTCAGTGTCTGTTATTCTAAAAGTGTATTGGTTCTGGTTTAAGTACTTGGGCTTCAGGCCAGTCATTTTACATTAAGGAGGTTTGTGGTCTGAACTCTTGTAGGAGGAGAGGCTGGACTCTGCCCTTCTGAGCTGAAAATTTCTGGTTAGAGGCTTATAGTGCCTGCATATTTGAACTGTTTCTTACTGAAATTGGTGTGCCTTGTTTGCTGTCGCATAAACTAGATTCAGGCCTGCTGAATCTAGCTTTGTTTATATAACTTGAGCACTAATCCAGGCCTTCTTTTTTGGAGAAGGTTCCCCTGCACCCTAGTGACAGGAGTTTGCAGTTAGAACTTGTCTGATTGAAGACTACAGGAACAGGGCTCAGTTTTGAGATTTTTTTACTGGTTAATTGGGTAATTTGTTTAAAAGCTTTTTCTGATTTCTTGTAATCATCTAAAGCTGTTTTAAGTGTATTTTTACTGTTTGTAGTCGTTTAAAGCTGTTTTAAGTGTATTTTTTACTGTTTTTGCCTTATCTTTTCAAAAAAATTGTCCTTGTTTCCTACCTTTCTATGCTAGTATAGTCCAGTTTTCAGGTTAGTGCTGAATTCAGGGCTGTATTACAAGTTTCTGAGTTGCCCATACCTTACTTGGATAGAAGGAGGTTTCTCTGTTCACCTGTGAGAGAGGGAGCTTTGAGCAGCCATCTGTCCCTGGAAGAGTGGTTCCAGCCCAGAGGATAGTAGTTTATAGGCCATTGTGGGCTAATTTCTATCTCTTTCATTTCCCTGCTGTAAAAACTGTGTTTGCATGGTTTTGCACATCCGAGCAGTGCTGGTTAGCTAGAGCTAAATTATTCCCAGCTCCACTAAGTCTCCCCTTCAGTTTTTTCCCTTGAAAGTAGTCTAACTCTCAACCTAAGCACTTAAAAAGCATCCTACAGTCCAGCACTTGCTCAGACCTAATAGCAAGCACTAATATACCCCGACACTTGATTGCCCAGCAGGGCAAGGCTCATTATTCACCCCTCACCAACCAAGCGACTAAGCAGCTCACCCTACTATTCAGGCATGACCAAAGGGCAATTTCAGGTATACTCTCCAGTCCAGCTGGTGAACCTGGGTATCCTGAGGCAATGCTACAACTGCCTCATGTACACAGACAACCCTCTCCTCCTACCACAAAACATTAACATATGCGAGAGATGCAATTATATAGCTAAATTGGAGGCTAAGTTCTCTCCACCCAAGACTGGAACAGGCAGTCATGAGGAGAAGGTTAACACTTGCACCACACCTCCAGCCTTACATAGACATACTAAACCAGCACTGGCAAAAAATCCACATAAATACACAAAATCATACTTGGAGGCTCTAAATAAAAACCTGCAAAAACATCAGAGACCTCCAAAGCAGACAACCAAAAAACCTGCACCTCCCGTCACAAACCAGACAACACATAAAACACAAAATCAGTGTGCTGCACAATCACAGCCCTTAAGGCGAAATAACATACCTAACACACTAGTAATAGGTGACTCTATAGTCAGGCACACTGACGTCCCACTCACTAGGCTGGACAAGGAGAAGGTTACTGTTAGCTACCTGTCAGGAGCCAGAATCCGCCACATAACACAAGCACTCATGTCACTCCAGAATAAGTACAAATATGACTCTGTCATTGTTCATGTTGGTGTGAATGACCTGAGACATACCTCCCTGGACTACATGAAAAAAGACATGGAAGAGCTCCCTAATCATGTAACCCAGACGGGTATGACCCTGACCCTGAGTAGCATCCTGCCCTCACCAAGAATGATACCACAGTATAAAGAAAAAATGATCAATTTCAACAATTGTCTAAGCTTCTGGTGTCATTCAAAGGGGATCCAGTGTCTGTCAGCCTGGGACGACATGCTCGATAAGCCTTGTTGCTTCACAAGAGATGGCTTGCACCTGTCACCCCTAGGCTTTCGAATACTGGCCAAGGCTCTTGCTGCCCCATAGTGCCTTTTTTAGGTAAGACTCAAATGTCAAACATACCTCCGTAAACAGCACAAATAAAAAAATGAGGGTTATGCTACTCAACTCCAGGAGTTTAAATCTCAAAATGCACACGCTCAAAGCACTCCTCAGTATGGAGAACGTTGACATCTGTGCAGTAACTGAAACCTGGTTCAAGGCTCCACAGAGCACCCCAGCACTACCGGGCTACAACTCATACCACACATTTCAGCCACAGAATATGGACCAAAACACAAACGGAGGAGGTGTATCCATATTCATCAAGGATACCTACACCTCCGGGTTAGTGGCGCAGCATGATGCCTCTGAGATCATCCATGTGCAACAAACATCAGGCAAATCTGCAATGCAAATTGTGACCTGCTACACATCACCCTCCATGACCCAGGACCACCACTATGCCTTTCTAGAGACACTGGAAAACATGAAGGTCCTACCAAACATCCTGATATTGTGCGATTTCAATTACCCTACCATTAACTGGGAAAACTACTCAAGTTCAAACTCCCAAGTCCAGCGCTTCCTGGAATTTATCAACTCAAATATCCTGGATCAGCTGTTTAACTCCCCCATAGAGGTGAAAACATATTGGACCTGGTCATCACCAACATGGGTGACAGGTGTTCCGCACCGGAGGTCAACCCGTCACTGGTTAGATCAGACCATAAACTAATCACTCTTGATGTCCACACCACATCACCACCCCCAACCAAGGAAACCACAGTAAAAAACTTTTCTATAGCAAACTTCACCTTACTTAAGACAGAAGTGGCAAGTTTCATAGCCCCCACGCTAAAGGATAACAGTGTCCAAGATGCAGGAACCTTTACAAATGCACTCTATGAGCACCTACAAGAATGCATGGATCGTGCCATCCCTAACAAAACCAAGACTCACTCCCCTAAGAGAAGGAAACCAGTCTGGTGAACCCCTGCCATAAACAGGCTATACAATAGAAGGAGGAAACTAGTTCAGAAAAAAAAGCAAATCCCAAGAAGGAAAGACACCCCTGATCAGTATCAGTAAGAAACTAAGGTCCCTCATAAAATCATCCAAGTTTAACTTCAAAAGAAAAATAGCCAAGGATTCAAAAGATAACCACAAAGCCTTCTTTAGCTATGTCAAGAATCTACATGGCAACTCGCAGATATGCTCTGAGCTACTGCAAAATTGCGCAAAATATACTGAACCTACTGATATTGCCAACATCCTGGCAGATAAATTCAGTGCAAATTTTACCCCCCTCTCACCCACGAAAGGGCCCACAACAATACCGGAAAAGTGTAGTGTCCTAGAAATCACAGACACACAGGTGAAAACAGCCCTTTCAAAAGCCAAAAGCACAGCATCAATGGGGCCAGATGGTGTCCCAGGCTGTGTCTTGCACAAACTACAGAACGAACTAACCCCCCCCACCTAAACACACTTTTCAACCTCAGACTCTCCACAGACTACGTGCCCATAGAATGCCACACAGCAACGGTTATTCTGCTCCACAAAAGAAAGGCCACAACTGATCCTGGTAACTATCACCCCATAAGCCTGACTAGCCTGGTGTGCAAGGCTATGGAGTGCATCATCATAAAACTCATCAACAGACATTGGGAACCTCCAAACACTTGACCCGACCCAGTTTGGCTTTGTTAAGGGCAGATCATGCCTACTAAACCTGGTTGACTTCTTCGAGACAATCACCAAGGCCATAGATGAGGGGAAGGTGGTTCACACAGCCTACCTTAACCTCGCCAAGGCTTTTGACACCATTCCCCACTCAGGAATTATAGAAAAACTCACCAGCCTGAACATAAACCCCTAAGTCATGAGATGGGTTGCCAACTGGCTTACAGACAGAACTCACACGCTAAGAATAGCGGGCTCCAGGTCTGACTCTAAATCGGTAACAAGTGGTGTTCCACAAGGCTCGGTCCTGAGACTCCTACCGTTTGGCATATACTTCTCAGAAGTACAGGCAAACACAGGAGGACTATGGCTAACCAAGTTCGCTGATGACTGCAAACTGGGAGCCATAACTGACTCTTCAGCTGACACGGACATCCTCCAAAAGGGCCTTACTGAGACGGACACCTGGTGTCAAAGTCATGGTTTCAAGCTAAATGACAAAAAATGCATAGTCATCCCATTTGGGAAAAACAAAATACCCATGAATTATCACATAGGTGGCAGCCCCCTTAATACAGAAGAGGTAATAAGAGATCTGGGGACCCAGGTAGACAGCAATCTCTCCTTTGACAATCATATTGCCAAAGTAGTTAGGAAATCCTTCTATGTAGCCCATCTAATTACTAAAGGGTTCACATCTAGAAATAAAGAGCTTACAGTGCCCCTCTAGTTGTCACTCATCAGACCCATCATAGAGTAAAATGCCCCATTTGAGATGTACCTCACAAGACACTTCCAACAGCTGGAAAGACCACAAAAGTACCTCACCAAGAGGATTACTGGCCTCAAACATATGTCCTATGCAGCCCGACTGGAAAAGCTCCGGCTGTACTCAGTGGCATATCACTTACTCAGAGGTGATCTCTGCCTGACTTACAAAGCCATGTCCAACTCAGAATTGATGGACATGCTCCACCTAAAGAAATCCAAGTCACTGCAAGCCACTCGCTCTAGTGAGCTAAACCTCACCACAACAACAAATAGAACATGCTGGAGAGATAGATTCCTGTCGCAGAGACTCCCCATGCTTTGGAACAAAATTCCTAACTACATTAGGCAGAGCCCCTCACTAACACTCTTCAAGAAAAACCTTGACGAGTGGATGGGTAATAAAAAATACACCCCTGGGATCACTTCACTGGCTCTTCTTGACAGAGGCTCAGTTAATTAATCAATGGGGCAGCGAAAGCTGACACAATCTGGCTAGACTTATAAATGCCCTCGGGCAGATAGCCTAGTACCTACCTATGAACCTACTTCTGTCAGCTATATCCATAATATCATACTTTGGTAACCACCCAAACATTATCACCATGGGTGCCAACAATGATGTCATCATTTGATTCAGCTCTTGATTTTCACCATAGTATGAGTACTACTGTTAGCACCACACCCATTAACTCATCACTCTCCCAATTCTGTATGCTGTCATTTGTGAACACAATCCAAAGCCTTCCACTGGCTTTAGCCGGACGAAAACCCTAAACAAGATGATATAAGGAAGTGAGTCTCACTTATATCTTCCTTTGTTTGAAGTGCTACTGGTTTTCATTCCGTTGATTTGAGTACATCCTGAATAAGTCCACAGAGGTGAATTCAGAGACATGGTAAAGTTTCAAGGAGAAACACCTTAGCAGCAGCTCATTACCATGTTTCTGAGCTGAACAAGGTACTATCAAACTAGACTGTTCTAGTACTGTTCTTAGCAGCCCAGGCATTACATAAGCAAAGGCAAACACAGACACATTCAGACAATCATAAACACACAGATACACACACAGACACACACACACACACACACACACACACACAGACACACACACACACACACACACACACACACACACACACACACACACACACACACACACAGAGACACACACACACACACACACACACACACACACACACACACACACACACAGACAGACACACACACACACACACACACACACACACACACACACACAGACACACACACACACACACACACACACACACACACACACACACACACACACACACAAATGTGGCGCCGACGTTCACTCTAAGTCATGGAAACACTCAGCATGAATCAGAACAGCTTACCTTGATGTGGAAACCTTCAGAAATAAGGCTTCAGCATGACATCACAGTAAGCCTTTGTGAATCCTACCCTATCCCACCCCCACCCCCGCTGTGTACATAAAGAAGTAAGTTTTGCCACCTCTTCCTTCGTTGAGAGTGACAGTGGTTTTCATAATCAAAAAATACTTAAACTCTTCCACTTGAGGTAAAAAAGAAAACATGCTCAAGACAGAAGAGATAAAATCTGTAATGCTTTAGCACTTTCATCTCTGAAGTATTCAAGACACATCATAAAAATATATATCTAATAGTGTGTATGTATGTGTGTATGTATACTGGTCTAAACCATAATAACTACTTTAATAAAACTTTACAATCTTGTGTATTAACATACACTGGAGAAGAAAAGACAGCAGTGAATCTAATAATTATTTTAATGGCCTCAGCTTAAGGGCTCTTTCATATTGACATTTTCATTAAGTCCTGGTGGTTGGTTTGCATTCAAAATCAATAGTCATTTTAATTCTCTGTATTCAAACAATTCATCCAAGTCACCACCCCCACACTGTTCATAACATAAAACAAACATTTTTTTTTTAAAGGACACACAATACTGCAATATTACAGAGTGCATTATTTTGATTGCATGTGCATATTACATACAAATCCTCATACATACATTTTACTAAGCTTCCCTAGTTCCATAAGAGGTAGCCCCACCCCCCCAAGAAAGCAATCCGCTCCTTTCTGAGAGGGGACAATGGCCTTTGATTTGGAGGAGTTGATTTCCACCGCAGACACTTCATGCTTAGTTGTAAAATGCTTCAGAATGTGTTGGATATCACAGTCATGTGAGGACAAAAGGAAACATTCTCGACAAAAAAGCAAAGATGCCTCACATCCACAAACAGGATACTCTCAAAATGGTAGTTCTATGTTGGAATCCTGTCCTTAGAAATCATGAAAAAAAGGAAAAACAGCAGACGCCCATAGTAACATCTTGCACTTACCATACCCATCTTTAATGTAATGCTGACAATGCATTCACTGATAGCTTTTCTCATCAGTGATGCCTACCAGCATGTCCTAGAGTTACCAAAACAGCAAACACCGGCTAACTTTCAGCCATAATTCCTTGCTGTCACCTTAGCTGCTAAGATCATAAACAGTCCTTTCAAACTCCACTCACTTGGCCTCTTTTGAAGGTGGAAACATCTGAGAAGCATTTCCATTACAGCATCACAACATATTTGAGTATCCAGGGTCTGATCTTCCCCTCTCCCTTCCATCTGGCCTACATCTCCGCTAAGTAGTAATCAGATGACAGCAAAACACCTCTCTTGACCCAAGTATTCGGAATGTATGGCATCCTTCCTCATTATATGACTGCACAGTAAATCACTGACTCTGGTTCAGTATGCTGTAGGACCAAGTAAACTTAGGAGTACCACTGTATCCAATCAGACATGGTGCTCCTTATAGATATTCCATCAAGAAGTCCAATAACAATGTAACAGTTAAGTTCAGAGCGAGTGTGCTGTTGCTCCTAATTGTATCCTCAGCTGATCGCCATCGTTCAGTATGTGACCATTACAGTTTCCCAGCAGGACTACAGAGTCTGTAGGTGGAATCCTATCAAGCACCACTCCCAGAGTCTCCAAACAGGCTAAACACACTGGATAGCTGATACATCATGTGCAAGAATGACACAAGTTTATTTTTTAAAATGTGCAGTCACACTGAGGTAACACAGATACTGGCAGAAAATTCAACTGTACAGCGCTCAGTCAGGGGCTTGTTGAAATCTCTACACCCACTAAGGGTCTCTCCAGGGAAGGAGTGATACATCTCAAAGGAGAGCATCCCTTTTGGATAAATGCAGTTTTAGTGTACATAAAAAAAGCAAATGCCATTTGACGAAACCACTTTCGCTGACAGTGGAGTTTGTTTTTTTCTTCACTGTTGTGCGACCTAGGATTTAGTTTATAAGGCTTGCCCCCTTGCAAAACAAAAAAGTTGTTCAGATTTATTTCCATTCACTGAAATTACCTTTGATGAATCCACATGAATCCATCTCAAAGACATTAAGTCTGGTTCCACAAAAATGTTATGTACAGAACTAAGACTAACCATATCTAATCATCGCTCATTAGCCTTTTGCACAAGCTGTGCCATCTGTCCTAGAACTGAGGTGATAATTCATGTCCCAAGGGTCACCAAGGGTCTAGCTAATCTGTCCCTTACCTGTCTGCCACTTGACTGAAGGGTGCACCTGACCCCCCCCCCCACCATCATTCATGCTGTAGATGGTAAGCCCACATTGCAGCTTCATATAGCATTTTTGACTGAGCCAGTTGAGACTGTATTGGTCACATACTACAAGGCAATCCCAGGAAAACACCACCCCACATCTGGCTCAAGGGGGGCTGTCCCAGTATCCCTGCTCTGGACAATACTTTCTGGTTCAGTAAAGATACACAGTATGGGTCAAAGGTTGAATTGCTCATTGTCTGATTCCTCCTCTTATTACACATTGCCAAGGGTGGAGATACCCTCACCAGGCTCTCAGTCACTCCTTATTCCACCTTCACCTGTACACCAAAGCATCACCTTAAGCAATGTAACATCAGTTCTGGTGACATACAATAAACCGGCCATTAATACTGCACTCACTCACTCTTCTCAGCCCCCATTAGATCCATGCTTGTCTTCACCTGTTCCCTTAAACTGGACCTCAGCCACACAAGATATAACACCATCCAGTACAGCAGATCATATAAAGATGCGCTTGTCCCAATCACTCTGTCACTCATGATTAATAAATCCAAACACATAGCTATTATTTGTATTTACATATCATTTAACTCTAAGACAACTGCAGAACACGCCTTTGACTGGTTAGTAACCAGCATATCAAGCTGACTGGCACTAAGAACTGCTTGTTTTATTGGGATACACTGCAGGACAGCAGCCCCCTCAGAATGTCTAGAAGACATTTTTATAAAACTATGTTATTACAATTGCTGCTGCTGCTGGTCACTAATAAATTCCCATTTCTTTTCAACCGCTGCTCGCATGATCTGCAGTAGTCCAGGGATCATGTGTGTGAGTTGTGGCTGTGCATCACTGGGGTGTGTATAAAACAGCTCAGTGAAAATGCTGCTTCCCCATCCTCAGTAAAGGTTTATGCTGTTAAACCTGCTGCCATCTCCTACCACAGCATTTAATAAAAATAAAATGGAGCTGCCAGGTGGACTGTTTAGGCTGTGTGAGGTAAAGAAAACCTCAGTGTTAGTTTGCCATCTTACTGTCTATTGCCATGACTGTTGCAGTCTTAAAGATAGCCCGAGCTCTACATGCCTCACCTGCCCTGTGGTTGATTCAAATTTTTTTACATTCAAAATGAGAGAAAGAGAAAATATCCCATATGAGTGTAAAAACTAAAAAGAAGTTTCAGGTAAGATCCTTCCAACAAACAAACGCACACACCATTTTATTTTCAAATTTCTGCATTTAATGTCTTTCTTACAATTAGATATTCTTGTAACAATGGACCTTTTATGATGTAGCCTGACTACAGTGCTCATAAAGGAGTGTACTAGGTTGTCTATTCGGCACAAGAAACCACTGTACGAAACAAATGCCATTCTTGCGCTTATGGCTATAAAATAATGCCATATCTACAACTATATTGTGAACTTGTAAATAAATAAAGAAATAAATAAATAGGAATGAGCTTATGTACCTGGCAATTTCCCCAGTTACAATTTCCCCCCACTGAGGGAAGCACTAATAAAGTGCAAGATCTATGTTAGAAGCCATTTTGGAAGTCTTGTGATATAAAATTGTTGTGTATGCAGTATGCCTTGCTCAAAGATTGAATATTTCTTAGTTATACTAATACTGACTTTTTACCGTGGAACTCATGAAAGTACTATTAAAAGCATTTGTTTCTCATCTGCTCCTTAGTGCAACAGGTAATGAGATCATTAAAAGACAGCCCATGACACGTTCATGAAAAGATTTAAACATTCCTGCTACAACCGAAGATAAAGTTTTAAATAAAAATGAGTTATGTCCAGAAAATTGTGCAACATATGTGCAAATTGTCCAGATGCTTTTGTTGTTAGTAGCTGCTAGTCACATGTCTATTTAAGCATTTCCAAATCAACCACATTTAAAGACTTTAATTTAGGTAAGGGGTTTATTAGAACAGACTTTGAC